>NC_067472.1:19918199-20253199 GCF_947179515.1 Apodemus sylvaticus | reverse complement strand
GACCCACCAATGGAGTAGGGTGACCACCTGTAGGGACCTTCAACTTGCAGGTGATCAAAGAGGTAGAGGAGAGAGTCATTAGGCCAGGATCCCTCTAGCACCTGGACCAAGTGCCCTGTATAGTTACCTAAAAAAATCTAGTGGGGGACTCCCTTTCTCCCTCATAGATAAAAGCCTTTCTTTTCCCAAGACCCACCTCACAGGTTCTGGTCTTCAGAAGGAAGGAAGTGTGAGAGGAGGATCCAGACCTGAGAAGAAGTCAGTCCTCCAAGACCCTTCTCATCAACAGCGGACCTGTTGTTCCAAGACCCTTCTCATCCATCTCTCCCTACCCTTGCCCCCATGGCCCCACCAGCACCAGTATGGCTTCCGGAATCCTCAGTCCATATGGAACTTGGGAGAAGTCAAAGGAGACCTGAGAGCCACCTCCCCAGATACCATGGTGGCTCTCTCACTAAGGGCATATGAGCCTCTGGAAAAGGCAATCAGGCTATGCAATATTGGCCCTTCTCTTTGGCTGACTTGTACAACTGGAAGGCCCAACCCCCCCCAACACACACACACACACACTCACTTTTTCCAAGGGGCTTGTTAATCTCTTTAAGACTGTTTTATTTATAATGCAGGAAGCCAGAAAGAATGCCCCCTCAGACACGGGGACACCATCAATTGACCAGGCTGTCATGGGCAGCAGGCTTTCCCTGACTAGACCTGACTGGGACTTTGATATGGCAAAAGGTCAAGGGCACCTGAAGGTCCACCACCAGACTCCATTGGCAAGTTTCAATGGGGCTGCAAGATGACCCACAAATTTGACCAAGGCACATGAGGTTAAGCAGGGACTAGATGAGTCACCCGCAACCTTTCTAGAGTGATTCATGGAGGCTTTCCACCTATATACACCCTATGACCCTAGCAACAAGGAGCATAAAGCTACGGTAACAATGACTTTTATAGACCAGGCTGGTAGAGATATCAGGAAAAAGCTTCAGAGTTCAGAAAGACAGAGTAAGCCACTGAGGGATTTAGTGCAGGTTGCTGAGGAAGTCTACCATTACAAGGAGACAGAGGAGGAGAAGGAGCAGAGAAAGAGAAAAAAAGAAAAGTAACAGGGAAGTAATCTACAGAGTCCTGGCTACAGTAGTTAGGAAAAGCAGAGAAGAGAGATAGAAAAGGACCAGTGTGCATACAGCAAGGAGAGAGACCACTGGGCCCAAGAGCACCTAACAAATGGAAGCCGGGAGCAGGAAATCCCAGGCCTTGAGAAAAGTGCCCCCAAACAAACTTGCAATAGTACCTTTGCTTTGGTAATAACTGTTGTGAATTGCTGCCTGTTTTTTCTGCCCCCTCAAAAGGGGCGCCTGCACACCAGTGAGGTCAGGTGAAATCTTATTAATCAGATAGGGCTAGAGCCTGTGATTGGGCAGTGGAAAAAGAAGGCAGAGCTGAAGGCTTTAGAGAAGGGACAGAGACAGACAGACAGACACGAAGACAGGAGAGACAAGATGGAACCTGTAGGAGAGGATAATGAGCGGGAACCACGTGGCCCTAGGAGTCATAGGTAACTGGGGATTTCTTAGAAAGACATCTGAATAATGTAGAGCACATGTGTCCAGTCTAGGAGTGCAGCTTGTATCTATATCAGTTGAGTTTTGAGTTCTTTGTATAGGCATTTTGGGGGTTAGAGATTTGCTATTATAAATCTGCCTGGCAGTGGTGGTGCACACCTTTAATCCCAGCACTTGGGAGGAAGAGGCAGACAGATTTCTGAATTCAAGGCCAGCCTGGTCTACAGAGTGACTTCCCAGGACAGCCAGGGGCTACACAGAGAAACTCTGTCCTGGAAAACCTAGATAGATAGATAGATAGATAGATAGATAGATAGATAGATAGATAGATAGATAGATAGATCTGGTTGGTAAATTACAAGCCTCTGGAGTTTTCATTGTAAGGGGCTAGGGGTTTAGAGCCAGCAGGGCAGATGACCTTGGAAGATACATGCAGTTCGGCAGCAGCTAACCGTGTGAATCTGGGAAGACCTCGGCTTGCTGCTCCCCATGGGGGTAGCGAGACCATCATTGCCGAAATGTAGCAGAACTTAGCATGGATTGTTTTTTTTTTTTTTTTTATAATTAAATGCTATAAATAAAAAGCATTTAAATGGGCTTGGGAGCTGTCTTAGAGTTTCATTGCTGTGAAGAGACACCATGACCACAGCAACTATTATAAAAGACATTTAATTGGGACTGACTTAGAGTTTCAAAAATTCAGTCCATTATCATCAAGGTGGGAGTATGGCAGTGTCTAGGTAGGTTTGGCACTTGAGGAGCTGAGAGTTCTACATCTTGTTCCAAAGGCAAACAGGAAAAGACTTTCTTCCAGGCAGTTAGAATAAAGGTCTAAAAGTCAATGCCCACAGTGACATACTTTGTAAGACCAAAAACCGAGGGCACCCCAGCACCCCATTCTCGGAAGGTGGCATATCACTCGCGAGAAACATTCTCGATGCAATAAGCAAGTGGATTTTTATTCCAGAGCTCTGGGGTCCACAGCCATACACCATGCAGGGGTAGAGGACTGTGGGACCCCAAGTGTAGAACTGGGACAGCTTTTATAAGTTTTTAGGCCAATCAGTTTAAAATATCGGAGCCTGAGCTCTGTGGACCAATTAGTTTCCTATTTTCTTGGAGGTCTATAGCTGCATGAACTCCTGGGTGGGGGTAACGGCGGAAGCAGTTTACAGAAGCAAGATAAGCAGATAATTAGCTCATTTCCAGATGGGGGGGGCAGGATCACCTATTCAAGGCCTTTTTGCCTAGCTCTTAACAAAGGGCGGGAGGGCGGGCTCTGGAATGTGACCTTTTACCTAGTTTCTAACAAAGAGCACAAAGAGTGGGCTCTGGAATATGAAGTGTTTGGGACTCCTTAGAAGGCTGGAGTTAGAGCTTCTTTGGAGCAAGATAGCATTTTAAACCTCTGACTTCTTGGGGTCATTAGAGAGTTAGGCTGTATTTTCTATCCTTTCAACTTCCTCCAACAAGGCCACCTATCCTAATAGTGCTACCCCTTGGGCCAAGCATATTCAAACCACCACAGGAACTCCTTTCTAAAACTCATCATTTGTGCATGAAATTAATTCTTCAGGTTCACAAGACCAAAGACCCAGAAACCTCTGGCCTTAAAGTCTTTTTTATTGCTGTGATAAAGCACCTTGACCAAGGAAACCTATAAAACCCTGTTTAATTGGGCTTATTGTTTCAGAGGATTAGATTCCAGGATGACAGAACAAAGTCATGGTGACAGGATAAGCTGAGACCTGTCACATGTACCTGTCCAAGAGTTATCTAGGATCCTTGAATAAAACACACACACACATATCAGTTAATCTTTTTTTTTATTCAATATATTTTTTATTTACATTTCAAATGATTTCCCCTTTTCTGGCCCCCCACATATCAGTTAATCTTGAAATGTCTTGGCTGACTCAATGAACAGGAACTCCTAAATCTCCCCCTGCTACCCCAGGCCCAGAGGCCACTCCCCACCCCCTGAAAACTTACACAGTTGGTTGTAAACTCCTCCACTACTGTGTCTCCATCCACCCCTTCCAATTCTCTTCCTCTCCCTAGCCTGTGAGAACCTGGGAGTCCCACCTCTTTCTTTTTGACCAACCATTGACTACTGGTATCTTTATGGATAGATCAAAAACCAGTTAGGGGAGAGGACCTTCAAAGTCAGTAAACAGATTCCTGATGAGAGCATCAGAACCACCTCTGTACATATGAGGGTCATTGTCACTCAAACCACCACATCTGGAATGACTTTAGTGGCTGTTGATTGTCCAGCACACTAACCCCCAGATACATTCCCTTGATATTAGAAAGTGTCAGTACACTCAAGGACAGCAATCCCCTCCCCCTTAGTACACAGCCAAGAGATTGACTCCCTTCTCAAGAGAGAGACTTTCTCAACAAAGTGTGTGTGTGTGTGTGTGTGTGTGTGTCTTTTAAAGTTACATTGTTCAAGGGATGTTATCTATATATAAGCTTAAAAGAATAAGAAAAACATTTTTATCTGAAGAATTTTTATTTCATAAGTGAGATTACAAGGTAGTTAATAAGTTTATCAACTTTACAGATAAGGAATGCTGAGAATCTAAAAGTAAATCAATAAAGGTCACATTGTAATCTTGGTCTCATGCAGAGAGGCCTTGGGGCAGAGTTTTCCCAAGAGCCTCTTGTGTTTCTCCCTACAGCTATCAGAATATCACCTTTTCACCTGCAAAGTTAACATGTTTTAGCAAGTGTCTAAGAGATCAAGGCCAACCTCCTCAGAAAACGTACAGAAAGCTTCCTACAAACAACTGTCAAAGGAATGAATTTGGAGACAAAGAACTCTTTAAGTACCAGAATGTGCAGTCTCTTCTCCAAAAATAAATAAATAAATAAAAAATTAAAAAAAGTGTGTGTGTGTGTGTGTGTGTGTGTGTGTGTGTGTGTGTGTGTGTGGTGGTGGTGGTGGTGGTGGTGGCAGGGGGGTGCAGGAGAGGGAGGTGATCTTTTCTCCTAGTAAGAGAGGATACTGAGCCTGAACCAGCCATCTCCTGTAACCAGGCAAGACTTCCAGGAGAGGAACTGAAACATCAACCCAGTCTCAAAACCTTCAACCTACAATTTATCCTGTCTACAAGATGTGCTGGCATAAAGGTGGCCCAGAAATTGTGGATGTGGCCAACCAATAACTGGTCCATCTTGAGACCCATAACGCCCTAAGAGTGAGCCCATCTCTGACCCTTCCTGGAAGGCTAGGAACCAGAGGCTGGAGAGTCCAGACACCTAGGATAAAATCAAACAGGACCATGGTGGGAGAAGTCAATAAAATGATTTCTAATGATATTGTGCTATACTCTAGACAGGTGTACTCGTCATTACTCCATCCAACAACTGATGGAAACAGATGTAGAGACAGCCAAATATTAGGCAGAGCTCCGGGAATCCTGCAGAAGGGAAGGAAGAATTGTAGGAGCCAGGGGCCTCAAGGACACCATGAGAAAACCCATAGAATCAATCAACCAGGGCTCATAGAAGCTCAAAGAGACAATAGACAATCAGGGAGCCTGCATGGGTCTGACCTAGGCACTGCACATATGTTATAGTTGTGTAGTTTGATCTTCTTATGGGACTCCTAACAGTGGGAGCAGGGGCTGTCTCTGACTCTTTTGTCTGCTTTTTAAGACCCTTAGGTACCTTGTCCAGCCTTAATATGAGGGAGGTACTTAGTCGTATTACAAGTTGTTATGCCATGTTTGGATGATATCCCTGGAGCCCCGCCCGTCTCTGAAGGGAAATGGAGAAGTGGAGGTGGGGGTGATTGAGAGGGAGGGTCTGGGAGGACAGGAGGAAGGGGAAACTGCAGTCAAGGTGTAATATATAAGAGAAAAATAAAGAAAGGAAAATGGGGAATCTTTAAGACAGAATGACTATCCCATTTTACTTTGGGTAGATGTAAAAAAAAAAAAAACAAAGCTGGGTGGTGGTGGCACACACCTTTAATCCCAGCACTTGGGAGGCAGAGGCAAGGGGATATCTGTGAGTTTGAGCCCAGCTTGGTCTATAGAGTGAGTTCCAGGATAGCCAAGGCTACACAGAGAAACTCTGACTTGAAAATCAAAATCAAACAACAAACGACAACAACAACAAAAACTGTCTCTCTCTGTACACATGCACACACAGCCCATAGAAAGAGTAGCTAGACTGTCTCAATTAAATCTGCATTTGTTCTGGCCATTGTCTCATGGTTTTCTTAAACTATAAGGCAGCCACAGCCACAGCGAGAACAAAACTGAACCTTTTTCTCTGCTCAGGCACAAGGGAAAGGATAACATAAAAGAAAATGTAATGAGCTCGGGAAGTTCTGTGAGAACCAAGAACCTGCGGTACTGACAAGAGCATCATCAAGGACTCCGATGCTGCATCCCACCCGGAATCGCAACGCCTTCCCTGGGGCAGGCCAAAAATGCCAAAACCTTCGCGGTCCATGTACTAAGCTGAGAATGGTTGACCTTTGGCTGAAACCAGAGTGTGCACTGTATCAACTAAAGTTTCCTCTTCCCTGATGACTGAAATCTGAGACTGCTCCCCTACGGAGACACTCGCCCCTCCCCTGCGACCAACCGAGCTTAGCTAAACCCTTTCTCAGCTAGAGTTCCAGGCTTCTGTTGGTGTGGAGCACAGAGCACAGGGCTTACAGCTTACAGTCATTCCAGCCTTTCTGTGTGTGTGTGTGGGGGGGGGTGTTTCTGTACCCCCCTGTAACCCCACTCAGGCAAATCACTAAGCTCTGCAGTTAGTGGTAAGGAATATAACCCCCAAGTCTCCCACATTTCTACTTGGCTTTGCCCAATTCTTTCCTTTCCTTATTAAGATTTATTGGTTTTTAAATGTTGTGCATGGGTGTTTTTGCCTGCATGGATGTCTGCACTATGTGTGTGCAATACTCACAGAAGCTAGAAAAGGGTGGTGGCTCCTCTAAAACTGGAATTAAGGACTGTTGTCTCCTATGTGGGTATTAGGAACTGAACTCCCATCCTCTGGAAGAGCACGTGATCTAAAGTGCTGAGCCATGTCTCCAGCCCCACATTCTTTTTCTTGCTTCCTGGCTTGCAGTTAATCAAACTCTCAACGAATTACTTTTCAATTGTATCCCATCTGAAACCTTCTTTTAAAGGAGCACAAGCGCCAAACCGCTGCTGGGGTTGAGGCTGGGGGAAAATCTTGAGGCCTCCCCATAACTGTATGGCCCTGTTCTCTCCGATATGTTTATTAAAAGGTACACTCTGGAGGGTTGGGGGAACTCTCCAGATCAGCCTGTGTCTTGTGGGCAATGCTGAGCTCTTCTTGTACAAGGTTCAGGGTCATCCTGTCCCTGCATTTACACACAACAAGCTTATAGATATAACACAACACAAATATTGCTTATAAAATAGGCCTTCCCTGGGCAAGGTCAGCCTACAGCTAACAACTTAAAGCAGGGCATAGTCTGATCCCAACACCCAGAAAAGAACTGGACCTCCTTTCCGTTATTAGGCTGTTCTCCCACAAGAGGCTGAATTGAAAGTTATCTCCCACTTAGACAGGGATGGGGTCAAAAGCCGTTAGTCCCAGAGCTTGGGAGGCAGAGGTAAGTGAAGACCTGAGTTCGAAGCCAGCCTGGACTACAGAACAAGTTCCAGGACAGCCTGTGTGCTACACAGAGACACCCTGTCTCAAAAAACAAAGCAGCAGCAATCACAAAAAGTTATCTCCCACTTCTAGTCTCGGCCAAATCCAAAAATCTCCTTCTCTATTCAGTGGGTCTTTAGGTTCCACAACTCCAAGACAGGAAAAGATACATTTGGAGCAAAATCTGGTAACAATTTTATATGCACACAGGTTTATCTAAGCCTTTTTTTTTTTTTTTTTTTTGGATTTGTCCCAAGAAATACCAAGTTATTTTTTTTCTCTAGATCTGATTGGGTCCTCGTTCCCTACAAGGTCCCTACACTTACCATCCGTCATCCTCTAGCCAGGGACATCTCCCAGTTGTGCCATGGCTCCTGGTAGAGAAAACTGGTGTATTCGAGGGAGGGCTGGCTCCATTGTTCACTTTCAGTTACACTTGAGGAACTTAAATCCTCACACCCAGGAAGCCACCTGGTGTCATGTCACAAACTCTGTCCGGTGGCATTTTGGTTCTTCCTCTGGCATACACTGCTGGCTAACTGAACAGAGGCTGCCCCCTGGGAACAGGAAGCAGCTCAAAGAAAGGCACTCCCACTGAACTTGAAAATTAATTACTGCTTAGCTTTCACCCATGTGAGGGTTGGGTAAATTAGTAAAATAAAAAAAACAAACCACTCTCTTAATGCACAATTCCTTCCTAGGTATGAGGAAATGGAATACAGGGATTGCTTCAGAATTTTTCAATTGACTAAGAATAAGAAACTACTCTAGAAGTTGTCACTTGATTGTCTGAATGACCTCTTCTGTAGCAAAAGTCCAAGAAACTTCTAATTCATAATCCAATTCATTTAGGTGCCTAATGACTCAAAACCCTCTCAAAGGCTACAGCTCAGATGCATTCTGACCTTTCACAAACTAGGAAATGTTTTGGCAGATATTTCTAAATAAAGCCCATCCTTTTTAAATGTCAAAGCTGTTTAATTTCATATTGACTAGGAGAGTCACCGTGGATAGATAGGGTTTGATGACGTTTATTAGAGAAATCTTTCTCAAACGTTAGCCTGCATCAGAGCCACCCGAAAGAATGTCTAAAGCACAGACACCCTGAGCCTTTAGAGCAGTGGTTCTCAACCTTCCTGAGGCTGCGACCCTTTAATACAGTTCCAGTGTTGTGGTGACTCCAACCATATAACTATTTCTAATCATAATGTAAATATTTGTGTTTTCACGGAGGTCTTAGGCGACCCCTGTGAAAGGGTCATTCAACCTACAAGGGGTCTCAGCTCACGGGTTGAGAACCACTGCCTTAGAAAATTCCTGATTTGGTAAGCCTGGGATAAACCCTCTGAATAGTTTTGTACTATTTGTACTATATATATTTATATATTTGTACTATACAGGTTTCCAGTAGTTGAGTTTTCTGGAAAAGTCACATTGACAACACTATCTTTCTATACTATCTTTCTATATGCAGGGATGAGAAAATCCTGGCTACCTAAGATGGACACACACTGTCTTTTTTTTTTTTTTAAGATTTATTTATTTATTATATGTAAGTACACTGTAGCTGTCTTCAGACACACCAGAAGAGGGCGTCAGATCTCTTTATGGATGGTTGTGAGCCACCATGTGGTTGCTGAGATTTGAACTCAGGACCTTCAGAAGAACAGCCAGTGTTCTTAACCGCTGAGCCATCTCTCCAGCCCCGGACACACACTGTCTTATCCAGGGACACAGAGAGCTCGCAGTTATGCACATTGGTTTCACTTCACATGATTGAGAGTCATGTCATAATGTATAGTAATAATCCTTCCCTAGCTAGGTATGTCTGTTAGCGTCTGCCACTCCCCTGCTTCAGAGACAGAAGTAAGAGAATCACAAGCTTATGGCCAGCCTGGAATACACAGCTATACCCTGTCTCGACATAACCATATGTTGCTCTTTATAGTTGAGTACTGTTCTGTTTAATGGATATACCACTTTTTCTATATCTATTAACCTGGTTTTATGGTTTGAATGTGAAACATGCCTCACAGACTTATGTTTTAGTTATTTGTTCTCTGATGCTGGTGGTGGTGTGTATGTATATGTGTGTATGTGTGTGCATAAATGTGTATATGTGTGTGCGTGTATATATATGAGTGTGTATATGTTTGAGTGTGTGGGTGAGAAAGAGAGAGAGAGAAAGAGAGAGAGAGAGATGAGAAAATTAAATTACTTGGGAAATAACATTAAAGAAGGGGGGCGCTGGAGAGATGGCTCAGTGGTTAAGGACACTGGCTGCTCTTCCAGAGGTCCTGAGTTCAATCCCAGCAACGGTGGCTCACAACCATCCATGATGGGATCTGATGCCCTCTTCTGGTGATAGCTGCAGTGTTCTCATAAATAAAATAGATAATTCTTTTAAAGGAAGGAAGGAAGGAAGGAAGGAAGGAAGGAAGGAAGGAAGAAAGAAAGAAAGAAAGAAAGAAAGAAAGAAAGAAAGAAAGAAAGAAAGAAAGAAAGAAAGAAAGAAAGAAAGAAAGAAAGAAAGAAAGAAAAAGAAAGAAAGAAAGAAAGAAAAGAGAGAAAAGGAGAAGAACACACATTTAAATTGTATGTGCACCGGCTGCCATTATAATCACATGAGAGCTATGCATGTGGAGCAGGAAGACACAAGTTCCAATAGAGCCTCCCTCATTGAGGCAACACTGAGCCTGGGGCTGTGCTAACCTAGTGAAAGATGCTGAGTATGCTATGACCGTCCAAAGGAAAGACAAACTTTTTAACTATATGGGGACAGAGAAGCAGGGAGGTGCCGGGAGTGGCAGGAAGCTGGTGGAGACAATGAACAGTCAGACCAGAGAAAGTGTGCCAGAGGTCTCAGGCCAGAGAGGCGCTCTAAAAGATGGGCAGCTGGGGCTGGTGAGATGGTTCAGTGGGTAAAGGTGCTTGCTGCCAGAACTGATGGCCTGGGTTCAATCCCGGGGCTCCCCAGGGCAGAAAAATAAAACTGATTCTTGCAAATTGTCCTCTGATCTTCACACACACACACACACACAGAGAGAGAGAGAGAGAGAGAGAGAGAGAGAGAGAGCGCACAAGTAAATAAATGTAATACCAAATAATTTAAGAGATGTGAAACTGACAAGAAGAAGTGTCTCATGAGGACGTTCTAAGAACAATCATGAGACAGAGGAGACACAAAAAAGGTCGTGGGCAGGAAACTCATGCTGATCCTCATGTACACTGGAAACTACATGAAGAAATGAAAGTGGCTATTACATTGGGGGAATGGAAAATGACTGAAAAAAGATTTCAAGTTTAATTTGTATTTATTGGTCCATTTACTCCAGGGACTGACTCTCCCCCTGCCACTGTCTACCTCTATCCTGGAAGCTGCTATATAGCCCAGGATGGCCTCAAATTCTGTATAAGATAGCCTGGTCTTGAACTCACAGCAATTCTCCTGCCTTAGCCTCTTAAGAGTTGCGATGTAGGCATGTACCAACCACATCTGGATTTTGCCACTAATTGAAATACTTTAATCTACTTCTCCTTAGTACATCCCCTTACCAATCGGTGACAGACCGGGCTGTTGATATGGGAACACAACTGAGGACAAATGGCAGAGAGTCCTGCTTAAGTCTCCAGACATTCCTTTTCCCAATGTCTGGCACCTAGACAAAAGCCAGCATTCCCTAGCCATTCTCATCCCTGAGGAAAAGGGACCTAGAGCTCTTCCATTCACCCATGCCTGTGGTGCCTACTGGCATATGAAGGGCTAGGCTGGCCTCTAGGTCTCCTCACTGCCTATCACAGGTACCTGTTCCAGAGCCATCCTGGATGGCGTACCTGCCTCCCAGCCCCTGAGTTTCACATCACTTAGCTCAGCTTCTCCGATCCTTACCTCACCTCAGACATTTTGGTTACTTGTACTCTTGGTTCCTGTGTGCTCTCTTGGCTTCTGGTTCTCTCTTGGCCTCCTCTCTCCTCTCCCCTACTCTACCCCTCCCCCAGTGGCCCAGTTCAGTGGCCTTCTTGAATCTGAACCCTTCAGTTGCCTTTGGCTATGCTCTCTCTTATATCTACAATACACCTTCTCCTCAGCCATACCTAGGAGCATCAGACCCTCATTTATTTCCTCAAAATCTAATTTTAAGATGGTCAAAGAGGCTGGGTGGTGGTGGTCAATGCCTTTAATGCCAGCACTCAGGAGCCAGGGTTCAAGGCCGACCTGGTTTACAAAGTGAGTTCCAGGACAGCCAAGGCTATTTATTGTATGCACAGAGAAACCTTGTCTCAAAGCAGAGAGGAAAGGAAGGTGACCAAAGGGTACCTGGAGTGATGACTCCGCAGTTAAAAGCACTGGACCTGGGTTCAATCCCCAGGACCTATGGGGCAGCTCACAACCATTGGTAGATAACTCCAGTCCCAGGGGAACTAGAGGTGTGTGTGTGTGTGTGTGTGTGTGTTTAAATTTAATCCTGGCTACTTGGAAGGCTGAGGTAAGATTATCAAAAGTTGGAGGCCTACTTGGGTTACAGAATTAGGTCAAGGTAAACCCAGGAAACTTTATGAGATCATTTCAAAAATAAAAAGTAGAAACTTATGGGTTCTTTGGAATGTCAGTTGTGTCTGATGGTGTTTTGCTCAAACACAGGTGAAAGGGTGTTCCGCTGAAGCAAGCACGTGGAAAGACACGATGTTGAAGGATTCTCCTATAACGACATGCATATATTGATCCATCTTACATTGCTTAGTTGAGTTCCATTTGTCGGGACTCCACCGAAAGAAACACACCAAACACCTTCCGTTGGTGTGCTGCAGCTTCACAGCCTTGGTATGATTGGCAGAGTGATGTCAGCTGAGGCAGACACCTGCTGTTTGCAGGGTGAATAAAGAGGACTCAACAGCCTGTGAGAAGAGCTTGGGGCTTGCTGGTAGAGCTGGCTGTGCAATGCGTGTTCTTTCACATCTTCAGTGATCTTCACTTCAGTGAGAGAGGCACAGCCCAAGAACTTTTCCTGGAGTTCCTGTTGGCCTTGTTTCTTCCTGCAGACCAGTGCGGATTAGGCTGAGGCCTGGCTGTTCCTGCAAGGCCGTGCCACCACTGCTGCTATCCCAACAGTACTGAACTGTGCTGGTGGTATATGTTAGGATTCTGTCTAAGCTCCACCCCACACTTACCTGGCCGCAGCCAGGTATGCCCCGCCCCATAGACCTGGCCCACTATAAAAGGGGCTACTTGCCCCTCCTCTCTCTCTCATCACTCTTGCCTCTTGCCACTCTCACCTCCCTGACTCTCTTGGGCTCTCCTCCCCTCCCCCCTCTCCACTGGTCATGGCCGGCCTCCACTCACTCCTCCACTTCTCTACTCTCTCTCTACTCTCTCTCTCTCTGCCTCCACTACCCCATTAACTCCCATCCTCTGTCCTGAATAAACTCTATTCTATACCATGTCTGTGTGTGTCTGGTCCCTCAGGGGGAAGAGGCACCTGGGCATGGGCCCGCCTAGGCACCCCCTTACTCCCCCCCCACACACACACCTCCATATACCATTCTCTAAACCTCTCTCTCTTTTTATGAACCCAACCTTTGGTGCTGAAACCTGAGAAGAACAGTGTATCCATGTGAAGTGTTTGCAAGAGGATGGAGCTGCCATCGCTGGCTTGCGAACTGAACTGCTGATTTCCTGACAACATACGTGGTCAGGAGTTGCTCCAAAGAACCTTTCTAAACAGGTCGTGTATCCTTTCTTTTCCACTACCTCTAGTGGGTGCTGGGCTAGAAGGGAGGTTAAAGCATTTTTAAAAGCATCACTAAAAATAGGGTTTGAAAAAAAGTTAAAGTTACGGGGTCGGAGCTGCACAGTGGTGGGAGGGTCATAAGCCCCTCCCCCTCCAGCACCACAATAGATAAATAAATCAATTCAATCCCTTATTAGTTCACAGGAGGCACAATATAAACTGACAATTACTATGATGTGGTCTCAGGTTATAGTTTGCTGAGTTTAAATTTAGGCCATCTATATTTAATATGACAGTTGATATAGTTAAGTTTCAATGTATTATTTCATTTCTTTTTATTTTCCAGTTAGATAAATATTTGTTCTGCTTTTATTTATTTTCTTTCATTGTTTACTTGATATGTCTTGTTAATTTTAGCGTGTTGGGGATTTTATAGTCTACGTCTTTTGTCTATCACACTTTGTCTTAAAATAATACTCTATTTCATTGACAGTATGAAAACCTTGTAAAGCAAACTTCCATTCCCCTTTGAACCTTCACCATGGCAACACATCTTATTTTCATGATGTTAAAGTTTTCTTATTTAAAGACAAAAATTATATTACTCACAGAATTGTCATTTCTGATGCTCTCTATTCTAGCATTTCTAATTTTTCTCTGTAGGAGGATGAAGAGATGGCTCAGTGGTTAAGAGCACTGGACGCTCTTCCAAAGAACTGGGGTTATATCCTCGGCACCACCTGGCTCACAACCACCCACAACTCCAGGGATCAGATGATGCCCCCTTCTGGCCTCTACAGGCACCAGACACTCGAGCTGCACACAGTCATACATGTTAGCAAGTCACCCATACACATAAAATTTTAAAATGTTTTAAAAATGTGACATGTTCCTTCTACCCAAAGGACTTTCATCAGTATAGCTTGTACAATGCCTATGCAGGTTACAAATCCTTTCAGCTTTCAGATGTCTGGAAAAATATTTTAGAAGGGCCCGTGAAATGGCTCAATAGGTAAAGGCAGCTGCTTGTCAAGCCTTACCGCCTGAGTTTGATCCTTGGAACCCACATGATGGAAGGAGAAAACCAGTTCCCACTAGTTGTGAGGCAGAGGCAGAGACAGAGACAGAAACAGAGAATAAATGTTTTACATTTTTTAAGGACTTTGACTTAATCAGTTATCTCTAGGTTCAACCAGAAACCCTGTCTCAAAAAATGGGGTGGAGGATGGTAAAGGAAGATATCTAATAGTGGCCACTGATTCCACATTCAGTACACACACACACACACACACACACACACACACACATGCTACACAGAAAGAAAGAGAGACAGGATAGGAAAGGAGAAAGAAATGAAAAGAGAAAAAAAAACTACTTTGTTTTGCAAGTTGTTAGGGTCAGAGCCTTGGTCCAGGCAGTCCTCACTGGCCAAGCTTGACAGGACAATTAAGCACGGCGGTCACAGTGAAAAGCAGTATTGCACACAGGGAAGAGACACAGAGGTGCAATGACCCAGCTCTCCAAGTCTGTCTTCCAGTCCTTCCATGGAGTATGAAGAGCGGAACAGCCCCTGCCAGAGTGTGGCCTGCCCATAATCCCCCGGGTTCCATCCTCCCCTGCAAGGTGGTCTGAGACATTGTCAGAGGGGCGTGGCACCCCTCTCTCTCTGAAGACATGCTCCCCTTCCAGATGGCAGAGTCTGTAGCTTTCCTTCTCCCAGTGTGAGGCTTCTAGGAGACGTTCATCATCTGGAAAGTCTGTGATCTATCAAAACAAAAAGAAGCTGAAAGCTCTAGGGAAGAGCACAACTATCAGAATATCTTCACTCGGGTCTGGAGAGCCGGCTCAGCAGCCAAGCGCAATGGCTGCTCCTCCAGAGATCCTGAGTTCAATCCCCAGCCAGCATGTGGCTCACAACCACCTGCAATGGAGTCTAGTGCCCTCTTCTGGTGTTCATGAAGATAGAGCACTCGTGTGCATAAAATACATAAATAAGTGCTTTTTTAAAGGAAAGAAAGGAAGAAAAAATAGTAGCTTCATTCTTGGCAGGGCATGATGGAGCACACCTTTAATCTCAATATTTGGAGAGGAGAGGAGAGGAAGATGGGTCTGAGTGAGTTAAATGCCATCCAGAGCTGCATAGTGAGATGCTGTCTCAAGGAAAGAAGGGAGGGAAGGAGGGAGGGAGGGAGGGAGGGAGGGAGGGAGGGAGGGAGGGAGGGAGGGAGGGAGGGAGGGAGGGAGAAAGATGGTTACAAAGTCATCTTTAGGACTTTATGTTGTACCTGTGCTTGGCATCAAGGGGTTAAGGAGATCATTCTTTATAGAAAGTCTCGAAGGGCAGTGGTGGTGCACACCTTTAATCTCAGCACTTGGGAGGCAGAGGCAGGCGGATTTCTGAGTTCGAGGCCAGCCTGGTCTACAGAGTGAGTTCCAGGACAGCCAGTGCCACACAGAGTCTCGAAAAACCGAAGGAGGAGGAGGGGGAGGAGGGGGAGGAGGAGGAGGAGGAGGAGGAGGAGGAGGAGGAGGAAGAAGAAGAAGAAGAAGAAGAAGAAGAAGAAGAAGAAGAAGAAGAAGAAGAAGAAGAAGAAGAAGAAGATTAATACATGTTGATGAAAGGAACAGCGTGTGGGAGCACAACACAACACGGATCTCTGATCTGTCCCATCTATCATGTCGTGAGTCCTCTGGTGCCGAGAGCCTCATCCTAAGTTCCCAGACGCTCCATTCACAGCCTTATAGCTCAGTAAAGTTTCCCAGGTGTCAAAACCCTAGAATTCTAACATTGGAAGGATATGCAAAATTATCTAGTTCACCCTCCAGTTAAATTTAGATGCTTCTTCCACGGCACACATGACAGATGGTCACCTAGCCTCAGTTTTGATATTTCTAGCAACGGAAAACCTCAAAATCCATGTGACAGATGCTTCAATTTTTGGACAGTTCTACTGATTCGAAATGTGCAACATATGCTAAAATCAGCCTTTCTGAAATGCCTGTCAACCGCTTCTTAAATCTACTCAGCCAGCCAGCACATCTATTCCTTCTCAAACCTGTCCACCTTTCTAGTCTCCTTTCCTTGCTAGAGGGAAAGCGTGAGCCCTGAGCCTCCTTCTCCCTCCCCCAGGCAGAAAGGCTCCCCCACTCTTCTCAAAATGAACCAACCAGTAGTGTAACGTCTTTGTTTTTTTTGGTTTTTTTGTTTTTCCTTTTGCAAGGCTGGCCCAGGCTGGCCCAGACTGGCCGCTGACATGCAGTTCTACTACCTTAGTTTCTGAGTACAGAGATTTCAGGAACACCATTTTACCTGGCTCGATTTCTTCCTTAATTTGCCTTATTTCAAGTACAGGTCTCTCAGCACCAAGCTGTCAGTTAAATCAATGAAACAGTATTTCTGATGGGTTATGTACTGGCTGGTTTTGTGTGTCAACTTGGCACAGAGAAAGGAGCTTCCGTTGGGGAAGTGCCTCCATGAGATCCAGCTGTGGGACACTTTCTCAATTAGTGATCAACAGTGGAGGGCCCCTTGTGGGTGATACCATCCCTGGGCTGGTATTCTTGGGTTCTATAAGAGAGCAGGCTGAGCAAGCAGGGGAAGCAAGCCAGTAAGAAACATCCCTCCATGGTCTCTGCATCAGCTCCTGCTTCCTGACCTGCTTGAGTTCCAGTCCTGACCTCCTTCGGTGAGGAAGAGCAATGTGGAAGTGTAAGCTGAATAAACCCTTTCCTCTCCAACTTGCTTCTTGGTCATGATGTTTGTGCAGGAATGGAACCCCTGACTGAGACAGGTTATTAGGATGGTAAAGGTGATTGTCAAAAATCAAAATGTGCAACATTTGCTCCTCCACTGCAGTTTCCCATCTTTGAAGAGACGGACTCTGGCCTGTGATGACCTTGCAACATTCAAATTCATTTTAATGTTATTTTACTTGTGCGTTTCTCTTTGTGCTGGGTTCTTCCTGTTTCCCATCTTGGTCTTGTCCTCCTTGGTTCTGGCAGCCCTGTTTTGCCTCTGCCTCCCTAGGAAGCTGGCGTTAAATGTATACATCTCCATACCTGTAAATGTATGGGATTTCCCACCTCTATTGAGACGTAGGTGCACTCACTTACAAGGCTTTTTCCATTTAACAGTATACCATTCTAAGTAGTATGAAGGCAGACAGCGCATTCTTTTAAATAATCTTACCGAGCTGGGTGGTGGTGGCGCACGCCTGTAATCCCAGCACTCTGGGAGGCAGAGGCAGGGGGATTTCTGAGTTCGAGACCAGTGCCTGGTCTACAGAGTGAGTTCCAGGACAGCCAGGGCTATACAGAGAAACCCTGTCTCGAAAAAACCAAATCAAAACAACAACAATAAATAAATAAATAATCTTACCGTTTAATAGAATATATTCATAACATTTGTTCAAATGTTTGCTCCCAAATTAATTCAAAGGACAAACAAAACTATACGAGGTGTACCTTTCTGTGTAAGTTGTTATATTCTGCTGATTTTACATCTACAGGCATTTTGTTTGTTTGTTTTCTTTTTTTGAGACAGGGTTTCTCTGTGTAGCCCTGGCTGTCCTGGAACTCACTCTGTAGACCAGGTTGGCCTCGAACTCAGAAATCTGCCTGCCTCTGCCTCCCAAGTGCTGGGATTAAAGGCATGTGCCACCACTGTACTGGCTACAGACATTTTTATAGACATGAAATTACTAAATTAAAAAGATGGTGTTTGTAATCCCAGCACTCTGGGAGGCAGAGGCAGGCAGATTTCTGAGTTCGAGGCCAGCCTGGTCTACAGAGTAAGTTCCAGGACAGCCAGGTCTATACAGAGAAACCCTGTCTTGAAAAAACCAAATCCAAAAAACAAAAACAAAAACAAAAAAAACAAAAACAAACAAACAAAAAAAAAAAGATGGTGTTCACATCTCTAGTAGTAGTTGGTCAGACACCAATGTTGTGCTAGCAGATACTGGCTCTGAATAGAGTGTGTGTTAGGGGTGGTTCTTCATCTAGGGAGGGTGGGTTTAAAACCTCATTCATTACGCACATGTATAGCAATAACTAACCACTCAGAGATTAAAGACATGTACAAATCCACAGAGAACCACTAAAATAGCAAAAACTTGAATGTGTATAATGCACACTTATTTAATATACAGGTGATAATGTTTCCTTTTTATTATTATTTATTATACATAAGTACACTGTAGTTGTCTTTAGACACACCAGAAGAGGGCGTCAGATCTCATTACAGATGGTTGTGAGCCACCACGTGGTTGCTGGGATTTGAACTCAGGACCTTCCTGACTGGAAGAGCAGTTGGTGCTCTTCACCAGTCTCTTAACCACTCTTAGCCATCTCTCCAGCGCCCATGGTGTTCCTTTTAAAGAAATACTTTAAACTTAGAAGCTATGAATGAATAGATGAGTTCCACCACATAAACATTTAACACACCACCAACAAATTCTCCCTATAAATAGTAGGCTGGAAGGGAATATTTGCAAGCAATGATAAAACATCTGTGTGGCTACTGACAGTTTGACCACTCTATGGTTAAGGGGAAGATGGACATGAGAGAACAGTCAGAGAATAGTCCAGCGCAGAGAAGGAAGTAAACTGAATATGGCCAGCTGACTGGACACGGCCGGGGCTGTCTGCGAGTGAGGGGGGGAACAGCAGAGGTTAGAGAATGGGGGAAACATCGTGAGAGAAGCAGGAGCAGAGCAGAGCAGAAGCTAGGGGAAGGGATGCCAACCGGCTGGAGGGAGGTTAGGGTAGGGGGGCAGTGAGAAGGAGTTTGTTTGCTTTTGTCCCCCCAGATGAAGACCCACCTCTAACATACACTCTATTCAGACTTTGAAATGCGTATGTGTTACTTGTGACACTGAGTTAGCCTGGAAGCCAGCCGGAGCTTTGATATGCTAACAGGCACCACAGGTAGCCAGGTGGCCCTCCTGCCAGAGGTAAGGGAAATGACTTCTTTTGGTGGCACACAGAGTTTTACACTCTCCCTGCCTGTGAGATGGACTAAGTCTGCCGATCTCAGTACTGCCGAGGGATGTGCACAGTGATCCCTCTCGCTAAGGGCCAGAGGGACCGTTCTAAGTGATTAACAGGCTCTTCGTTCGTTCACGCCATACTTTCCTGCTGGGATGACTGCATTTCAGAGCAAATGCCCTGGCACCCGAAGTTGCAGAACACGGCATGCGGTTCCTTTTAGAACTCCCCGACGGAGCCAGCCTCCACCACGCCGGGTCCATCTTCCTCCTAAGCACTCTCGAAGCACATAGTTACCAGGCTTCTCGTCACTCAAGAAAGCTTTCCCTTTTCTTTCTCCTTGAAGAGAAACGGGAAGCACCAGAGGAAGTTTTAGGAGGGGGTTTTAACCCACAGAAAGAGACCAGCCCAGAAATGAAACCTCAGGTTCAGCTGGTTGCCTTTACCATCAGAATAGGAAACCGTAAGCTAAGACAGACAACAGCTCAGAAACCAGAGAGGATGTAAAAATGCAAGTCAGTTACTTCTGAGTCATCTGCAGCGCATCTTGTTGGGGTGCTTCATCCTTCCTAGTCCTTCTAAGAGGGACGTTCATTTCAGAGGGAAGGGCTGCTGTCACGCATCACCACTAGGAGGCGATGTGCACTGCCGGGCTAGCGCAGGTAGACTTCTCAAGGGCTTCAACCTCTGTGGACAGGTTACCCTTAAGCCTACTGAATCTGAACTCTTCTCCACAACCTATAATCTGAACTAGGTCTAAAAGCTATCATTTCTTTTCTTTCTTTCTTTTTTTCAAGAAATAAAAGAATTTTGGTTTGTAAACCAAATGGGTCTGCCATTTTAAATATTTTCTGGAATTTATTCATTACTAATAAATTGTTTTATATTTCATCCAGTCTACAAGGAATTTCAGAACGTCTAGGAACAGGCAAATTATGTACCACTTAGCTAATAGGAGAGCACGTAGGCTGTACCGTGCAGGCCTCTGCCTTAGGAGGTCCAAGTGAATGTCATGTCAGAGACACGGAACAGCACACCTGTGGCTTCCCAAGTCAGACTTCACAGGATAACAGTAAATTTGCAAGCTGCTGCAGTTTCATTCCGCAGAAATTTACTAAGTCGTCCTGGTTTCCCTTGATAATGTTGTATGGGAAATCTGAGTCCCCTCCTGGGGTTCTTAATCATTTTTATTAAAAAGAAAAAAAAAATGGACTTAAACAGAAGCTAGGGTAATGATCTTATTAGAGTTTAGAAAAGCAAACCCCAGGACAGCTAGCTGTAAATCCTGGCAGGTGACCAGAAGAGGATATGTAGAAAAGAAGAGAGCTATCCCACTTAAGTTAGACATGGGGGGGGGGGGGCAGTCACATGGTGGATGCAGCCACGGGGCAGGGAGGGAAGCTTTACAGTGAAACTCAAATTATTTGGGATAGCATGGGTAGGGAGGCGATAGAAAGGGGCAAAGTAGAGTTTTCTGAGTAATTCAGAGAAGCAGGATGACTTTAGAAAGCTGTGTCGTTACAGCTTGCAACTGTACTAAGAGGATTCCAAGAAGGACACATATACTATCTCATTAAAGGGACTAGTATGCCTCCTATCTCCTTACGTGCCTTATGGTGAAACCACCTTCTGCCCCTCAAGATGTTCCGGGTAGCTTAGACTGTTAGGTCACCAGCCAGCTCAGAGAAGTGGTTTTCCCTAATAGGACTCCATAAAGCCCTTATCAAGGATACCATAACATTAGCTCGCTGAGGCAAACTCAGGTACCTTTATCCCAGTCGTAACTAATATTAACTCTTGAATTACACATTGCAAAACACAAAGTAAATATCTCTATATATCGGTACCCTCCCCTCCTGGGAGGGGGAAGGGAGAGAAAGAGAGGGGATGGGGAGAGAGGCTGTGTGTGTCCTTGTGCGTGAGGGGGTGTGGGTTATAGGCTGCAACAGAGTGAAGCAGTCGGAAGCTGGTAGGGAGATAGGGATCCAAAGGGGATCTCTGGGCTGTGTGGGGGGGTGGCGGAGAGGGGTCAGGCAGACAATCCTGCTGGGATCTCCAGGTGTCTCTGCGGAATCAAGAATAAAGGGAGTCACAGGCGTGGGCTGAGTCTCGAGGTCCAGTCCGGCTGCAAAAGTGATATGAGGGACCATGAAGGCCATAGAATCAAAAAAACCAGAACGAGGTCCAGATGGACAAATAGACAGATGGAAGGACAGCAATTTAAGTAGATGCAGCAACAGTGGAGACTCGACGGAGTTGAGGCCCCTGGCAGTCAGGAGCACTCTGGCTCAGTCCCTCCACATACAGGAAGTCAGATGACAGGTTGGAAGGACATTGTCATTGCAGTGTTGATGTTAGGTTTCAAACCCAGGACAAACCGCTAACCGAAGTGTCTATTCACACATAAAAGCAGACGCTGGGGCCAGCTCTCCCAGCAGCACAGTTATCTTTGACTCCTCCCAGCTCTCCCAGCATCCCTCAGAAGCTGTGACTCCGCCCAGCGCGTCTTACCCCGCCTCCTACCCTAAACCCTCCCTCCCAGGGCTCTGCTTCCACTTCCGCTTCCGCTTCCCCATCTTAAACCTGATCCTTATCAAATTCAGCGATTTTTGGCTACTCCAGGGTTTTGGCATCTTGGCTTGAGATGCCTCTCCTGTCCGCAGCCTCTCTCTCGATTTGGTTTAGTCCGTCAGTCATCTTCCCTCTGCCTGTGTTCTTCCTTATATCTACAATAAAAATCTCCACAGTTGTGGAGCAGTCACTTCCTCTTATTTCGGTTTTCATTCTGTTAGCCATCTTCACAAAATCCAGGAGAAGCTGTTGTACCTTTACCTGGGTCTGGTGTGATTGATTAGTTCCGAGACCTGGTTTTCCTGATAAAATTTTAATTATATAAAAGTATACCTGTATGCTCATATGGTCAGATCTACTTTAATAAATATCGTAGTCACCTTTAGACTTTAAGGAGCTAGTTATTTATTTTTCTTTGCCTTGTGGGTGGTTCTAGTGAAGAGTGAAGACTCTTGGTGTAAGGTTGACATAGACGACAAACAAAAGGAGGACAGCGCATGTGTATATGTGCGGAAAGGGTGGGGTGGAAGAGCTGAAAATGAGAACCAGAGCCTACTGTTTGTTCGTATAGGGAGTGATGGGGGAGGAGGGCAGGCATGACTGGAGAGTTACTTGTATAGGTCCCTGGTCAGTCATTGAGAGGGGTAGCTGGGGATTATGGTATGTAATGTACGTAATGTATGCCAGGTGGCCGATAACACAGATAACATCTTTTCTGGGCAGCCTTAGTGGGGAGGGCTAGAATCTACTAAAACTTCAGTCTTGGATCTGTCTCTGTTTAACCGAAATGGAGATGCTTTACAAAACTCTGTGGTGGTGGTTAACACTGCGGCAAAGCACAGCCTGGAACTTCCTGTCTTACTCAGTCTGGGGTAATTAGGACAGGGCACAGCTCCATCTCAACGATGTGGGGTTTGAGGGTTTGCTGTTGTTTTTGTTTTCTCACTATGAAGATCTGCCTGCCTCTGCCTCCTCCCAGCCTTCACACCCTGATTTTCAACAGTAAATTTAAGAGTTTAATTTCTTCCATTGGTTGTTCTCTCTCTCTCTCTCTCTCTCTCTCTCTCTCTCTCCCTCTCCCTCTCTCTCAGTTTTTCCTAAATTTCCCTAAATTCTCTAGTCCTTTAGAAACGCCCCCTCACTTGGGCCCCGTGGGGTGTAAAAGCAGAAAGCAGAAGGAAATCAGACACCTCTGCCCCCTGGCGCTTTCCTCACTCAGGCAGAGGGACCAGAAGCGGACATTGTAATTGACCTTTCCTTGAATCACCTTGGATTCCAAGAACTCTGGGCAGGGAGACCACCACCTGATAAGGCAGGGCCACACCCAGAACCAGAAGTTCTTATCTCCTGATAACTTCTCCCCTAAATCTATAAGGATTCTTTTGGACCTTGCAGGGTAGTAGTATCTAGGACAACAATCCGAGAAACTACAGCCAGACAAAGACAGTTTAAGTGTGTCTTTGTCTAAAGCTTAGGTCTAGTTTGTTCCTCTTTACAACGTGTCCACGTTGCAGAAATTTTTCTCTACTTCTTACCATTACTTACCTCTTTAGCTTGCAGGCTGGGGATGGTGCCTGGGTCTAGCCTGTTGGGGCTTTTGATGTTAGAACTTTATAGGACAACAAGGTAGCTCAGTGGGCAAGCCTGATGGCCCGGGTTCCATTTCTGGATCCCACAGTGAAAGGAGAAAACAGACTCCCAAGAGTCGTCCTCTGCCAGGCATGGTGGTAATGCCTTTAGTCCCAGCATTCCAGAGGCTGGTGGATCTCTGTGAGCTCAAGGGCTGTCTAGTCTATATAGTGAGTTCCTGGCTAGCCAGTACTACATAGAGAAACCCTGTTTCCAAAAACAAATGAAAGTCAGTTGTCCTTTGACCTTCAAATATGATACAGTGGTATACATATGCCCATACACATCCACATGTGTGCACACACAAACACACAAGCATACAATAGTAAAATTGAAGGCTAGCCATATTGACACACATATTTTACCCAGCACTCAAGAGGCAGGGGCATGCAGATCTCTGAGAGTTCTAGGCTAGCCTCCATTACAGGGCAAATTCCATGTCAGACAGGGCTATATAGTGAGACTCGGTCTCTAAATTATTTAATTAAAATTAAGAAAATTTCTCTGGTTGTATTTTTTTTGTTTCTTTTTTTTAAATTTTTTTTTATTCGATATAATTTATTTACATTTCAAATGATTTCCCCTTTTCTAGCCCCCCCCCCCACTCTGGTTGTATTTTTAAAGACTTCTTTTTATTACTTGTGTGTGTGTGTGTGTGTGTGTGCCTATGAGTGAATGCCACATGTATTCTGGTGCCCAAGGAGGCCAAAAAAAGGGCATCAGATGCCCCGGATCTGGAGTTACAGGCAATTGTGAACTGCCCAACTGGAGTCCTGTCAAGAAAAGCAAGTGTTCTCACACACTGAGCCACCCTCCACCCGCTTTGTGGCCCTTTTATGTATGACTCTCCCCCCCCTTTGGCTCCCTGGTCCAAGATTTCCATTGAATAAATTCAGCCAAGAGTCAGAGTACAGCATAAAGGGCAGGGAATATGTTTTGTTCTCAGATTTTTTTTTAAATAATTTTTAAAGGTTTATTTATTATATGTAACACTCAGGCGGTAATTTCAAAATCACCTGATATGCATATGGTACATAGATGTGCATATAGGCCAGACAATCAGATACATGATGAATACATGATGAATAAATCTGAGAACAAGGGGCTGGAGAGATGGCTCAGCAGTTAAGAGCACTGATGGCTCTTCTGAAGGTCCTGAGTTCAAATCCCAGCAACCACGTGGAGGCTCACAACCATCTGTAACAGGATCTGATGCCCTCTTCTTGTGTGTCTGAAGACAGCTACAGTGTATTTACATATAACAAATAAATAAATCTGTTTGTTTGTTTGTTTGTTTTCTGAGACAGGGTTTCTCTGTATAGCCCTGGCTGTCCTGGAACTCACTCTGTAGACCAGGCTGGCCTCGAACTCAGAAATCCGCCTGCCTCTGCCTCCCAGAATGCAGGCATTCTGAATCCCAGAATGGGATTACAGGTGTGCACCACCACCGCCCGGCCAAATAAATCTTTTTTAAAAGAAGAGGAGCCAGGCAGTGGTGGCGCATGCCTGTAATCCCAGCACTTGGGAGGAAGAAGAAGAAAAGAAGAAGGAGGAGGAGGAAGAGAAGGAGGAGGAGGAGGAGGAGGAGGAGGAGGAGGAGGAGGAGGAGGAGGAGGAGGAGGAGGAGGAAGAGGAAGAGGAAGAGGAAGAGGAAGAGGAAGAGGAAGAAGAAGAAGAAGAAGAAGAAGAAGAAGAAGAAGAAGAAGAAGAAAGAAGACCAGGATGGCCTAGAATTCACAGAAATCCACCCGCTTCCGGCTCCTGAAGGTATGTATACCACACCCAATTTGGATAGCTCTTAAAGGAAGGGAGGATAGTTCCTAATGTTTGGGGAAGCTACAACTGTCAAGTCTCCACCTAGGGCCAAAGGTTGAACTCAGATTCCATCCTCTGAGGAATTAGTTTTCCCTTAATAGACTCCAATAAAGAGCAGATATCTCCAGAATTTCTGATATTTTAAAACTTAAGGAGGAGGTGGGTCCAATTCTGATTATGGGAGAACCTATCTGCAGTGGCCTCCAAATCTTCTAAAACCAGGCTAAGTACCTAACACTAGGAACAATGGGCTTTATACTACAACCTAGGTGTGGAGTAGGCTATATCCTTCAGGTGTGTATTAAATATTTTACCATAATTGCACAGGAATATGTCACCTAAATGACATATTTCTTGATCTTTTTTTTAATGTTAGAGTGATTTGCTTACCTGTATACATGTGCACCAGTATGCCTGAAGCCCAAGGAAGATAGAAGAGGGTATGGGTTTCCAGGAACTGGATTAATGAGAGTGCTGGGAAGCCTTCCTGAGTCTTTTGCAAGATCCACAAGTGCTCTTGATAATCTTCGAAGATAAAGAGTTTCTCTGACTCCATCCTGGAATCTTGCCCAATATAGAGAGACAGACTATTCCTCTGCTACAATAATTCTCACACTTAAAAAAAATGTTTAATTATGTGGTGTGTGTCTGTGTGTGTGTGTGTGTGTGTGTGTGTGTGTGTGTTGTAAGTGCTTTTGGGTGTCAGAGGTGTTGGATCTCCCTGATATAGTTATGAGCAAGTTGGAAGCCATCTAGTATGGATGTTGGAAATTGGACTTGGGTCCTTTGGAAAAACAGTAATACCTTCTTAACTGCTGAGCCATCTCTCCAGCCTTAGCTCTCAGGTTGAAATTTAAAAAACGAAATTGTTTCCTTTGATGTGTGTGGGTGTTTGCCTGTATGTCCATATGTATGCCACATACATGCTCGTGCCAACAGAAGCCAAAAAGAGGGCATCAGGTGCCATGGAGCTGAAGTAACAGATAGTTGTGAGCTCCCCTGTGGGTCCTGGAAACCATGCCCCAAATGAGAAAGAGGTTTTAGTTTCACAACAGGGTCTTGCTAGCTTAGCCCTAGCTGGCCTGCAATTCTCAGAGCAGTGGGATCAGAGGTATGTGTCACCGAGCCTGACATTGCAAGGATTTGATGAGTTTAAGAAAAAAAAAGAAAAAAAAATATATATGATACCCAAAAGCACTTGTATGTGTACACACACACACACACACACACACACACACACACGCATAATTAAACATTTTTTTAAGTGTGAGAATTATTGTGGCAGAGGAATAATCTGTCTCTCTATATTGGGCAAGAATATATAATGGGCTATAGAGATGGTTCAGTGGTTAAGAGCACTTACTGTTCTTCCAGAGGTCCTGAGTTCAAATCCCAGCAACCACATGGTGGCTCACAACTGTCTGTAATGTCTGTAATGTCCTTTTCTGGTATGTCTGTGGGCAGTTGAAGTATACTCATAAATAAAACAAATAAATCTTTCAAAATAAAAAAAGAATATATATGGTTTTCGATTCCCAACCCCAAACATTCAGAACAGTTTTTGTTTTCATTCAGAAATGTTTTCATTCATAACTTTTTAAAGATCCTGAGGTGCTCTGTCTGTGTGGCCAGAACAGAGGAGCCCTGAGGTCTCACTCCTGTGAAGCACGTTCACTTGCCTTCCTTTACAGTGTAGTCAGGGGGCCAGGGGTGTTGCTATGAGACATTAATCCTAGCACTCAGAGGCCCGGTCCACAACAGCCAGAGCTGCACAGTGAGACCCTCCCTTAAACAAAAAACAAAAACAAAAACAAAAAAGGAGCAGAGACTGAGGGAGCTAGCTCAGCTGGTAGAGTGCTCTACAACACAAAACCCTAAGCTTTCTCCCCGATT
Organism: Apodemus sylvaticus; assembly: GCF_947179515.1. NCBI lineage: Eukaryota > Metazoa > Chordata > Mammalia > Rodentia > Muridae > Apodemus > Apodemus sylvaticus. The sequence goes on along the minus strand of NC_067472.1, from coordinate 20,226,354 downwards.
TGCTGTGGCCACAGCACTTAGAAAAGTTCCTCTACTTTGGTTAAATAGTAGCAGGTCCCACACCCTACCACACACACACACACACCCTGGAAACCACAGTAATTAGCATTCCAGACTTGTTTTCCTAAATTCCTGCCCCAGTCCCCTACAGACCCCCTGACAAAGGCTGGCCACGGGAGAGGTCTGCAGTCACCTGGCGTTCTTTCCCTCACTAGTCACCACTGTTTAGTCCCTCCTAGCAATGACCAATGTCCACCTTTTACAAAGAAATTCTCCCAACCCCCTTCTGCCTTCTGCCTGCTCCAGCCTGTAAACAGATGACGGGTGGACTCTGCCCATGTCTGCAGGATTTTCCCAAAATAAACTGCCTTAAGTCATCATTTCTTTGTCTGTCTTTCCTTCTTTCAGGCCTTTGAATTCCAGAATGCATGTAAAAAGAGCCAGGCATGGCAGGCTGTACTTAGGATCCCAGTGCCGGGGACGTAGAGACAGGTAGATTTCTCTGGCTACCTGACTAGCTAGCATGGAGTATTTGGTAAGGTCCAGGCCAGTGAGAGATCTATCTCAAACAGGGTGGGTGGTACCTGGAGAAGAACAACCAGCTTTGTCCTCTGGGCTCCATAAACACACATGTACACGCATGTACCAGCACACATATGTTTGCCTGCAAACACATGAACATGTACACACAGAGAGGGAAAATAAAGTACATTGAAGATTCTTATTCTCCTCAAGCTGGGTGTACAGCACAACCTGGCTTAGCTCATTAGATGTCCAGCCTGGTCTCTGAGTTTTTAGGAAAGGTGTTTAAAGGGTCAGGGCCAATTAAAAATTGTTCACCAAATAACCATGATACTGAGTTAGCATTCTGTCTAAGCTCCACCCCATAATTACTTGGCAACAGCAAGGTATGCCCCTCCCCACAGTTACCTGGCCTACTATAAAAGAGGGTTCTCAGTCCCTCCTCCCTCTTACCCCTCTTACCCATCTCGCTCTCAGCCTCTCCCTTGCCCCCTCTTGAGCTCTCCTCTCCTCCCCCGTCTCTCCACAGGATCATGGCTGGCCTCTGCTGCTCTACTCTCTCCTTCTCTCTGCCTTTCTCTGCCTCTACTGCCCTCTTAACTCCCCTCCCCATGCCCTGAATAAACTCTCTTCTATACTATACAGGCATGTGTCTGGTCCCCCGGGGGAAGGGATGCCTCAGCATGAGCCCTCTGGGGCACCCCTGTCCCCCACACTGACATACCATATTCTCACACCTCTTTTTATGATCACAACACTGAGAGTCTGGGACTGTAGGACATGATGGCTTCCTATAGAGTTTGTGTGTGTGTGTGTGTGTGTGTGTGTGTGTGTACATGCACTGTGTAGTGGGTAAGAAGTTAGGTGCATGGCCGTGTCTTTTCTCCCCTAGAACCAAAGCTAGTTTTTCTAGATACTGTAGGACTCCGTTTATATGAGATAGTAGAACAATTAATTCAGAGACAATGAAATAGAAGTTATTGAAGAGGTCAGCTCAGAAACGTGAGAAAATTCCACCAGACCCCTCCCCTCCCGAAAGAGAAGGGTCATAAAGAACATAGGCACCCCTCCCCTCCAGAAGGGAGGGGCTGATTACATTCCTCAGACCACAGGGAGGAGGGACCAACCACCAGCCACCTGGAGGTAGGGGAGGCCCAGAGCTCTTAGACAACATTCCACGACCATTGGCCACCTACCTCCTAAAGACCAATCAGTTTAAAAGTCACACTGTTCTGCCAATCACATTGTGCCTAATGGCTGCTGCTTTGAGAACTGTATAAAAGCCTGCTGGTGGGGCTGCGAATGATCGTTCTCTCTCTATGCAGGGCAACCCTAGCATGCTGGAACAGTAAATTCCTCTTGCTTTTCGCATTCCCAACTCTGTGTTGTTTACCCAGGAGGTCCCTGGTAAGCTAAGGCTCTCCAGAGTCTTCCGTTACCACAGGCTGGGAGGATAGAGAGCTGGAAGGCAGTGTTTAGTGAGCACAGAGCTTCAGTTCGGGTTGGTGAAGAGCTTTTGGAGATGAAGAGAAGCCATGTTTACTCAGCCATGCGAGTTGCCTGGTCAAACTGCACTGCGTGCTTAACCAGGCAACTCGCCTGCTGTGGTGCTGCTTGCCTTTAATCCTGACACTCAGAAGGCAGAAGTGTGTGTATCTGAGAGTTCCACATCACCCTGGTCTATGTGATGAGACCCTGTCTCAAAACAAACAACAAAAAGTCTAAGGCCATAACACCCTGAACGCGCCCGATCTCGTCTGATCTCGGAAGCTAAGCAGGGTCGGGCCTGGTTAGTACTTGGATGGGAGACCGCCTGGGAATACCGGGTGCTGTAGCTTTTGGGCTGGAGAGATGGCTCAGCGGTTAAGAACACCGATTGCTCTTCCAGAGGTCCTGAGTTCAAATCCCAGCAACCACATGGTGGCTCACAACCATCCGTAATGAGATCTGACGCCCTCTTCTGGGGTGTCTAAAGACAGCTACAGTGTACTTACATATAATAAATAAATAAATCTTTAAAAAAAAAATGGAAATGGCCTTAGACCGCTTGACTGGCATAGGCTAACTCTGAGGTAACCCTAACACTGCTGTACTGGCTGGTTTTACATCAACTTGACACAAGGTACAGTCACCTGACAGGAGGGAACCTCAGTTGAGAAAACGCCTCCATCAGATCCGGTTGTAGCGTATTTTCTTAGTGATTGATGGGGGCGGGCCCAGCCTATTGTCTGTGGGGCCTCCCCTGGGCTGGTGGCTCTGGGTTCTATAAGACAGGTTGAACAAGCCATGGGGAGTGTCTTAGTCAAGGTTTTTTTTCCTGTACAAACAGCATGACCAAGAAGCAAAGTGGGGAGGAAAGGGTTTATTCAGCTTACACTTTCCACATTGCTGTTCATTACCAAAGGAAATCAGGGCTGGGACTTAAGCAGATCAGGAAGCAGGAACTGATGCAAAGGCTATGAAGGGATGTTACTTACTGGCTTGCTTTCCCTGGCTTGCTCAACTTTCAACTTGCTTTTTTTTTTTTTTTTTTTTGGTTTTTCGAGACAGGGTCTCTCTGTGTAGCCCTGGCTGTCCTGGAACTCACTCTGTAGACCAGACTGGCCTTGAACTCAGAAATCTGCCTGCCTCTGCCTCCCAAGTGCTGGGATTAAAGGCTTGCGCCATCACTGCCCGGCTTCAACTTGCTTTCTTATACAACCCAAGACGACCAGCCCAGAGATGGCACCACCACCAATAGGCCCTCCTCTCCTGATCACTAATTGAGAAAATGCCCTACAGCTGGATCTCATGGAGGCATTTCCTCAAGGGAAGCACCTTTCTCTGTGATAACTCCAGCCTGTGTCATGTTGACACAAAACCAGCTAGTACAGGGAGCAAGTCATTAAGCAGCACCCTCCATGGCGTCTACATCAGCTCCAGCCTCCAGCTTCCTGCCTAGCTCCAATTCCTGTCCAGACTTCCTTCAGTGATGAACAGTGATATGGAAGTATAAACTGAAAGAACCCTTTCCTCCCAATGTGCTTTTGGACGTGGTGCAATAGAAACCCTGACAAAGCAAGTTGGTACCAGACGTTGAGGATTAGCACGATAAGGGAGTCTATGAGAAGCTATTGGTGAAAGGACAGCCCGGATTCAGCAGAAGGCCCCAGAGTTTTGGAGTGACCACTAAGAATAGTAGCAGCAGGAGGGAGTGTCGCCAACTGGAGCCTAGAAGACAGTATGAGTATTGCAGAGGGTGGCACCAGAGGAGTGAGTCACGCCCTCGTGGAGGAGCACAAAATATCACGCGTGAATCCCAGACATTGGACATTGGGTTATTTAGACTTCTGGAGTTTGATCTGTTGGTGACTGTGCCCTGATTCTTCCCTCTTGAGGTAATAAATTACTTTTACTTTACAGGAGCCCACAGTTGAGAGATTTTGAATTTTAAAAGATTTTGGATTTTTTTTTAAAGTGCCTATTTTAAAGAGACTGAATGTTTTAAGTGATGTTTTTTCCTTTGTTTTTTGGTTCTGTTAGACATTGGTTTTGTTAGACAGTGTTTCTCTGTGCAGTCCTAGCTATCCTAGAACTCACTCTGTAGACAAGGCTAACCTCAAATTCATGGAGATTCTCCTGCCTCTGCCTTCTCAGTGCTGGGATTAAAGGCGCATGCCAACCACATTTTCTTAATTAGCTGTTGATGGGGGAAGGCTCAGCCCATTGTGGGTGGGGTGACCCCTGGCCTGCTGCTCCTGTGTTCTGAGTCAGCAGAGTAAGCCAAGAAAAGAAAGCAGCCCCTCCAGGGCCTGTGCATCAGCTCCTGCCTCCAGGTCCTTGCCCTGTGTGAGTTTCCGCCCTCACTGCTATTGATGATAAACTGTTATCATCATCATGAAGTGTTTCCTCCCCCAACTTATTTTTGGTCATGGTGTTTTTCATCACAGCAATGGTAAAAATTAAAACAAAAAATATATATAAGATTTTTTAAAATTATTTTTTTTCTCCACATGGATGGTCTGTCTGTGTACCTCATGTCTGCCTAGTACAGAAGATGATGTTGGATCCCCAGGATCTGGCATTACAGATGATTGTGACCTGCCATGGGGTTGCTGGGAATCCAACCCAGAGTCTATGGAAGAGCAGCTGGTCCTCTTAACCATTGTGACATCTCTCCAGCCCCAATGAACGTTTAAGTTTTAACTTGAAGGTTGTATGCTAACATTTTGATGGACAAAGAGGCTCTAGAGGAGTTTCATGAATATTCCCTGATTGCTCAACTCACAGTGTTCTTCAGTTTCGTCTTAAGTCGTGATCTTCTTCTGTCTTTCTAATAATAATGTTTATTAGGGAGTGGAGCAGTGTTCAAGGGTAGTGACGCACCTGTGACAAGATGCCTGTGTCCGTCACCCCGGTAATTAAGTTTGAAGTCAACCACTGTCTGGATAGTCTTCTGAGCTCCAATGGGAGACTCCTTTTACCAGCAGGGCTTCTCCCTCTCTGATCTTGTCTGGGGAGTTCAACGCCCCCAACACGCCCAATGCCTCCAACACCTCCAACACCCCCATCTACCTGTGGAATGTCTTGTAGCCTTGGTTAGATTATAGGTCCAGCTTCCTTTCTCCTGATGGTAAGAACCTGATCAGCAAACACCTGAGGTCCCTGGCGTGCCTTCACACGCTAATGAGCCATCTCAATACCTCAGCCTTCAGTCAAGGATCTTTGCCCACCTGGGATATTCCTACCTCCTTAGCCCCAAACTATATAACCCTTGATTCACCCAGAGTCAATTTGATCTGTCTCCCCAAATCTGATCCCGGAGTGTCATTACTATTTGTACTCAGGAGCTGTCCAGAACCCTGTTGATCGATTCTGCCCCCTTTGTCCTCATGGGCCTGTGGCCAGTGACGCCAGGGAGGAAGGAAACCTCCATCTGTCTTAGTTACGGGCTGTTAGGCATAGTTACAGAACCATAGCCTCTCTCAGAATCCTTCTTCAATGTAACCATGGGCTTCTAAACCTGTCCCAGCTCCCGAATATGGACACGAAGATTGACTGATCGAACGATTGATTGATTAATTGATTGATTTATACCTAGGCCTTATTCTAGGCTTGTTCCCAACTCCTACCTTATTTTCCCATTTATAATATCCCATTTATAATATCCCATTTTATATTTATATCTAAGTTCTGCCACATGGATGACTAGTTAACACTCCTCAGTCTCTTACATCTGACTTCTTCCAAGTCTTAGTAGGAAATCTCCCCTTGCCTGATTCTTTCCCAGGGTACCCTATCCAGATGTCCTACCTTACTATTCTGCCTTATGCTATAGGCCATAGGCTTTTTTTTTTTTTATTGTAACCAATCAGAAAGTGCCTTAGTCAGGCAAAGAAGGACACAAAGACAGACAAATCTTCACACAGTGTACAAAAACATTACTCTAACACTTCCATCCTTCTGTCTGCCCTAGAAATCCAAGACATGCTGAGGATTTGTAAGCTTTAACTTTCCCAAACCTACTTTTATTGATGTTTCTTAAATGCTTTAACCTCCCTTGTAACCCACCACACACCAGAGGTAGTGGAAAAGAAAGGATATGGAGGGAGGGGGCATTTGGGAGGGGAAGTGGACCTGTTTAGAAAGGTTCTTTGGAACAAATCCCATCTGTGTTGTCATGAATCCGGCAGTTCAGTTCACAGGTCAGCAGGGGCAGCTCTATCCACTTGCAAACACGTCACAGATACAACAGCAGGCCAGTTCAGTAGAGACTGGATAGCAAACGTGAATCAGCAGCAATAGCATGACCTAGCAGAGACAGCCAGGACTCAGCGTCAGCATGAGTCAGCAGGAGGGATTCAGACCCTCAGGCCTCAGCCAGAAAGAATTCTCAGTTGAGCCTCTCTTCAAGGAAGTGAGGATCGGTGAAGACAGGAGACTAAGAAGCACTGTAGAGCTTGCTCTACCAACAAGCCCCCCTCACCTCCCTTGACTCCTATTTAAACTCCTTCCAAACATCACATGTCCTTCGTGGGTCTTGCCTCAGCACATGAGTCTGTCTTAGCAAAACTCCCCGACTCTGTATCAGCTGACTTTACTCTGCCAATCAGCCGGGTCCTCAGAAGTGGCAAGAAGCCGCCCCACACTGCCACAAGTTTTTTGGTGTGTTTCTTCTCTCTGTGGAGCTCAACTACGAAAGGTAAGCCAGACCAATAAATAGTGGGTTGGTAACGAAGAATCCTTCATCACGAGTTCATTCACGTGTCTGCCTTAGCAGGACATCCTTTCACCTGTGTCTGCTTCAGCCAAACACTCCATGTGTTTGCCCCACCAAGACACCATTCAACACAAATGACTTTCCAAACAACCCTTACGTTTTCACTTCATTTGATGGTCACAATCTAACTGCTGGCAGCTCTCTGCTGACTCATAGATGGACACCTTCAAACCCGTGTTCAAGAGAATTTCCTGTCTCTGGATTCAGGGAGTCTTTGGTCCTAAACCTAACTTGTAACAACATTGGAGGACCTGGGAAGCCTGGAGGGCCAGACAGAATTTAAGAATGGACAGGGCTGAAAAGATGGCTCAGTGGTCAAGAGCACTGACTGCTCTTCTGAAGGTCCTGAGTTCAAATCCCAGCAACCACATGATGGCTCACAACCATCTGTAATGAGATCTGATTCCCTCTTCTGGAGGGTCTGAAGACAGCTACAGTTTATATATACATGTGTATATATATATATATATATATATATATATACATATATATATATGTATATGTATATATATATATACATGCATATATATATACATGTGTATATATATATATACACACATATATATATATAATTATTATGTATAATGAATAAGTAAATTTTAAAAAATCGGATAGTGGAAAATACCCCCTTCCATACACACTATGGTGGCATGAACATGCTTGGCCCAAGGAGTGGCACTATTAGGCATGACCTTGCTGAAGTAGGTGTGGCTTTGTTGGAGGAAGTGTGTTAACATGGAGTGGGAAGACTTTGAGCCCCTCCTCCTAACGGCCTGAAGACAGTCTTCTGACTGCCTTTGTATCAAGATGTAGAGCTCTCAGCTCCTTTTCCACCACCTTGTCTCCCTGGATGCTCCCATACTTCCTGCCTTGATGATAATGGACTGAACCCCTGTTCGGCAGCCCTAGTTAAATGTTGTCCTTTATAAGAGCTGTTTTGGCCATGGTGTCTCGTCACTGCAATGGAAACCCTAACTAAGACACACACGCTTCATTGGCACCACATCCAGGCTCCAGGAAGTGTTTCATCGGGGTTTGAATGAATGCAGGGTGATTCAACTGGCTCTCTACTTCCAGTTCTATTAACCCAGTTCTTTCCTGCTGAGCTCTGGGGTAGGCCAAGCAACACGGAAAGGGTAAGCACAGGCTTTGTAGGTCTCTCTAGGGCTCTACAGCTCCATCTACTGCTTGCAGATGCAAGTTCTGACCCCACCCAGCACATAGGATTTGGCAAGAAATTGCAAATTTCCCAGAATGTCAGGTTCTGTCTATCCTTTACCATTCTAGGATGAAGGTTTTATGCCAGGCAGGTGCTTCGTTTTCTCTTTTTCTTTTTCAAAACATGCATTTTATCTACGGGAGTTAGAGGCACTGTGTGCACATGGCGTTCAGGGGACAGCTTCTAGGAGTCAGCTCTGTCTTTCCAGAGATCCAGTGGATCCAGAGATCAAATCCAGGTTATCAGGCTTGTTGGCGCATGGTCTGACCCACTGAGCCATCTCAGTAGCCTCACTGAGTACTTTATTTATAAAGTACTTTATTTATAACATTATTTAATCCCTCCCTCAAGCTGTCCAATAGAATATCTCATAAACTGAGAGCCAGATGATTTAAATCCCCTACTAAAGCCATCTACCTATAAGTGGCAGTACAAGAAATTGAAATTTGGCCTAATGTGCTTTATTAAACGAATATTTTAACTGTACAATAGCCTTAAATCACAAAAGAAATGCAAAGGTAGTACAGTGAGTTCCCTATAAATATTCTCCTGGTTTTCTTTTTCTCTAAATACCAAACCAACCCTGATGCATTGTTATTAACCGAACTCCAGACTACTTCAAATAGCTTTAACCATAAGCAGCCAAACGTCTAGACTAGAATTTACCTTCTCATTGAACTGTTGATTTCCTCATTAAATCCAGGATTCAACCTGGGGTATCACATGCTAATGTGTTTTTTGTTGTCCTTCTTCTTCTGGGTAGCCCTGGCTATTCTGGAACTCACTCTATAGACCAGGCTAGCCTCAAACTCAGAGGTACATCTGCCTTTGCTTACCAAGTGCTGGGACTAAAAGTGTGCACCACCAATGTTGTGTTTTATAAACCGCAGCGGTAGATTGCGGAGCTATGGCTACATTGTATAACAATGAAGCCATGCCACGGGCGGAGTATGGAGAAGGTTTATTGACTATTGACGTGAAGAGGACCTGGACAAGGGATAGAGGCAGAGAAATGGGGACAGGGGACAGAGAAGGGAGAGAAAAAGAGGCCGGCTGAGAACACAGGGAAGTCGGGGTGGGGGTGGGGCGTTAAGGAGCGGTCTTCTTATATGCCTGGCTCCTAGCTAGTACCTGGCCAGTGGAGATACAAGCTGTTGCTAGGTGACTGTTGGGCGGGGCCTAGAGGAATTGCTAACCACCACCACCAACAACAACCTGGCTCTAATATGCTTTTAAGCACTACCCACACCTGCCCTCTCTATTTGCTGCTTCATCCTTGTGCTACCTTTGTACCATACATATAAGGGATAAGAAATCTAGATTCTCCGGGGCTAGAGAGATGGCTCAGTGGTTAAGAGCACTGACTGCTCTTCCAGAGGTCCTGAGTTCAATTCCCACCAACCACATGGTGGCTCACAACCATCTGTAAAGGGATCTGATACCCTCTCTTCTGGTGTGTCTGAGAACAGCTACAATGTACTCATATACCTAAATTAAATAATTCAAAAATAATAATAAATAAAATAAAAAGTAATAACATGGTTTTACACAGAAAACATTAACAACAACAACAAAAAAAAAGAAAAAGAAAAACAAAAGGAAAGAAATCTAGATCCCAGAAGGAGCAGCTGTAAAAGCAACTCTCTTGAAACCTCTCTGAAGTATGTTCTCCAGAGCTAGTTTAGCAGGGCAACATTTACTCTAATGAATAGACTGCTGCTGCTTAGACCAATGTAGTTTTTCCTTTTTTGGTATGTGTGTGTGTGTGTGTGTGTGTGTGTGCGCACGCATGCAAATACACACAAATAAATAAGTTTAAGACTTATTTATTTATTATATGCGAGTACACTGACGCTGTCTTCAGACACTCCAGAAGAGGGCATCAGATCTCATTACAGATGGTCGTGAACCACATGTGGTTGCTGGGATTCGAACTCAGGACCTTTGGAAGAGCAGTCAGTGCTTTTAACCCATGAGCCATCTCTCCAACCCATCAAATCCCTTCTTAAAGAGCCAAGATACCCATCAAGACAAAATTCTGAAACAAATAAAGAGTTAAATTTGCTTTAGCATAACATTCTCCAAATTTCAGTCATCTGTGTCCCATCTTCATGCTTTTATGGTTTCTGTAGACAATTTGGGCTAATATTCAGCCTTTTTCTCTTTAAATCTGTTCACCTTTAAAAAGACACTTTAAAGGACATTTTATGTCATAACAATAGCAGAAAATCAAACTCATTTTCCAAAAATCAACAATTTGAAAATAAAAAGCAATATTTAACCTCAACCCAGAGCTTTCTAAATGTCTCAGTCAACTCCAGTGGTAAGCATTTGAGAGTTTGGGAAATGTAAGTTCATAGCACCTCATTTTCTTTTTCTTTTTCTTTTTTTTTTTTAAGATTTATTTATTTATTATATGCAAGTATACCGTAGCTGTCTTTAGACATCAGATCTCTTTACGGATGGTGGTGAGCCACCATGTGGGTGCTGGGATTTGAACCTACAACCTTTGGAAGAACAGTCAGTGCTCTTACCTGCTGAGCCATCTCTCCAGCCCCCTCGTTTTCATCATAGCTGTTTACATCCTAGGGGACACTTTGAGAACACTGGTCTAGGTGGCTCACCTGAGGACTGGAGGGTAAGTAAGAGTGCCTGGGGCTAATAAAGGTAGTAGGAGTAAGTGATGGAGTAAGTGACAGGGGGCAGTGTCCGCAGTTCTTTTGCTTGTGTGTTGGACACTCCTTTTATATTATCTCATTTAATCTCAGAACAACACTGTGAAGAGAAATGTGTGTGTGTGTGTGTGTGTGTGTGTGTGTGTGTAATCTATGTGAATGTGTTTGTGCTAAGGGGAGACCATAGAAGCCAGAAAAAGGTGTCATATTCCTGGAGCTGGGGTTATAGAAAGTCGTGAACTGTTCAAGTTAGGTCTAAGTGTGAGGGCTAACATTATGTTTTAGGTTTAAAATGGCTTTGCTTAAGGGATCTATGGAACTGAAAAACACCTCTGACCTGTGAGCCCCACTTGCCCCAGGATAGATGACTTCCTGGACTGCTGATGGCTGTGTTTCCTGTAAGATAATAGACAGGTCATATGTCTTCACTTCTGTAAACAAGGTTGGCTGCCCCAACAGCATAGGATGTGCTTGATCACACACAGGTGGGAGCTACTCAGACAGGGAGTATTTCAGGACATAGGCTTGCACCCCACTGGACAAAGTCAGGAAGTATGTACCCTTGTGGATTTTGCAGATAGAGCACTCAGACATAAAATAGATTTAAAAAAAAAGTTTAGGGCTGGTTGAGATGGCTCAGTGGTTAAGAGCACCAACTGCTCTTCCAGAAGTCATGAGTTCAAATCCCAGCAACCACATGGTGGCTCACAACCATCCATAATGAGAAACAGATAAAGAACCTATGGGCAGGAGCAAACAGGACTGGAGCAAGAGGGAGAAAGAGAAGAGGGGAAAAATGTGGTAATGTTTGTATTCTCACCTGATGAGATCATCAACACTGAGAACTGAACTGCTGGGCCATCTCTTTTTACCTACCAGTTACTAATTCAGAACAGTTTTATCTTGTCATAAATTTTGGCTTTTACTTTTTTTTTTTTTTTGGATTTGGTTTTTTCGAGACAGGGTTTCTCTGTGTAGCCCTGGCTGTCCTGGAACTCACTCTGTAGGCCAGGCTGGCCTCAAACTCAGAAATCCACCTGCCTCTGCCTCCCAGAGTGCTGGGATTACAGGCGTGTGCCACCACCGCCCGGCAGCTTTTTCTTTTTTAAAGGGCTGATCTAGCGTTCTCTTAAATTACAACTAAAATAGCCCCATCCCTCAGGTGTGAAAGTGTGGAGATCTGAGCTCAGTGTTCAAGCCCACCAGGGCCTCGATGGGAAGTTGGGTGCACACCGGTAACCCCAGCCCAGGGACACAGAGCCAAGAGCGTCCTGATTTACCTAGGAAAACTCTGTATCAAGGACCCAAATCAAAAAATAAACCCAACAGTTCTCAGCCTTCCTGACACTGCAGCCCTTAAATACAGTTCCTCGTGTTGTGGTGACTCCTGCCCATAAAATTATTTTCATTGCTACTTCATAACTGTAATTTTGCTACTGTTAGGAAGGGTAATGTCAACATTGGTGTTTTCCAGTACTCTAGGTCACCCCTATGAAAGGGTCATTTGACCCCAAAAGGTCAAATCTTCAGGGAACCACTCTTCTAATACCTCCCAGGGACCCCCAGGTATCTTGTCTGCTTAGAACTCATCAGAAGCTGTTTTCTTCTATATTCAGTCGAAGAGTCAGAGGCTCTTTGCATATTTCCTGAGGCCTTTTTCTATTCAGAACAGACCTAAAAGTAACCCAGGAAAATCTTGAAGAGGAAAACTACTACATGAAGACAGTAAGGCCTATTATAAAGGTATAGAAATAAGAAACTGTGTACTGGTGCTAAGAAAGCCAAACAGATCAGTGGAATGCAAACAAGATATGTACACACACACACACACACACACACACACATAAACACACACACACACATGATAACCTGATTTATTTTATTGGTGACCCTTCAGTGCAGTTGGAAAAAGATAACATTCAGTAAACAATGTTTAGGAATTGAATGATAGCATGAGAAAGATTTGATCTTGTTTCCTACTTCATATTACATACACACACAAGCACATATACAAACACACACCCATACACACACACACACACACACTAACCTGATTTATTTTATTGGTGACCCTTCAGTGCAGTTGGGGAAAGATCACATTCAGTAAACAGTGTTTAGGTAATTGAGTGATAGCATGAGAAAGATTTGATATTGACCCCTACTTCATATTACATACACACACACAAACACATACACAAACACACATACACATGCATACAAACACACACGATTAATTGGAAGTAGATTACAACTAACTGTAAATGAGGAAAAGGAAGTACAATGTATACTTTATTTTGAGGTAAACAAAACATAAAAACTAAAGTCCTTAAACACTAATGATAAAACAAAAAACAAGGATAAACTATCTTAAAATTAAGAACATCTATATTTTATAAAGGGAGGGGGCTGAAGAGATGGTTCAGTGGTTAAGAGCACTGACTGGTCTCCCAGAGCATCTGGATTCAATTTCCAGCACACACACACACACATGGTAGTTCATAGGCATTTGTAATTCCAATTCTAGAATATTCACCCTCATAGGCACCAGGCATTCGATGCACAGAGATGCATACAGGCAAGACTCCCATATACATATAATAATAATAATAATAATAATAATAATAATAAAGTAACATCACAGGAATGAAAAGGTGAGGTACAGACTATGAGAAGATAGTCCAAGTGTATATTTATATGTCTTTTTTAAAAAGACTTATTTATTATGTATTCAGAACTACATTTACATGTATGCCTGCAGTCCAGAGAGGGCACCAGATCTCATTATAGATGGTTATGAGTCACCATGAAGTTGCTGGGAATTGAACTCAGGACCTCTGGGAGAGCATCTCTCCAGCCTGAGTACATATGGTTTACGGAAGACTCATAGCCAGGACTGTAGTGGTTCAAATACGAATGGCCCCCTAGACGCTTATATTTGAATACTTAGTCATCAGGGAGTGGCTCTATTCGAAAAGGCTTTGTTGGAGGAAGTGTGACTGGGGAGAGGCTTTAAGGTTTCAAGTCCATGCCAGGTTCAGTCTTTCTCTCTGCCCCCCCCCCCCCTGCATCTCTGCTACATCAGGATGTAGCTCTAAGTTACTTCTCAAGAACCACACTTGCAGCTGGGCGGTGGTGGGAGACAGAGGCAGGCGGACTTCTAAGTTTGAGGCCAGCCTGGTCTACAGAGTGAGTTCCAGGACAGCCAGGGTGACACAGAGAAACCCCGTCTCAAAAAATAAACATAAAAACAAACAAATAAGAACCACACCTACCTATTGTCATCCTCCATGCGAAGTGATAATGGACTAAGACTGAAACTGTAAGCAAACCCCAACGTAAATGTGTTCTTTTATGAGAGTTGCCTTGGTCATGGCGCTCTTCACAGAAGTAACACAGTGACAAAGACAGGACCTGTATTGAACAACAGAGGAATAAGGAATATATCGTGAAATTGGAGACAATTAAATATCACGATGGGCAAAAGATGAGTAGATGTCACACCCTGAATAGCTTAAAGAGAAAAGACAAGTTTCCTACTCTAGGCTTTGAAAGGAAACAAAAGCAAGCTTAAGGCAATGCTAACAGTTGGCGCTTCCAGACCACGCCTACTTGATGTTGAAAGGATGGATTGGCCCAATGTCTAGAAAGCATTCAGCCAATTAGCTTAAGCAGAATATATGCACAATGTAGGATGGAGCAGTTCTACCTTTAGAATCACATTCAACAAAAATACGTGTGCTTTATCAAAGGGTTTTGCTAGAATATTCACTGGAGCACTTTTTGGATGCTCAAACAGTGGAAACTACCTAAGTGCCCTTTACAGTAAAGCACTATCAAACTGAGCGCACACTGAGGAGCCGTTACCAATTTTTGTTTTTCTGACTTAGAGGTTCTTCTTTCTCACCATGCTGAGAATGGAGTAAACTCCTGAACTGTAAGCCAGTCCCAATTAAATGTCCCCTTATAAGAGATGCCATGAGCCGGGTGGTGGTAGCACACTCCTGTAATCCCAGCACTCTGGGAGGCAGACAGACAGATTTCTGAATTCAAGGCCAGCCTGGTCTACAGAGTGAGTTCCAGGACAGCCAGGGCTATACAGAGAAACCCTATCTCGAAAAAAACAAATCCAAAAAACAAAACAAAAACAAAAAACAAAAAACAACAAAAACCGAGTTGCCATGGTCATGGTGAGGAGAGTCACCAGAGCCTCACCTGAGTCTCCCACGTCTTCCCGAGCTGGTTGTAAGCAATTCTGCCCAATCACATGTGGCCTCGTGGTACACAGGCTGGGAAATATGCCACGGGGGGGCAGGATATCTCCACTTAGGCAGCTATGGGAAAACCATTTTACATACAAGATAAAGACTTTCCAATGAGGCTGTTTTGGGGGACACACACTGTCAGTAATCCTCACCCATTTTCAGGAGGTGGTAATCCCAATCAATTTATTGGTTCTTTAATAAAATTGTCTCTGGTTTGTCACTGAGACTCTATGAGGAGAGAATAGACAGTGCTTAGCTCCTCCACCTTCCAAGAAGAAATTTCTTACAATAGTATAGAAAATTCGTTGGTTAATGTCATTATGTCTTGTGGTATTAAGAAGGGAAAGCCAGGGCTGGAGAGATGGCTCAGCAGTTAAGAGCACTGACTGCTCTTCCAGAGGTCCTGAGTTCAATTCCCAGCAACCACTTGGTGGCTCATGACCATCTGTAATAGAATCTGATATCCTTTTTTGATGTGTCTGAAGACAGCTACAGTATACTCATACACATGAAATAAAAGAAAGGAAACCTGTAAAAAAAAGATGTGGATATTATTTTAGTAAAGAGTGATTTATTATATATAAAGATTAAGATGCCTGGATGATTCCAGAATGGGAAAAAAGACTGGAAATCACTTGCAAGTACTGGAGATGTACGTAAATTCCTCAAGATAAATAAAGGATGGGACTTAGAGATAATGTTATTAAAGTTTCTAATGCTATTGATCAACAATTATAAGGACTGGCTAAGATGTATAAAATCTAGGTCTAAAGTTTATTTAGAACCATCTGTTTTTTAAAACAGCATACAGTAGTTAAAAGTTCCAAACTAGTGCAAATGGTCTTCTTAATAACCATAGTTGGAGGCTATTCTAATATGGTCATCCAACCCTCCAAATTCTGCTGGAAGTCAGATGAGTTATCACAGGCCCTGTGACTGTGATGCCATGTGGGTTTACATCTTCAGAAGGAGGGAGAGGGTACAAACAGGAGATAGAAATCGGTTAGACAGTTTAGGGTAAAAAGACCCCAAAGAAGAGCAATCAATTCCTTTCTTGACTGAAAGCTAGAAACATCCTTGGGACTCTTGGAAGTTTCATCCTTCACAGAGGCAAAGATGCCAAAAGAGTTAGGGACTTATTTTTTGTTTTGTTTCCATTACTTTAATTGAAACTAGTTTTTCCATACAATATTTTGTGATTACAGCTTCACCTGTCTCATCTCCTCCCAGATCCTGCCACCTAGCTCTGATCTTTGATCTGGGTCCTAGATGATCCAGGGTTACCTCTTTAGTGATGAGAAAGTACCAGTGATGGCCTCTTAAGGGGAAACCTCTGGTCAAAAGAAGAGAGTCTCTCTGGCCTGGGTGAAGCCATAACATTCCAGTGGGGCCCTGCCAATCTGTTGGCCAAGGAACCAGTACCACGGAGGTGGGCTCACCTTAAACCGTAATAATAAAGTAGATGCAATAATTAGTTTTTATACTAGTAGGCTAACTGAGACTTAGCATGTCAACTGTTACTGAATGGGTATATTGCTGCATTATTTCACTTTCTATTCCAAGATAGAACAAAGGGGGATGGGAAGGGGCAACATCTAAAACAGGTTGAAGATAAGAGTGTTTAGAAATAAAAGAAGGGGCTGGGAAATGGCTCATTGGTTAAGAGCACTGACTTCTCTTCCAGAGGTCCTGAGTTCAGTTCCCAGCAACCACATGGCTCATGACCATCTGTAATGGAATCCAATGTTTTCTTCTGGTATGTCTGAGGACAGCTACAGTGTACTCACATATATAAAATAAACAGGTAAATAAATAAAAGAACAATATTAAGACACAGAATTCAAATCTTGGTATCTCCTGCACCTTTTAAGCCTTCTATGCAGATGTCTCAATCCCCCCCACCACCACCAATAAAATCTTTGTTTATACAGAGGGTTTAGAACATGCTGATTAAAGCAGCTGAACGGTTTGTTTCCCTTTCACTCCCTAGGTGCCAATTCTTTTCTGATAGCCATACAGTAAGACTGTGAGGTCACAGGCCCCAGCCAATGGGGGAAGGACACCGGTACCACCTGAGTTAGGATAAAAATGAAGTGCGCTTCCTGTCTCTGTGTTCGCTCTTCTGAGTGACCCAACTGACCAAGCGGAAAAGCTTCCCTTGTCTAGACACTCATGGTGCAGTGGTGATCTTTTTCTTGGAGACACTAAACATATTTCTGACATCATCTCCTTCTCGAAATGAGGCCTCATTCTGTAACCTGGCCTGGCCTCAAAGTGGCTATGACCCGCCTTAGCCTCCAGGGATTACAGACACATGCCACCAAGACCAGCTTTATAATGTCTGCTTGTAGAGAACATAATGAAGGTTTAACCATGGTGGTGCATGCTTCTCCAAGACTATCTGTATCGGGTCTCCAGGAGGCCAGCAGGCAGACCACTGAGAAGAGGGAAGCCCATGTTCCTTCTGTTAGGATTCTGTCTAAGCTCCACCCCACAGTTACCTGGCAACAGGCAGGTAGGCCTGACCTACTATAACGAAGCTGCTCAGCCCCTCCTTTCTCTCTTATCTTACCTCTCTAACATCTCCTACCTCTCTTGCCTCTCTTATTCTCACACTCTCCTAGCCTCTCTCTTGCCCCTCTTGGGCTCTTCTCCCCACCCCCCCACCCCCCCACACCCATGGTCATGGCCGGCCTCTGCTTCTCTACTCTCTCTGCCTTTCTCTGCCTCCACTACCCCTTTAACTCCCCTCCCCAGGCCCTGAATAAACTCTATTCTATACTATACAGGTGTGTGCCTGGTCCCTCAGGGGGAAGGGATGCCTCAGCATGGGCCCGCTGAGGCACCCCCTTCCCCCATATTGCCGCAGAACATATTTTCTTAGCCTCTTTCTCTTTTTATGATCACAGCACCTTCCATACCCAGCTCTGTCTGGCTTGAAGTTTCTGGAAATTTCTGACAGCTTCTGAATCTTGCCTCTTTGGCCCCATGAAAATCAGCTGATTGCAGAATAAATGAAGGTTGTTTTGCTCTTTGTTCAGTAAGGAGGCACTTTTTATTTTATTTTATTTTATTTTCATTTTATCTATCTGTCTATCTATCATCAGTCTATCTGTCCATCCATCCATCCACCCATCCATTCACCTATTTTTGCTTATTTGAGATGGGGTCTTTCTATGTGGTCCTGGGTGTCCTGGAATTCTCTATGTAGACCAGGCTGGCCTTGAACTCACAGGGATCCACTGGCCTCTCAAGTACTAAGATTAAAGGTGTACATTGTTACTTCTAAAGGAAACCCAAATTCCTCAAATTCCAAAAGGCAGTCCAAATATTCAGAAAAGAGGATTCCAGGCACTTAGATAAAACCCAGCATTCCTCAGGAGCCTGCAAAAATCCTTTCCTGGGTACCAAAAGGAGTCATTTCCCTTACCTCTGGCAGGAGGGTCACCTGGCTACCTGTGGTGCCTATTAGCATATCAAAGCTCCTGCTGGCCTCCAGGTTAACTCAGTATCTCAGTATCTCACGCACCTGTTCCACATTTCAAAGTCTACACCCTAGGCCTTCCAACCCCCTCTCCTACTCTAACCTCCCTCCAGCGCCTGGGCTGCGCCCCACCAGCTACTCACTCTCTTTATAAACCTGCTATTCTGAGCGGACTCTCTCTGTCTCTCTGTCTGTCTCTCTGTCTCTCTCTCTGCTGCTCTCTGGTCTCACTGTGTAGGTCTCTGTCTCTCCCCTGCTCTCTCCCCTGCTCTCTCCCCATTTCTCGTAGACAGCCCTAGCCACGTTCAGTACACTGGCCATGTTGAGTTTACTTTTCTCTCTGAGGAGTCTTCTAGACACCTCAGGCTGTTCTCTCATATCTACAATAAAAATCTTCCTTTTAACTATACCATAGATGGCATAGTTTATACATAGACCACTATGTCTTGCCCAAGAAGTTGCTTTTATTAGAAAAAAAAGTTTTGAAATGTACATTTTACTAAGGTTCAGTGAAGATATTTAAGTATTTTCTGTAATTTTTTACCAAACTTTACTTTTCTTGTTTAAAATAAGATTATTTTTGAGGACCTCCTTTGGTGTCAGATGCTTCCATTCTGCCTAACTCAAATGCACTTTAGAAAGTCTCAGATAACAACAATTGTAACAGAAATTTTCCATGGAAACAGTTTTTGATTGCTTCTTAGCTATAAATAGCTCTTTCCTGGTTATTCTTTTAAAAGGTGTTCCTTTCAGTCATCTAATACAGACTACAGTTTGCTTTCCCTAAAGGCTAGAAGAAAAGGCCACGTGTTCAGGCAAATATAGGTTACCATAAAATAGGATTCTAAGGGCTTGTGAAAAATTATGGTTCTATAAGGGCTTAGAAAATGAGGCACATTCCTTCAAAAATAAAAAAATAAGTTAATAATAATAATAATAGATAATTAGAACTGGGGGGTAAATAAGCCAGTAACAGAGAGAAAAAATTCTCACTGTATTACTGTTGGTATATTGTTATTATTATTACTATTGTTATTATTGTCATTATTATTATTTTATTATCAAAAAGTTACTAACTGTAAAGGAGAGTTATTACCAAAATCTAGGGAGGAGAAAGAATAAGGGTTATTTGGCGGGAAATGGGATAGCATTTACCAGAAAGAATGAGAAGGAGCCAGAAGATTAGAACAGATTGCTATAGTCAGTTTGAGGCCAAGCAGAGCAATTCAGTCAAAAGTGACAGAAGCCTGTTTGAATCAGTCATCTTGGACAAGAGTTTGAGTCAGAATAGCTGAGTTGAACCAGCCAACAGGAATTCAGAAAAAGCCAGAAAGGGTGAGCTTATTCAGCAGTAAGTCTCAGAGACCGAAAGCATCTAGGTCTAGATTAGATTGTATAGAGGCTAGAAGCTTCCAGGACTAGGCCCAGGTTAGCCAACTAAGGTAGTAAGCCTTGGAAACAATTACTACAGAAGAATAAGAGTTACTGTTACATATGTATAACTTGACCATTTACTAAAGATGGTAAGATGGTTCAGCGGTTAAGAGCACCTACTGCTCTTCCAGAGGTCCTGAGTTCAAATCCCACAACCACATGGTGGCTCACAGCCATCTGTAATGGGATCTGATGCCCTCTTCTGGTGTGTCTAAAAACAGTTGCAGTGTACTTACATATAATAATAAATAAATCTTTAAAAAAATGAAAGAAAATTTACATGCTGATATAAGCCAGGCAGTGGTGGCGCACGCCTTTAATCCCAGCACTTGGGAGACAGAGGCAGGCAGGTTTCTGTGTTCGAGGCCAGCCTGGTCTAAAGAGTGAGTTCCAGGACAGCCAGGGCTATACAGAGAAACCCTGTCTCGAAAAACCAATACATACACAATACATACATATATATACATATACGTATATGTATATGTGTATATATATATACATATACATGAAGACTCAATCAAACTGGGCTGATTATTGACACTGTGAGATGAAGTTCATCTCGAAGCTTTTATAGTTGATCACAGTTTGATTTTATAATCATGAGCATTAAGAGTCTCACTTTACATAAATAATAGAAAATGGCAGATGTATGTTTAGAACTATTTCAGAAATTGTTGGAAATTTTCAAGTAATGATTTTAAATGATACTTATCAGCACCTTAAACGGTAATTTTTTAAAAAGAGGTATTTATTTATTTATTTTATGTCTGTGAGTACACTGTAGCTGTCTTCAGACACCCCAGAAGAGGGCATCGGATTCCATTACAGACAGTTGTAAGCCACCATGTGGTTGCTGGGAATTGACCTCAGGACCCTTGGAAGTGCTCTTAAGCACTGAGCCATCTCTCCAGCCCCCAAACAGTAATTCTTTTTTTTTTTTAAAGATTTATTTATTATAATTAAGTACACTGTAGCTGTCTTCAGATATATCAGAAGAGGGCATCAGATACAGATGGTTGTGGGCCATCATGTGGTTGCTGGGATTTGAACTCAGAACCTTCAGAAGAGCAGTCAGTGCTCTTAACCCCTGAGCCATATCTCCAGCCCCCAAACAGTAATTCTTAATATCAAATATTCTAACACAATAAGATTTAAAGACATACTACTTTCATATGAAATATAAAATTCTTTGTTTTGCTATTATTAAACCATCAGGTTGTTTAGTTTTTCTGTTTGTTTTGTTTCATTTTGAGACAGGGCTTCACTATGTGGTCCTGTCTACTCTGGAATTCAATATGTCGACCTGGTTGACCTCAAACTCACAAAGATCCTCCTGCCTCTGTCTCCCAAGTACTGGGATTAAGCATACATGCCACTATGTCGTCGTCTTCTTCTTCTTCTTCTTCTTCTTCTTCTTCTTCTTCTTCTTCTTCTTCTTCCTCTTCCTCTTCCTCTTCCTCCTCCTCCTCCTCCTCCTCCTCCTCCTCCTCCTCCTCCTCCTCCTCCTTCTTCGATAGTTTTTTTTTTCTTTCTGTGAAGCCCTGACTATCCTGGAACTCACGCTGTAGATCAGGCTGGCCTCCAAATTCAGATATCTGCCTCTGTCTACCTCCCGAGTGATGGAATTAAAGATGTATAACTCCTTGCTCATCGTGTTTTTTCAACATGTTTTTTATTAGGCAAAAAACATTTTAACAAATATTTAATTTCACTTACATGTGTATGTTTGTGTGTTTGCTGTGTGTGTGTGTAGGTGCTGGCTGAGCTGAAAAGATGACATCAGATCCCCTTGGTGTTGGAGTTGCAGGAGTTGTGGGGTTTCTGGCACAGTTGCTGGGATGCAAGTCACTAAGATATCTCTCCAGTCCCAAGAGCAGAAAACATTTTTTTTTTTTTTGAGCAGAAAACATTTTATGTGCAGTAAATATAAGGCCGGGCAGTGGTGGCACATGCCTTTAATCCCAGCACTTGGGAGGCAGAGGCAGGCGGATTTCTGAGTTCGAGGCCAGCCTGGTCTACAGAGTGAGTTCCAGGACAGAAAGGACTACACAGAGAAACCCTGTCTCGAAAAACCAAAAAAAAAAAAAAAAAAAAAAAGGCAATTCATAGAGAATCCGAGAGGTGTTACAGGCAGCATCTGCTGACATTGTGTGACATCACATCTTGGAGTGCAAAGTGCACATGTGGCCTTGCTTCAGGGAAGCTGAGCGACTCAAGACAGAGGAACTCTGCCAGAAACAGCTCAGATTTTTACCTTTTGTTATGAGCTTTGTTGCTCCCAAAGTTTTTGTGACTTCCATATTCAGTGACAGCATCCTGTGTGGGACCCCCAAGCCACAGTTTAAGAGCCAGCAGCTAAGATACAGGTTAGTCAACACAGTGAAACACTTTGAACCAATACTGACAGCCAGCGAGCCCTACATTAGACAGAAATGGCCAGGCCTGCACTCAGTCATTCCGACCTATTGTCTCAGGAAAGGCATGTTCTTGGACAGGTTGGGCCACCTTCCCTGTAGATGGCGTTCTCCCTTGAGGAGGAGGATCTAGGTGGCTTACCTCTGTGTTTAAAACACTGTGATTTGTTTCTCCTGTTCTCTCCTTCTTCAAACTGGCATGTATTGTTCATGGATTTTTTTCCTATTGAAGTCTACAAGATCTGTTGAGTTCCTGCTGGGATTCTGATTGGACTGCCCCAGAATATAATGTCATTCAGTACGGGAAGAACTGACGTCTACTGGGCAGTGGTTTGGATGATGACCCAAAAGGCTGCACTTTTGGAAAGAAGCTGCAGGCCATCTAAAGTTAAAAGATCATTACACAGGCTGGAGAGATGGCTCAGCAGTTAAGAGCATTGACTGCTCTTCCAAAGGTCCTAAATTCAAATCCCAGCAACCATATGGTGGCTCACAACCATCTGTAATGAGATCTGATGCCCTCTTCTGGTGTGTCTGAAGATAGCTACAGTATACTCACATATAATAATAAATAAATAAATCTTTTTTAAAAAGATCATTACACATTGGAAGAATCAAGTAGATATGCACATTGAAGTAAACTGTGTATCTATGCTGTTGTGAACCTTGGCACTAGAGAATGTGTCTGTATATTATGCTATGCATACATCTGGCTTTTGACTTATAGCAGAACCACCTACAAATGTAGATGAGGGAAACCTTGGCAAGTTCTGACTCCATCAATATAAACTCATGGTTTTAACTATATATAAAGACAGATGTAGAAACACACACACACACACACACACACACACACACACACTGATATGGTACCTATGTACATATATGTATTTGAAAGCTTCAGAAACTAAGCAGACCCAGTAACAATGAGCCCTCAGCAACAATGAACACACCAAGAGCCTAGATCCTGACTTCTACATTCTGTCCTTGGGCTTTTTGGGAAATTGCTTATTCTTGAGCCAAGGGAATGTGTTGTGCTTTATAAAATGGCGGCGGTGGTAAGGCAGGAGGGGGTACCTTGGTAGGCCCTGCCACGGTATCCCTTTGAACAATCAAGCCATGAGACAGACCTAGTAAGAAGAAGGTTTCTTAGTGGGAAAGGAAGGGGATCTGGATAGGACGGGATAGAGGCAGAGAAAGGGGGGCAGAGAAGAACAGAGAGAGGAGGAAGGAAGAGAAGAGAGGAAGAGGCCACCCACGGGGACAGGTCAGAAAAGAGGGAGAGAATAAATGGAGAGAGAAGAGGGTAAGAGGGAGAAAGGGAGAAGGGAGAGGGGGAGGGGGAGCGGGAGAGAGGGAGAGGGAGAGAGAGACCTTCTTAACTCATACCTGGCTGTTGTTGCTAGGTAACTGCTGGGTGGAGCTAGAGGAAATGCTAACAGAAGGAAACATAGAAGGTGAACTTATGTATGATAGGAAGTAAGGAAATGCTTACAGAATTATGTGTACATATCACAAGGATCCAGAATTTGTCCCTAAAAGATCTCCCATTGACCAAATCTAGGACAATTTCAAGTATGAAGATTAAAAACCATAGTAACATACTGCAACCCATTGGGGAAAAAAAATAGAAATCTGTGGGTTCATACTGAACCGAGTAAGTAAAAACAGACACA
This sequence comes from Apodemus sylvaticus, assembly GCF_947179515.1. Lineage (NCBI taxonomy): Eukaryota > Metazoa > Chordata > Mammalia > Rodentia > Muridae > Apodemus > Apodemus sylvaticus. The sequence goes on along the minus strand of NC_067472.1, from coordinate 20,202,409 downwards.
CAACAGGGACCAGGGAGAGGTCTTCTTATGTAAAAATGGGCTAAGGCAGGAAGGGCAAGTTTCCCTGCCAGTCTAGGCTACATCCTTTCTCAATCCCCCACAAAAAGAATGCTGGGCTGGGCTTAGTGATTAAGAGCACATGCTGCTCTTGCAGAGGACTCAAGCTCGTCCCCCCCTTTTCTTTAAAGATTTATATATTATTATATGTAAGTACGCTGTAGCTGTCTTCAGACACTCCAGAAGAGGGAGTCAGATCTCATTATGGATGGTTGTGAGCCACCATGTGGTTGCTGGGATTTGAACTCAGGACCTTTGGAAGAGCAATCAGTGCTCTTAATCTCTGAGTCATCTCTCCAGCCCCTCAAGTTCATTCCTTAGTAGACACATTGTGTAGTTATTCACAATTGCCTGTAGTTCCAGCATCTGGGAGCATAACACTCTCTTCTGGACTTTGTTGGAACCTGCACTCACACACACACACACACACACACACACACAGACACTTAAAAATAATTAAAATAGCCAAGCATGGTGGTATACACATGCAGTTCAGCACGAGGCTGGCAGAGCTCAGTTTAAAGCTAGTTTGGTCTACAGAGTGAGTTGTAGGCCAGGTAGGGCTACACAGTAAGACCATGTCTCAAAATAAATAAGAATAAAATACTTTTTAAATTAAAAGAATGCTAACTAGTCAAATAAAATAATAAACAAATAATAAGAAAAAACAACTTATTCAACTATCATCACTAGGCTAAGTGACTCAACCATGAATGATGCACATTAAGCTGGTGTAAGAAGGATATTAACATAACCTTGGAAATCTCCCCCCAAAATGTTTATTGAAAGCAGAGGAAAGCCAGTGATTCCTTTTCTATTGTGGAGAAGGTGACTTGAGCATAATCAGAATTCTCTTCACAGCGCTGCCAAGGAAGGGACTGCTTCTGGTTCCTTGTGGTGAGCTGGGCCGAAGAGCCGGCCCTGTGACCATGGGTCTTCTGTTCACAGTATGGCTAAGCAAGCCATATGGAAGCACCAGATGGATCCAGCTGGGGAATCGCTCTATATGAAGGCCCAAACTGTTTAGAACCATCAAGGTCATAACAAAGACCAAGAAACTTGTCCAGACTGGAGGAAACCTGAACATGATAGACAAGAAATACAAGGACCATTCCTGGGTAGATCTTAGACTGGCTGAGTTGTTGAGAGTTAATCGGGTCTGTGCTTTATCAGTGCTGATGCTGTGGTCTGGGTCAGAGTTATATGATGGCTATAAAATGGTGTCTTTGTGAATGAATATTCACACTGGATATTTAGTGTGATGGGACATTGTTTCTGCAGCTTTCTGATTGTTCAAAAGAACTCAAGATTAGAACAATAAAACCATATAGATATATATGCATATATGCAGAGAAAGAGAGAGAGAGAGAGAGAGAGAGAGAGAGAGAGAAAGAGAGAGAGAGAGAGAGCTCATGAGAGAAAACTGGTATAGTAAAACACTAAAAATGAGTGTCTGAGTGACAAAGACATGAGAGTTCTTGTATCTTTGTAGTCATTTGAAATTATTTATAAATAACTAGGGAGAAGCTGGAGAGTCAATTCAGATGTTAACACTTGTTCTTCCAGCAGACACAGAATCAATTTCCAGCACCTACATGGTAGCTCACAACCATCTGTAACTCATGTTCCAGGGGATCCAACACTTCTTCTAGCTTCTGTGTGCAACAGGCATGCACATGGTACATAGACATACATGCAGGCAAAACTCTTGTATATACACACAAGCAAAAATTTAAAAAAAATTTTTTTTTTTTTTTTGGTTTTTCGAGACAGGGTTTCTCTGTATAGCCCTGGCTGTCCTGGAACTCACTCTGTAGACCAGGCTGCCCTCTAACTCAGAAATCTGCCTGTCCATGCCTCCCAACCGCTGGAATTAAAGGCATGCACCACCACTGGCCAGCAAAACAATTTTTTTAAGGAAACAGAAAGTAGAGTGGTTGTTGAGATAAAAGGGGGAGTGACTGGTAAGGGCTTCTTCTGGGGGTCAGGAAAAGATTCCAAAATCATGGTGTTAGTATGCAACCTCCTGAAGAGACTAAAGACTACTGAAGTGTGGCACAGTGGCAGAATATGCCTTTAATTCTAATACTCAGGAGGCAGTGGCAGGTCGATCTCTGTGAGTTCAAATCCAGCCTGGTCTAGAGTGAGTTCCAGGGAAGCCAGCTCTACTCAGACAAACCCTGTCTAAAGAAAGAAAAAAGAAAGAAAGAAAGAAAGGAAGGAAGGAAGGAAGGAAGAAGGGAAGGGAAGGGTAAGGAAAGGAAAGGAGACAAAAGCAAACAAATAACCTACTGAAATGTTTTTAAGTAAATTGTTGAGGTGTTAATCTATGTCAATCAACTGTAGAAGAGTCAGTTGTACACACATACAACATAGAGCAAAGTCACAAAGTGTTTATGCCATCGGCACCCACACAGACAGGAGAAGAGAGGTAGTAGAAGGAAGGCCTTTACTAAGCAAAAGGTCCCCTACATGAGTAGTTCCTCAAAAAGACCAAACTCTGAAGTGACATGGCTTCTCCCCTATTGCTAGGTCGTATTTCCCCTACTCATACTGCAGGCAAGATAATCCATTTGCATAATTCGATGAACCACATTTGAATCCAAATGTACTACAGCACGGAGTTGGGAAAATTGCTTTTCTGCTCTGCTACAAAAATGGTGGTTACAGATTGAGCTGTGAAGAGTAAATGACATGGAACTTCAGAAAATGTCTTCTTTTTTTCAAGGCAGGGTTTCTCTGTGTAGCCCTGGCTATCCTGGAACTCACTCTGTAGACCAGGCTGCCCTTGAACTCAGAAATTCGCCTGCCTCTGCCTCCCAAGTGTTGGGATTACAGTTGTGCACCACCACACCTGGCCAGAAAGTGTCTTCTACTTTATGGAATTCAATAAATTCACACACACACACAAACACCAAGATATGTATTCTTATTTAGAAGTCCCCAGCCTACTTAATACTTCATTTATCAATAGCCATTTCCCTACACATCATTTCTAATTACTGAGACACAAGAACTAGTTGGTCTTTTTTTTTTTTTAAGATTTATTTATTATTTGTGAGTACACTATAGCTGTTTTCAGACACACCAGAAGAGGGCAATAGATCTCATTACAGATGGTCATAAGCCACCATGTGGCTGCTGGGATTTGAACTCAGGATCTCTGGAAGGGCAGTTAGTACTCTTAACCACTACACCATCTCTCCAGCCCAGAACTACTTGGTCTTATGCTGGGAAACATATGGAAAGGGAACCAACTTTTGTTCCCCAAGATTCTCTGTGCCCTCTTTCTTCCAGCATTCAGGAGTTACAGAAAGGACTGTGAGAACTAAGGGATGCTGGTTTCAAAGGCCAAGGTCACTGAAGTCATTCCTTCTGACTCAGCCTGCCCAAACCACCAGCATCCTGGTTTCCTGTGGTCCCAGAGGTTAGGTGAGCACGGAAGAGGATCTGATCATGGATCTGACACTCATCTCCGGCTACACATTTGCCAGTGTGTACAGGCATGGGCAGGTTTATTTTACCTTCTCGTAAACTCTATCTTGAAGACCATTATCATCCTCTATTTTGAATTGAGGACCAGAGAGTTCATTTGTCAAGGACGCTTAGCCACGATGGGGTGGAGCCAGGATTCCAATCAAGCTCTGGTTTTGGATCTTACTCTCTTAACTGTTGTCTTAACTGGGAGGTCGAGGATGGTCTCTTCCATAGTAACCCAAAGCAGCAGAGGCCATATTGTGTCTTATTAGCACCTGGGAGGCAGAGGTAGGATTGTAGCCTAGGCTGCACAGCTCAATCGTATACAGATCATCTCAACAGAATTAAGAGTCCTTTGCTTGCAGAGTCTGGAGTCAGAGATCTTAGTTAAGGTTCTGGTTCTGGAACTTGGTAGGATGAGATTTTGGACAAGTATTGTGCTCACATTTCCTGGGCAAGAGGAGAACATATGTCTATTTACCCCAGGGTATAAAGTCCATCTTGGTGAAACAATAAGTTTATTGAGCTTGCTTACCAAGTATGAGTGAAGGATTACATGTAGCAGGGTGGGTAATCCCCAAATAGCTACTACATCACTGCACAGCCCCATCCCCTCACAGAAGCTGCTTCCAGGAGTCCCTCCTGTCAGTTATCCCTCTGCTTCCTATATACACATGCATGCCAGCATCTCTCAAGATAGAATCCTAGTTGAGGATCTTGTGATTTTCCCCACCACATCTATCTTAGTTAGGGTTTCTATTCCTGCACAAGCATCATGACCAAGAAGCAAGTTGAGGAGGAAAGGGTTTATTGAGCTTACACTTCCACATTGCAGTTCATCACTAAAGGAAGTCAGGACTGGAACTCAAGCAGGTCAGGAAGCAGGAGCTGATGCAGAGGCCATGGAGGGATGTTTCTTACTGGCTTGTTTCCCCTGGCTTGCTCAGCCTGCTCTCTTATAGAACCCAAGAGCACCAGCCCAAAGGTGGAACCACCCACAAGGGGCCCTCACCACTTGATCACTAATTGAGGAAATGCCCCACAGCTGGATCTCATGGAGGCCCTTCCCCAGCTGAAGCTCCTTTCTCTGTGATAACTCCAGCCTGTGTCAAGTTGACACAAAACCAGCCAGGACACTACCCTACCACCCATCCCTTTGCTAGGGAATGCCAACTGCTCCATTTCCATAGTTGTGTCTAACACTGTATTGTTCTGTTTATTACCAAGCATGGCTGCCAGGCCTGGTTAATTTCTATAACCGGACCTTCTTGGATCCCCCAGCAGATGAGTGGAGACTTACTAATTTTATTACATGCAGTCCTTTGCTTACGCTACCTCCCAGCTAGCTCTTCTAACTGAATTACCACGACTACTTTAGTCCAGGTCCTGCCACATGGCCATTACCTCTTCGTGTCCTGCTGGTACATCCTCCCCCTCCTGACTCTTCTCCCAGAGTCCCTTTCTCTGCCTTCCCTTTACTGCCTAGCTATTGGTGTCAGGTCTTTATTAAGCCAAGCAGTGAGTAGGAAGGTGTATGCTTACAAAATACTGAGGCAGGAGATGAGCCATAAGAGTAATAAGTATTAATACCCACTGTGGCCAGAACCCAGCTCTCTGCTTGTACAGAACTAAAAACTGAATAATATCAAGACAAGCTTTACACAACTGCACCCCAACAACTCTTTACTCCCAAATAGCTTCAATTTATACCAAGAGGAAACAATGTCATCTTACAAGTCTGTTTAACTCCTGAGTTAACTCCTGTGTTAGTTCCTTTGCTTGTTGCTCAGACAGAAACAGCTTGAAAGAGGAAGAGTTTATCCTGGCTCATGGTCCAGAGGATAAAGTTCACTGTGAGGAATGCACGGAGGTGGGAACAGCTCACAGCTGTGGCAGCAGAGGCATGCGGTAGCTGATTAGATCACCTCGGTAGTCAGGAAGTGGCAAACTCCTGTCCCTCCAGGGTCAGACTATATGCCTTAAGGCTCACTCCCAGAGACTCACTTCGCCCATCTTAACCTCCTAAAGAACACACAGCCTGGAAAATCAACACTGCCAGCCAGGGAGCAAGTGTTCAAACACACAAGCCAGCGGGGGACATTTCTGTTCCTGGTCCCAAAGGTATCCTATAATCTAACATACATTAAGTCCAACATCAAAAGTCCTCCTAGCCTTACAGTTCCAACACTCGAATGTCCAAGGTCTCTTCTCAAATTCAAGGCTGTGAGCCCCTGTAGTCCAAAAAGCAAATCACACACATCCAATATTCGATGGCACAGAGTAAACATTTTGATTCCAAGAGGGAAAGTTGGGAAGGTAGAATTCTCGTTAGGTTTCTAAGGCTGTGATAAAGGCCATGCCCCAAAGCAGCTTTGGGACAAACAGGTTTCTTTCAGTTTACAGCTTGCAGGCCCCTGAGCAGAGAAGTCAGCTCGGGAAGGCGGATCTCAGACAGAGGTCAGAGGTCACGGAGAAATGGCTGCTACCTGACTTGCTTCTCAGGACTCTCAACGCCTGCTCTTTTTAGCATCTAGGGCCACCTGCCTGCCATTGAACTGTGCCACCCGACAGGGAGTCTGACAATGGTGGTTTCTCAACTGAGGTTTGGTTTTGTTTTTGTTTTTTTTTTCTTACCAGAAGACCCTAGGTTGTGTCAAACTGACAAAAATTTAACCAGCACAGATAGCAAGATGGAAAGACTAGACCAAAAAGACCATAAACCCTTGAAACTTAGCTAGGCATGGTGGCACATGCCTTTAATTCCACCACTCAGGAGGACAGAGAAAAAGTGCCAAGGGCCAGGCCCACCTAGGTCCAGGTTCCTAAGTGGGGGGTGATTGGGAGCAGTGAAAAAAATGAATCCTGGGTCCAAGCTCTGTCTCTGTCTCTGTCTCTGTCTCTCTCTGTCTCTCTCTCTGTGTGTGTGTGTGTATCTTATGCTCTGGTCTAGATAGCTTTTTCCTGCTATTCTAAACACACTCTGGTTGAGACAGCTCTCTCTGCTAGTAAAAATTCCAAAAACTGCCGGGCAGTGGTGGCGCACTTGGGAGGCAGAGGCAGGCAGATTTCTGAGTTCAAGGCCAGCCTGGTCTACAAAGTGAGTTCCAGGACAGCCAGGACTATACAGAGAAACCCTGTCTCAACACCCCCCCCCCCAAAAAAATCCAAAAATTATCTGGATAATGCATGGGTATTCTGATCAAAGTCAGAAAAGCTGCTATAAAAAATTTCAAATCTCCTGTTACAAAAATTCTAAAAGTAATTTTGGGTTTTTTTTTTTCTGATCAAAATCAGAATGCCGGAAGAAATTCTAAGAGAGCTGTGTGTTCACTTCTCAAACAGCCTTCTCTAGATAGCTGCTAGATAACATTCTACAAGAACTGTGTCAGCTCTCAGAGTAATTCTTGGGATTTGGAAAATACTGTTAGAAAAAATTCCTGAAGAGCTGCTTTCCCCCTCCAGACAGCTCAGCTCTCACAGGGGAAATTCTTCAGAGAACTGCTAGCTTTCTCCTAGCTCATCATCTCACACAGACCAAATGCCCAGCTCAGTTATTTGATCCAGGTTCCCTTTGATTATCCTATGAGTCAAAATCCTGCGACTCCAGCCCCTTAATTCTTAGGAGACATCAAGCACACATTTCTTTTTAACATCTTAAAAGAATTCAGAGCTTCAGTTAAGCACCAGGGATAAGATAGCTGGGTGGGACACCATCTATACCTGGGCTGACCTAGAACTCAGAAATCTGCCTGCATTTGGATTTGCTTGTCTTTGTATCTTTCTGATAAGCTGGCTCATAGTGTAGCTTCCTATTTTCCTGTGGATCACAGAAGCTCCTTATACAATTCATATTGCATCTTTATATTTTTGTGTAGTTTAGAAATTATATATTTTTTGGACTCTGTTTTTAGAGTTCTTTTCCAGCCTTAAGGTCCCAGCATTTGCTATTTTGCTGAGACATTAGTCACACCTTTGCCTCCTGGACTCTGTGCTGTTTCTGATTATCTTGGAGTCATTCCTAGGAGGGAGGTGAGAATATGTACAGCACTGTATAAACAAGCCTGTTCCAAGGGCAGGAACTAAGTCAATCTGTCCCCACCAAGTCTATGCTCACTGGCAGTAAGTGGATCTGAGCTCCAGGCTAGCCTGGTCTACAGAGCAAGTTCTAGGACAGCTAAGACTACAAAGAGAAACGCTATCCTGGAAATAAACAATTCACAAAACCAAAACCTTGCAGCTTTATATCTGGCTTCTGCAGCTTGTGGTGGCATCATCTGGGTTCCTACGGGTTTGGTTACTCCCCCACCAGTCCAGCTCTGCTACCTGCAATGTATAAGTTAGCTCTTGAGCTGCCTCCACTGGACAAGGTCCGTTCACTCCAGCAGAGGTGTCCTGTTTCTGGCCTCTTCAACATCCCGGGGGGCTGCACTGCAACTGAGCTCTCAGCCTCACAGTTTTATACACAGCGCACACTGGAACCTGACCCAGCTGCACATGCCCTGGCCTCGGCAGCTTCCTGGAGACTTGGTGCAAGCCTCCACCACCCTGTCGTTAGGTCTAAAGGAAGCAGACTCCAATACCCCAAACCCCAAAAGGCAGTCCAAATAGCTAGAAATGGGCTCAACTTGGACTGTTGGAGGATTTCTTAGATAAAAGCCAGCATTCCTCAGGGACTTGAAAAGCTGGTTCCCCTTCTACCGGGAGGAGTCATTTCCTTACCTTCTGGCAGAAAGGACACCTGAGTACCTATTAGAATAGCACAGTGTAAGGTGGCCTCCAGGCACCCTAAGTGTCACAAGCATGTGTTACACAAATCTCCAGACCTCCCTCCCTACCCTAAATTCCCTCCAGCTCACAGGCTTCTCTCCCCAACCCCCAGCTATTCATTCTCCTGGTAACCCTGCTGTTTTGGCTATGCCTTTGCTCTCTGTCTGTCTTAGTTTTTTTGTTTGTTTTGTTTTTTTAATCACTCTGAAGAGACACAATGGCCAAGACAGTTTTTATAAAGGAAAGTAATTGGAGCTAGCTTTCAGTTCATGGTTTGAAACAACGGTGGCATGCTGGCAGATGCGGTGATGGGGAAGGAGGTGAGAGTTCTGCAGGCAGCAGAAGCTACACTAGGTGTAGCTTGAACACATAAGACCTTAGAACCCACCTCCACAGTGACACATCTCCTCCAACAAGGCCCTACCCACTCCTTAATAGTTCCACTCTTTATGGCCAAGCATTCAAACACAGGAGTCTGGCAGGGCCATTCCTTCCCCAACCCCCACCCCCAGACAGGGTTTCTCTGTGTTGCCCTGGCTGTCCTGGAACTCACTCTGTAGACCAGGCTGGCCTCGAACTCAGAAATCCGCTTGCCTTTGCCTCCCAAGTGCTGGGATTAAACTGGCCACTACTGGCCAGCTGGGAGGGCCGTTCCTATTCAAACCACCACACTGTCTCCCTCCTCCCTCTATCTCTCTGCTCTGCTCCTGCTTCTCTCATGGTCAGATCTTGTCTGTTGCCCAAGTTCACTCTACTTCCTTTTCTCTCTGCTCTGGACTCTGACAGCTGTGTCCAGTTGTACTATCTCTCCTATCTACAATAAAAACCTCCCCCCTCACCATGGAGTGGCTATGTTGTCCCTTTACATACCTGTAATTCTTACATTCTATATGTCTGCAAAATTAGCACTGTGCAGACAAAACCGAGTTATCACAGCCACTCAAGATATAGTCTGACTCCCTGGGACTGCAGTTGAGTGGCCTCTCTGTGCTTGAGAGGTTGGACTCGGGAAAACATTTTCTTAGATGGTGCTACTGGGGCAAGGCATCCTGGAGCCTTCAATGGTGGAGGCTACGCCTCTAGGGACCATTCCTGTTGTTCCTGGACAGGGTCGTAGGATTCTATGTCTGTACAGTTACATTTTACCTTGACAACTACCTTCACTTTGCAGCTGCTATATTTCCTGTTTACAACCCTGTCCCCATCAAAGCACACATTCCCATATTTTTCTACAGTGAATTCTCACTGTAAACCTGGCTAATGGAAGTGAGCAATAACTGTGTCACAGACTGATTGATATGTTATCTTGAATTTCCTTTTCTTAAACAAATTAGCTCATTATTTTATTTATTATATGTAATAAATACATACATACATATGTATATATTTTAGATTCCAGAAGGGCGTCAGATCTCGTCACAGATGGTTGTGAGCCACAATGCGATTGCTGGGATTTGAACTCAGGACCTTTGGAAGAGCAGTCAGTGCTCTTAACCACTGAGCCATCTCTCCAGCCCTAGTCCATTATTTTAAATCTTGGCATTTCTTAATTTTCAGGATATAGGCAGATGCAGCCAGATTCCTTGCCAGACTATAACACAAATAGCCTCTGGCCCGTTTTCCAAAGACCCCTTGATTTCTCTGAAGCTTCACTCGCAGAGTGAACACTGGGCCTTTTTATGGACGCCCTCCTGAGCACTCCAGACTCTCTGCCCATAGCTCCATACTATTCCACATTCTTCCCACAGACTGATTATGAAACCTAAGAGCCACATGGTTCCTACTTTTCCAGATTGTTTCTTCCATTGCTGTGACAGACTATGTGAGCCAGCAACTTAAGGGAAGGTTTATTCGGTCTCACAATTAGAGCGAAAAGCACACGCCACTGCTCAGTACATCATGTCAAGGAAGGCACGGCAGGGAGTGTCTGTGAGGGCAGAAATTACGGCAGCAACTTAGTACGTGGCACCCACGAGGAAGCACAGAGTTCAGGGAAGAAGCTGGGCCAGACTGCAGTCCTCAAGATACACGGCCGCAGCCCTAGGTTTGTCAGCTAGGGTACACGGCCAAAAGCTTCCACAACATTACAAACCAGGGTTACCAGCTGAGGCCCAAGTGTTACACACAGCAAGCAGTCTGTGGGAAGCATTCACACTCAAAACCCTAGCAATCTGTATACTGGAAAGGGTGGCAAAACAAGGCCTGCTTCACATTCTGAAGACGCAAAGTTGCAAGCACTAAACAAACCACTATTATTATTATTAATTATTATCCCACCATATTGTCTTTCAAAAAAGCATCATGAAGAGTCAATTATAGGTTGGTTCCCAACTTTAAATAAATGAAGCAGAAACAGATTCACAGTGGAGTAGTTAGTGGACATAGCATTAAGTTCAGAATTGGAAACTTGTCTCCGGGCTTGAGCTGCTTCCGTTGACCCCATACCTTCTGCTATGCAATCTGACTTGTCTGGGCTTCCGACTGAAAGAATGCTTGTTTCAACTTTGAATTCATTTCTGAGATCCCTTAAATTCTCTGAATCCACACGATTGAGACTTCAAGAGTTCTCAACTTGTGTGACCCTGTCGGCAAACCTCTATCTCCAAAAATTATTTATATTACAATTCACAACAACAGCAAAGTTAGTTATGAAGTAGAAACAAAAATAATTTTATGGTTGGGGCGGTCACCACAGCCTGAGAAATTGTACTAAAGATTTGCAGCATTAGGAAGGTTGACAACCACTGTTCCAAGAGGTTATGTAGAAGAAACTATTACCCTTGACTTGTTTTAAAACATTCGATTGAGATTTGAAAATTTTATTATTAACTACTTTTAAATTGTACATTGTTCACTTATTAAAAACAAAAAATTTTATGAAACACTTTCTCCAACCACCTCAGAAAGTTGCTTAAACTCTACAAGATTGAAACCTACCACCTAGTGGTAAGGACAGGAATTTCATGCTAGCGATAGGGAACGGGATGGTTTCTCCCAGTTTTGATCTCGCCACCTAACCCACCGTAGCATTAACCACACAGAAACTCAATGGATTCTGACCTAAGAGTTTGTTTATCTGACAGGGGTCTTGTTTTGAGACACGGTCTCGTTATGTTGCCCAGGCTGGCCTGGAATTTGCAATCCTGCCTCTCAGCCCTCCGAACTATTGCTATAACCAGGTGTGCACCATCATGCACAACTGATGGTGTAGTAGTCTTAAAGCACTGAAACATGTGGGCTTTGAGAATTGCGGAAATCTAATTGGCTTTGAGATGGAAGGTGTTTACTACCCACAATCTTACTCCTATCCAAGAGACCCACCAAATCATTTTTAGGAGCAGTTATACCAGTTCCCACGCCCCAGAGTGCCCTCCCTTTACAGACCCAGAACCTTTGACTTGATACACATCAGTGGAACCTTTGAAATCAAGTGACTTTGTTTTACCTACAAAAATGCTTACATTTAAATATTTAGAAGGAATGCACTCTCCTTAAATTCTAAGGGTGGGAAAGAGGCCGAAGTCGTAGATAACTAGCTTGTATTGGTAAGTAGTCATTTCCGTTTTTTCGTTTCCTATTTCCTCTTTGCTTTTTCCTCTCTCTCTTTCACATAAATCAAGTAATTAATACTGTTATGTTTAAACAAAACATGGCTCCTCGTGCAAGGTGGTTTAATTATCCCAGAAATCTGGGATACCTGGAAATCCTTTCTCATTAAAATGTTTTGAGCCCTTTCCTGAACCACGGATCTGGGAATATTTCCCAACATATTTTTAAGCTGTCGTTTGAAACTAATTTTCTATTAGCACATTTTTTTCAACTCTCTTCAAGACTTTCAACGATGATTAGTCTTGCTAGTAGAGACCTCATAGGCTTTTTATTTGACTTACAACCCTTTTCGTTTTGTTTTTTTTTTTTTTTTAAATTGGGGCAAATAAATACCGGCGAAGTATTCCGATAATTTAAAACCGAATTATCCACTTCACCTTTGAAAACCCCGGGGCTCAGTGCCTCCAAAGGCATCCGGGCATTTATTCCTATTTCTGTTCTTCCAAGGCGCCCCCGGGAGGGGCAATTTCGACCGAGAAGTTACGAGAAGCAATGGTGCGGAACTTGCAACAGTTGGTGCCGGCCGATAGGCAGGTAGAGATGGGACTAGTTTAAAACCCAAAAGCTCCGGGCAGGGCCGGAGACGCCGTGGCCTTGCTGGAGAGCGAGGGCGGCGCGGGAACCCGGCGCCGGCGTAGGAAGACGCCGTTCCGGGGCTGCCCGGACGTGGGACGCAGAGCTGGTGCGCGGGGACGCCGGGCGGGCGGGAGGGGGAGCGGGCCGCCCCGGGGCCACGGAGAGGTGAGCGCAGCCTTGCCCCCGCGCCGCCCCCGGCGGGAGGCGCGACGCCTAGGCCACGGGTGCGTGCGCGGCCCCGGGCGACGCGGCTGGGCGTGCGCGGGGCCGCGGCGGAGGCAGGGCCGGGCGGGCGGCAGAAGATGGCGAGGGTGTGTAGGCGGCAGCAATGCTCCGTTGAGAGACGCGGCTTTCGGCAAGAACTGGACTCGTGGCGCCACAAGCTCATCCACTGTGTAGGTAAGGCCCTTCACCGGTGCCGGAGCCACCCGGCCGGCGGCCGCCCGTGCGTGGGAGGGTACGGGGCAGCGTCCGCCGCGCTCCGGCCCCGCGCGCCCTCCCGGGCTCGGCCCCCTCCCCCACCCCCCGGAGCGCGAGCGCGCCGCCGCGGCGCCCCTCCCCTCGGCTCGCGGGACGGGCTCGGGCGCGCGGCCTCTCCTCGGCCGACGCATTGTGGATGCCGGGCCCGCCGCCGCCGCCAGCGCGCCGGGACGCACGGGGTCGCCCCCACCTGCCCTCGTCCCGTGCCCCTCCCCCACGCCGGTGGCGCGTCCCCGGGCCCGCGGGCACGCGCGGCGGCGCTCGGGCGTGTGCGAGGCGTGAGGTGGAGATGGGGGCGGAGGGAGCCGGAGCTGTCACAGGCCCCGCGTCCGCCTGAGCGAGCCAAGTGGGGTGTCATGGCCGCGGGGGGCAGCGGCTGCACTTCCTCTGCTGGCAGCGGCGGCTGGGGAGTTAGTCCTCGACGCACGGGTCGGTGTGTGCGGATTTGTGTTTGGCGTGCGCGCGGCGGGGAGGAGGCGGGGGTGGGAAGCCGGGCGGGGGTCACCCTGGTCCCCTCCGCTGAGCCCCGGCGGCCGGCGCGCTTGGCCGGGCGGCGGGAGCGTGGACGGGGGGCGCCCGGGAGGGGCCGGACGGCGAACTGCACCTCTCACACTGTGTTTTGTCTGTTTTTCTCTCCCAAGGTCCCGTTTCCCTCTGTGTGGCGGCCGGCGGGACCATAAGGGCTTAAGTCACATATTTAACCCCCCTCCAAAAAGTAAGTGGCCCGTGTGGTGTCTGCTCCACCCGCCGCCTCCTAGCCTCTGTCCATCCTTGTGTCTGACTCTAATGTCCCCAGCATTGTTATTTCCCCGTCTCTGCTTCGGTGCGGCTGATGTGTGGGGAAATGCCCTCTCGTCGTCCTCTGTCCCCCCACGCCCAGTCCTCGGGGAGGCCCGGAATTCCGGCCCCCCATGTCGGTGGGGCGCGTTCTAGGGAATCAGGTCTTGCTCAGACGGACCTAGGAGATTCTGTCCGTCTGCTTGGCCCCTGGGCCCGGGGTCCCCTCTTTCCCGACGGGGTTTCGTTGGAAGGAATTATGCAAATCCTGCTTTCTGGTGTCCATTCAGCGGCAATTTCATGCGGTGAGAAGTTCTCTTTGTTGTGCGAGGGGGAGAACAGACACTGATTTAATAGACATATCTGTTGGGGGGGAAGGGTGGAGGGGGTGTGGAGAGCCTCAGTTTGGAAGAATTACAGCACTTGGTTAGCTCAGTCTTTGTGTTTGAGCCTGGCTTGACAGGAGGGTCTGCCCTTTACAATGTCCCACAAGGGATTTTTTTTTTTTTAATAGATGAAAAGGCAAAGCTAAAACTTTAAGAAAGTGAAAAATAAGGTAACCTTTACTTAGAGAAAATGAGCGCGGCTGTTTTTGCAGTATTTCATTATGAAAATGTGTATTGCGAATTTATTAAAGACTTAGACTGTAATACCAAATGTAATTAATGCGGTAAGATATTCGATACCACTTTGGTTGTCCAGAGGTTAAAAGTATATAATTTAAACATATACTTGGGTACATAATAAAGATCTGGGCAGTTTTTTGGGAGAAGGTGATTTACCTTTTGAATACAGGTTAAAATTTCCCTCTTGCCAATCCAAGCCCGGCCCTGCCCTGCCCTGCCCTCCAGGAAGCAGGCTTTTCGGCTCTAGCTGTCTTTGCTCTCTTCTGCTTCTGCTTGTTTTGTTTTTCACGACCTGTCACACATTTGCTACAATGTGACATGGGCTTAAGCACTTAGGAATTATGTTATTTGTCATCGTCAAGTAAAAGTGTACAGGGCAGGTTTTGAGAAACATCAAATTGAGGTTTTTCTGGATTCTTAGTTAATACAAAATACTGAAACTATTTAGAAGGGTTTTTAGTTTTTTTTGAAGTGTTTTACCCTTAGTGATTGCGTCCTAGAGAGCATTTTAGTGTTTAAAATACTGTGGAGTTGAGAAATGCAACCCTGTAAATTTCTTGTATCCTGTGTGGATACAGCTTTTGTTTAAATTATTTCAATGAGTATTCCTATGCTGTTTGCTTTAAAATCCTTGTGTTCTGTGACCTCCCCTTTCTTTTCATTAATTGTATTAGTGGTTGATAACTGCTTATGGACAAAATGTTTTGTTTTGTGCCTAATAAAATCCTCCTGTAAACATTTTAATTGACTCTCAAAGTCAGATGAATTCTTTGGAGAATGTTTTTGAGTTGGCAATTGATTTTTTTGAGAGTATATTTGGAACTCTAGATTCCCATTTTTAGGTGATGTGTAGGAGCTTTTAGAATCCCAACTACAGATGGTATTTTAAGTACTAATACTTATCGATAATTGCTCAGCTAAAGTCAATTGGGTGTCATATTTTCTCTTTTGTTATATGTAATTTTGTTCTCTAAGGGGAGTGTTTTAAGTGATACTATGACATTTGTGTTATAAAGGGCTAGCAGCCTATAGTTTAAAAGGAGCTATGCTGTTTGCTCTCAGACGCAATAGTTCTTATATTACTTGGATTTATTCTAGGCAGGTAATCTTCTAATTCTCTTGATTGATTATCTTAATATTTTAGGGGTGTTTGGCTTCTAAGTGAAACTTAGTTTATAGCAGTCTTTGGGTTAAAAATAGAGTTTCAGTTATGTCCAGGATTTAATTTTCCTTTTTACTGTTTTTGGCAAGGAGGGAATAAGGGGCCAGTGGTGTCTGGAAGACAAGTTACCCGAGTCCATAATGAGTTTAGTTGAGTCAATACAGAGTGAGTATCTCTTGAGTATGTGCTTGAGGTAAAATAATTTGAGATTTCTGTGTTTTTGAAATTTTGGAACATTTGGAAGAATTTTACTGACTGAGCATCCATAATCTAAAAACCTGAAATCCCAGCTGCTCCAAACCCAAACCATTTTAAGCACTTTGGGTTAGAACAGACCCTATGCTGAGTTCAGACAGTGAATCCTGAGTGGATGTTTGTTTACTTTGGCGATTGATGAGGGAGTTCATCCAGGTTCCAGGCAATCCTTTTACTCTGTCTGATGTGATTCACTGTCTATTGCTTGGCAGCCCCTTAACCTTGCTGTATTCTCAGGCTCTTCCTAGTATGGGAAAAGGTGTGACTTTAGCTAGTTCTAGTTTGGCTAAAAAAGAATAAGAGTCTCTTTGACTCATGGAAAGGTATTTCAAGTAACTGTGATTCTGTCAAATGTTTTTATAGCTACAACAACTCTAGAAATATTTGATAATGCCAGTTTTAAAACTTAATGAATTAAACAGGATGGCCTTGACTTTTCTAATAGTGAGAACTGATTATTTCATGTCTGGGCACTTCTGAGTGAGTACCTGTCCAGTCCCATAGCACCTGGAGTTTAGTGCTGTTACTAGGAATGAAGGGCAAAGGTAAGTGATTAATTTACTTAAATATGTATTAAACGAACTGCCTTAAAAAATAGACATTGTACACAAAAATGGAAGGGGGACTGTTCTGAATTTCAGGATCTTCTAGTGGAATTTAGCTGGCGGTGCTGTACTTACCTGTGATATTAACACTTGGGAATCAGAGGCTGTCAGATAGATCTATCAGATTGAGGTCACTCTGGTATAAAGAGTAAGATCCTGTCTTTTTCATTTTGATTTGTGTTTTATTTCTTGAGTCAAAGAGAAAGATCCTGCCTTTTTCATTTTGATTTGTGTTTTATTTCTTGAGTCAGGGTTTCACTATATAGGTCTTACTGTCTGGAATTCAGGTTGGTCTCAAACTCAGATTTGCCTGCCTCTGATTCTGGAATGAAAGTTGTGCCTGGCCACACCTAGCCCTAAAGCTGTTACTTTTTTTTTTTTTTTTTTTTTTTTTAAGATTTTGTATTATTATATCTAAGTACAATGTAGCTGTCTTCAGACACACCAGAAGAGGGCTACTATGTGGTTGCTGGGATTTGAACTCAGGACCTTCAGAAGAGCAATCAGTGCTCTTACCCACTGAGCCATCTCTCCAGCCCCAAGCTGTTACCTTTGTTATGAGACAGGTTTTCATGTAATCTAGGCTAGTTTCAGACTCACTATATTGCTAAGGCTAACCTTACATTTCTGATTCTCTTTGCTTCCATTTTCTAAGTGCTATGATTACAGTGGTGTGCCATCACACCTACCTTTCTATTTAGGTATTTATTTACTTTCAAGTTAAACACTTACCACTCCTATACATACCCCTTTTAATTTGTCTGCAAATACTCTCCCCACAGGCCATGCTCCCCTTTTCCTGTTTATGTACTTGGATATTGCTTTGGGCATAATTCCATTATAAGCCCTTAGCTCATTTTCATTTGTTGACTCTTATATAGGAAGGTACTACACTAAGTCCATGTCCTGAGATTTTAAATTGAAATAGAAATCCCATGTAATAAAGTTAACTTATTGATTGATTGATTGATTGATTGATTGATTGAGACAGGATCTCATATAGTCCAGGCTGATCTCAAATCCTCAAAGTCCTAATCTTCCTGCCTCTATCTCTAAAGAGCCAGGCTTATTGGTATGTGCTACCATATATGGCAAAATTCACCTTTTTTGAAATGTACAGTTTCTGCTTTCTAACTATTCACAAAGTTGTGTACATACTACCATTAATCCCAAAATATTTTCATTTCCATAAAGAAACTTCATGGTTACAGGCAGTCATCCCAGCTCTTCTTTGGCTTCCCTCTTGGCAGTTTCCAGTCTGCTTTCTGCTTCTGTGGGTTTGTCTCATCATGTTTCTTACAGTGGAAACCATGTTCTCTGTGGCCTTCATAGCTGATGCTTTTATATACCCTAGAGCTTGTAAGTTTCATCTGGGCTGTAACATGCATCCACACTTGTATTCCTTTTATGGCCAAACAATAATACTACCTTATAAGGACAGTTTACATTTTGTGTGGACATTTAGCACATTTTTGTTTGTTTTTTTGTTTATTTTTTTGGCTATTAACAGTTATGGTACTATGAGAATTTGTGTACAGGTTTTTCTGTGAATATGTATTTTAGTTTTCCTGAGTTTGTACCTAGGCAGCATCCATAGCTTGTAAGGTGACTATGCTTTAACTTTGTGACTTTACCATTTTTCAAAGTGTTTGGGGATATTTTACATTCCTGCAACCATTCTCTAAATGTTCCATTATTTTTCTAAGTGCACATAGCATATATTTTAATTGTCTGGTTTTGTCCATTCATCTTTTTTCTTCTTGATTTTTTTTTTTTTAAATTATGGCTGTCCTTGTGAGTGTGAATTAGTATCTCATGTTTATTTGCATTTAGTTAATGTCTAGATGGTATTAGACATCTTCTATTTTGTTTATTGGCCATTTGTCTGTCTTTGGAAAAAAGTTTGTTTAGGTCTGTTATCCACTTTGTGGGTTGGTTGTTACTCTTGAATTGTAAGAGTTCTTTATGAATTCTGAATATTGGACCCATGCTAGTATATGTCTTAGAAGTAATTTTTTTCTCAATTATAGGTTAGCAGGGAAACATGTAGTGTAGTGAAAGCTAAACATGTCTTGTGAAAGGCGTAGTGGGTATGCAGTATGCAGCAAGGTGGAAGTTTTCAATAAAGGATTGCTTAAATATTTTTCTGTGAATCATTAAAATGATTACTTTTTGACATTTTATAACATATAGGTACATATTGCTATCTTAATCTTCCAAATTCCTTTTTTTTCCAGTAACTTATTTTTATTTTATGTGCATTGGTAGTTTGCTTGCATGTATGTCTGTATGAGTCTTGGATCCCCTGGAACTGGAGTTACAGGTAGTTGTGAGCTGCCATGTGGGTGCTGGGAATGAACCACTGTCCTTTGGAAGAGCAGCCAGTGTTCTTAACTGCTAAGCCATCTCTCCAGCCCTGACTTTCTGCTTTTTAACACCACAGACAATATGGTATGCCACGTTATTCAGTCACATTTCTCAAAATTGTTTTATTCTTTTTTTTTTTTAAAAGATGTATTTATTTTATATATGTTGTTAGTACACTGTTGTTGTCTTCAGACACAGCAGAAAAGGGCATTGGGGATCCCATTACAGATGGTTGTGAGCCACCATGTGGTTGCTGGGAATTGAACTCAGGACCTTTGGAAGAGCAGTCAGTGCTCTTAACTGCTGAGCCATCTCTCCAGCCCCAAATTGTTTTATTCTTGAATTTTGGATAGAAAACTGTTGCCATAAAATTTTGTCTTAACTATATTTCTGTTTTCTATTTAAGTTTAAATAGTGAGAAAATTCTATATTACTTTTTCCCCCTTTCCTTTTTTTTTTTTTAAGATTTATTTATTTATTATATGTAAGCACACTATAGCTGTCTTCAGACACCCCAGAAGAGGGCAGCAGATCTCATTATGGTTAGTTACTGGGATTTGAACTCAGGACCTTCAGAAGAGCAGTCAGTGCTCTTAATCGCTGAGCCATCGCTCTAGTCCATAATATAAGGATTAAAGATTTGTACTACTAGGCTTGGCTCATGCTTTAAAATTTTAAGATGTTTATATTTTTATTTTATGAAACCAGAAACCTGATTTTTAAATAGTTTATGGTAAATCATGATTATTTTTTTTTCCTGCTAAACTGTTCTTAAAGGATTTTAAATTTTGTTGTAACTTAGTTTCTCTGATTAGAAAAAAAATTATTTACTTTTATTGTATGGGTATAGGTGTTTTGCCTGCATATATGTATGTATCATGTATGTACAATGCCCATGAAAAGGAGAAGAGGGTGCCAAGAGGGTACTTGGAATCAAACCCAGGTTCTTTGGAAGAGCAGCCAAAGTTCTCAAGCATTGAGCTGTCTGTTGAGCTCCCAGTTTCTCTCTCTCTCTCTTTTTTTTTAAAAGATTTATTTATTTATTACATGTGAGTACACTGTAACTGTCTTCAGACACCAGAAGAAAGCATCAGATCTCCTTTCTCTTTTCGGATGGTTGTGAGCCACCATGTGGGTGCTAGGATTTGAACTCATGACCTTTTGGAAGAACAGTCAGTGCTCTTACCCTCTGAGCCATCTCTCCAGCCCCTTCTCTCATGTTTTAATTAGGTAGGTTTGATGTGATACAAAGTGCCAGAGTAAACGATGTTCTGCTGTGCTACACCTATAGCGAGGCCTTGTCTCATGTATGTAGTAAATGATATTCTGCTGTGCTACACATATATAGTGAGGCCTTGTCTCATGTATGTAGTAAATGATGTTCTGCTGTGCTACACATATACAGAGAGGCCTTGTCTCATTTATGTAGTAAACTATGTTCTGCTGTGCTACACTATACAGAGAGGCCTTGTCTCATGTATGTAGTAAATGAAGTTTTGCTATGCTACACATATACAGAGAAGCCTTGTCTCATGTATGTAGCACAGCAGGTTTTGAGCTCCTAATAGTCTTCTGTTTTATCCTGAAGTGCTAGGATTTGAGTAGGGAACCCTGAGCCCACATATTTAGCTCATAGTGAGGTCTTAAAGGTAGAATGGAGCATTGGATGAGGTATGCAGCAGTTAGACAGTCCAGATTCTTTGCTTAATGGATTGTGAGAAACAAATTAGAAAAGCTAGATAGTAGTGATTGACTGCTTCTAATGATTTTTGTCTTTTGTGTGTTTAGACTGACATTTTAAATTTTGGTGCTGAGAAACCAGAAATTAATAGTGCAATTGTCATTTCATGCAAAGACATTAAGAGAAAAAAATCGCAGTTAACCTTATAGTTGTACTGAAACTGTTACGGTATAACTGCATCATGGAGGCAAAGCAGCCTGTCCTACAGCTCTGAACCACACACATGCCAGAAATTGAAGGTCATTTATAAGTCAGGTTGTCTCAGCTTTTTAACAACTTAAAATTTAACACAGGGATGAAAAGTATCAGGAAGTTCATTGTTAGCACCATTTTCTACCTACATTTTTTGCTTTTACTCATTGTTTTGCTTTTTGAGACAGGGTCCAGGCTGGCCCTGAGCTCACTGAGATCTGCTTGCCTTTGCCTCCCAAGTACCAGGGTGAAGGTGTGCACCACTGTGCCTGGGCATTCTGCTTTTTACAAAACTTAGATGTATTTCATTGTTTTTATTTAGAAATGTTAGAAGTAAAGGTAAACAATAAAAAATTATTTGCTAACTGCAAGAACAATATTTTGTTCAGTGGTATGGTTAAGAGTTAAGAGTACTTGTTGCTCTTCAGAGAGCCTGGGTTTGGTTCCCATCGTCCATATGGTGGCTCATAACTACTTGTAACTTTTGTTCCAGGGAAATCTGATGACCTCTTCTGATTTCTGAGATTACCGGGTCATGAGACCAGGCATTCTCATATGCATAAAAGTAAATAAATCATTTTTTTAAAGGTGGTTAGTTATGAGGTTGGAGAGATAGCTCAGGGGTTAAGTGTACTAACTGGCTAGGTGTGGCATTGCACATCTTTAATCTTAGCACTCTGGAGGCAGAGATAGGGAGTGTGAGTTGAGGCCAACCTGGTCTACATAGTGAGACCCTGCATCAAACCAACAAAGAAACAAATGTAGAGCACTGGCTGCTCTTAAATAGGACCCAGGTTCAATTCTCAGCATCCACATAGTAGCTCACAACAGTCTGTAAGTGCAATTCCAGAGGTCTGAAGCCCTCCCTCTTTTGCATAGTCAGATTCTACATGCATGTGGAGCACATAAACTCACACAGCCCACCTCCAAAAAGATGATGATGATGATGATGATGATGATGATGATGATGATGATGAAGAAAAAGAAAACCATTTCTCATTGTTGGTGGGATTGCAAGCTGGTAAAACCACTCTGGAAATCAGTTTGGCCATTCCTCAGAAAATAGTACTACCTGTGGACCCAGCTATACCACTCCTGGGCATATACCCAGAAAGTGCTCCTACATGTGATAAGAACACATGCTCCACTATGTTCATAGCTGCCTTATTTATAATAGCCAGAAGCTGGAAAGAACCCAGATGTCCTTCAACAGAGGAATGAATACAGAAACTGTGGTATATGTACACAATGGAGTACTATTCAGCTATTAAAAACAATGAATTCATGAAATTCTTAGGCAAATGGATGGAACTAGAAAGTGTCATCCTGAGCTGGGTAACCCAGTCACAAAAGAACACACATGGTATGCACTCACTAATAAGCGGATGCTAGTCCAAAAGCTCAAAATAGGCAATTTACAATTCACCCAGCACAGGAAGCTCAAGAAGAAGGAGGACTTAGGTGAGGGTGCTATGGTTCCTCTGAGAAAGGGAACAAAATACCCACAGGAGCAACAAGGGAGGCAATGTGTGGAGCAGAGTCTGAAGTAAAGGCCACCCAGCGAGTGCCCGGATTCATCCTATAAACAGTCAGCAAACCCCGACACTACGACGAGAAGCATGTACTAAAAGGAGCATGCCATGGCTGTCTCCAGAGGGCCCTGCCAGAGCCTTACAAATACAGAGGCAGAAACTAACAACCAACTATTGGACTGAGCTTGGGGTCCCCAGCGGAGGATCTGGAGGGTGGTCCGGAGGAGCTGAAGGAGTATATAGCCCCATGGGAAGAACAATGACTTCAAACACCCAGACACCCCAAGACTCCCAGGGACTGAACCATCAACCAAGGGGTACACATAGTTCCAGCCAAAAATGTGGCAAAGGAAGGCCTTGTTGGGCATCAGTGGGAGGAGTGGTCTTTGGTCAGGTAAAGGCTCAATAGAGGCCCCAACAAAGGGAAATGGATGGGGGGGGTGGGAGGAGAACTTTGGGGGGAGGTGGGAGTGTGTCGGGTAGAGGGGTATGCATATCCATGGAGGCAGGGGGTGGGAGGAGGGGTAGGGAATGTTGGGGAGGGGGCTTTTGCGAGGGGGGAATTGGGAAAGGTTTTACCATTAGCAATGTAAATGAAGAAGATATTCAATAAAAAAAAGATTTAAAAAAATTGGTTAGTTAGAAAACATTTAGTAGGGGCTGGAGAGATGGCTCAGCGGTTAAGAGCACTGACTGCTCTTCTGAAGGTCCTGAGTTCAAATCCCAGCAACCACATACAGGGTGGGTCACAACCATCTGTAAAGAGCTCTGACACCCTCTTCTGGTGTGTCTGAAGAGAGCTACAGTGTACTTAGATATAATAATAAATAAAATCTTTAAAAATAAAGAAAACATTTAGTAATGTATCTTATTGTAGCAACTTTTAGCTTAGCATAAATTCTTGCCTCATATCTATTGAAACAATCTGTTATATACTTTCCTGTTTGGTTTTTGAAACAGTCTCACTTTGTAGTTTAGGCTGGCCCTGAACTCATTGTGTAGCCCAGGCTTACCTTAATTTAATCCTCTTGCCTCTCTGGCTTCCTATAACAAGAGTGGATCCCATGTCTGTGTGAGGGTGCCAGATTCCCTGGAACTGGGGCTTCAGACAGCTCTAAGCTGTCGTGGGTGCTGGGAATTGAACTTGGGTCCTTTGGAAGAAAAAAACATGCTCTTAATCACTGACCCATCTCTTCAGCCCCCTGGCTAGCATTTAATAGTAGAAGTATCTGAAATTAGTTTAACATCTCAGATATAAGTAAAACAGAACCAAATTGTTTTTGATGTATTCTTTTTAATTTGTTTTGATTGCTGTTTGAAACTAATTGCTTTTATTGTATTTTTGATACAAGATTTTACTATGTAGCCCAAGCTGGCCTTTGAACTCATAATCCTACTACCTTAACTTTGCCAGTGCTTTGGACATAGACTTATACCACTGTATCTGGTGTTTTTTGTTTTCTTTCCTTAAAGGTAATGAATGTAGTACACAGATATACACGCGCAGGCAAAACAACCATATACATAAAATAAAAATTAATTTAATACTTAAAATAATATTGCATAATGGGAGGCCATGCTTATCTGGGCGTTTGTGTGGAGGTCAGAGGACAGCATGGTGGAGTTGGTTCTCTTTCAACCTTTACATGGGTTCTAGAGATTTAACTCCGTGCCAGGCTGCTCTGTAAGTGACTTTACCTGTCAGCTATCTGGATGGTCCAAAAGCAGGTTTTTATTCACATACTGATGATGTAAGGTAATTGATTCATTTTGTCATTTGTATGTGTAGATATTGTGCCTGCATGTATATCTGTGTATCATTTACGTGTCTGGTACCTGAAGAGGCCAGAAGAGGATGTCTGATCCCAAGAACTGTTAGAGTTGGCTGTGAGCTTCTATGTGGGTGCTGGGAATTGAACCTTTGTCATGTGGAAGAGCTGCCAGAGCTCTCGTAATCACTGAGCTGTCTCTAGCTCCTCACCATATATATAAAGTAAATTTTTATTTTTTGGGTTTACATCATTAAACGGGCTAAAGTTTAAAGTGTTAAGTGATTATTTTATTTATTTATTTATTTGGATGGAGTGTGTGTGCGTGCTATTGTATGTATGTGTGTCAATGCCACATGCTTATAGATTCCAGCAGAAGAAGCCTTTGAAGGAAGCTGAGGCTGGAGGAAATTCTACAAGTTTGGGAATGGTTACAAAATTAGTTTTTAAGACAAAAATAGGTATTATTTCTTAAGAAAGAAATGGGTATAGTAGGCAAAAATCTATAGATAAGATTAAACATGACTCCAGTTCTCTTGATGGATTTGGCGCATTCTCTGCTGCTCCTTAGACGCTGCTATCCTGCCCCAGCACTGAGAGGTGTGGCTTGTTTGGATTTCTCATCTGTAGTTCTAATTCAGTTAAGATGAGTACATGCCTGATTAGGGCTGACTCTAATGTTAAAATTACTATTGATGTCTTTTTAAAAAGACGGGAATTTGCATAGAGAGGGAAGACAGACTGAAGTGGAAGCAGACTGCACAGTCCCCAGGATGCCAGGGTTTGCTGGGAGCCACTGCAAACTAGAAAGAGCAGAGGAGAGTCTGGAGAGGGGCCGTGCTCTCGGCACCACTGTCTGCAAGTTCTATTCTAGCTTCTGTCATTGCACGTGGAGCTGTTCTCCATCCAGGTTGGGTGGCTTGCCTTATCAGAGCACTTCTCCAGTGTTCATAAAGGCTCATTTGATACATGACACTACACCAAGCCTCTATCCCAAGCCAGCTTTAATTTTCTTCAGAGTCCATTTGTTTGGGATAAAATATTGACAAAGTTTATTCGATGGATATTTCTTACATTTTTAAGTGTTTCATGGGAATTTTCAATGCCTTTGCAATTTGTAGGTTTGACATTTCCAAACATAGATTATTGGATTAAAATTTCCCCTCCCATAGTAATGTGATTAATTGATTGTATTTATTAAACCCTACACTTCAGAGTTTAAGTTACGGATTAACTGAAGTTAGTTCTCAGACTTTGACTCCAAAAGAGTGTAGCTTCTTGTGAACCATAAATGACACAAAATGAGATCCCTACAGTAAATGTGAGGATATGAGCCAAAAGCCAGAGTGTTAAAAAAAAAAAAAAGGTGTGTCTAGGCATTTGTTGTTGAGATGCTAGTTAGTGTTCTGGTGAGACTGAGCAAGTAAACTAAGGGCAGCTTAAATAATATTTCTCGGTTTATGTTCATTTTCTGCTGAGAGTCTGTTCATATCTTTAAGGCTGACTGAACTTTAAAAAACAATCATGATATATCCAAGTTTCTAATTTACACATGTTTATATGTTTCTTTTTTAATGACAGTGTTTTGCTATGTAGTTCAAGTGGGACACAAATTTGTATTCCTCCTGTATTGTGCCAACTTAAAAGTGGGCATTTTCTGTAGCTACTATAATGTTTAAAAACTCTGTGGGCTATGAATTCACTTTAAAGGAACTTAAGGTTTTACTGGAAAAATGGAGTTTGGAGATGTGGCAAACCCTCCCTACATCCACCCCTGGGCATGGTGGTGCAAGCCCTTAATTCCAGAACTCAGGAAGCAGAGGCAGATGGGTTTTTGTGAGTTCTAGACCAGCCTACACAGTGAGACCCTGCCTCTCCACCCTACTTCCCCCCCCCTTTTTCCCCCAATTCACTGGAAGAAAATAATTGAGTCTGTCTTAGATTAATAATCATGAATTTGGTAAAGTTGTTTTTCATTTGTACATGTTTGACACTGACACTTTAATAATTTTAGTAGTGTGTTTTCAGTTCAAAACCCAAAACTGAATAACATGGTGAAAAGCCTGTTTCTATCCCATGTCTACTGACACCTGAGACCAAACAGAGTTACATAGTGAGATTCTGTCTTTAGAAAAAAAAATGAGGGAAAAAAAAAAGAAAAAAAGAAAAAAACAGTTAAGTCTCCTGGGCAGTGTCCCTCCAGTTTTTCAGTAGGGATAGATTCTTTGGCCCTACTGTAGGAAGCCTGAAACATGCTTGTTGGCCCATGATCACACTTAGGTTGGGTTTTTTTGAGCCATAAGTTTCAAGAAAGTACGGTAATCATTGTGTAGTCCCTCTAGGCCACCATGCCCTGCCATGCCTGTAGTCTCAGTACTCAGGGAGGCAAGGCGGAAGAGCATGAGTTAGGGCTTACAGAGCAAGACCCTGTCTCCACAGAACAAATCAACAAATTGCTCAGACTGTGTCTGAAAGTTTGGCCATGTGTTTACCTGATACTTACTAATTACGGTACCGATAGTGGCTTTTACTTAATGTAGCACAAGTTGACATTGTTAGATGGTTTTGGTTTTTTTTTTTTTTTATTTAGTGTGTTCTAGTAAGTTGGGTGCCTTCTTTGGGGAAGTTTGTTTTTCCTCCTCTACTTGAACACTATTATTTAACTCTCTTATCTGTTCTCTAGAAACCACAGTAGAAGCTCACAGTAAAAATATACAACAGGGATTAATAATAAATGTTCCCAGTTAAGAAAGAGCCAGCAGAAAGAAGAGTAATGACACAGGGGTCAGTACTGTATTTAGAGACCTGGGTTGACAAGGAAGTACCAACTCAGTGACTCACAGATACTCACCCAGGTGTTTGTGTCCACTAAGGCACACTGATTCATTAGGGAGTGCTTAAATAAGGAAGAACATCGTTTACCTTGGGGTCATTTGTTTAGAAAATGATTTGGTTGGATTGTGTTTTAATTTAGTCATTGAATCAAATATTTTATGAGCATCTGTTTACAGGGATATGGTAACAATGACTGAGGGGACAGAGCAAACTTTGTCCATACTACATAGATTGTAATAAGAGAAATAGGGCATTACAAGTGTTCTGAAACAAGACATTCATTCCCTGTGTGTGTATATTATGGGGTGGGGTTTAGAAAAACAAATTCAGAAGAGTTTTGAGAAAAATTGTAATTTGCCAGTTAAAAGAGCAGGAGGAGTTGAGTAAACAGGGAGAAGAGAAGGGGGAGGGAGGGGGAAGGAAAAGACCAAGTAGAAAAATAGTTTTCTAGATAGCTTTTAGGCTACAACATAAAAGGAGAGACCTTGATTTTCAAATATTTTCCCACTATTTATTGTACTTTAAATATGCTTTAAAGAGACTAAACTTTGTAGGATTTAAAAAACCAACCTGTTTGTCTTGTCTGAGATGGATTTTTACTGTGTAGCCCTGGTTAGCCTGAAACTCACTTTGTGAAACAGATGATATACACTCCTATGACCTTCACCCCAGACAAGATACAGCCCATTTCCAGCTGTAGGGCTGTCTAATATACTTTTTCAACCTAATCTCTGCTCTTACATGATTGACTCTTGTCAATAACAATTAGTCTAGCCTGCTTTTGTTTTTTTTCTTTCTTTTCTTTCCTGACTGTCCTGGAACTCACTCTGTAGACCAGGCTGGCCTCGAACTCAGAAATCTGCTTACCTCTGCCTCCCATGTGCTGGGATTAAAGGCATTTGCCACCACTGCCTGGCTGTTTTTGTTTTTCTATACTATAAATGAAACAACATATAGTTTTTAGATATGTGCAAGGTCTCGTTTATTTAAATATAATGGTGTTGTTCAGTTTCTTGGTGTGGCCCTGGTTATTCTAAAAGCTGCTTTACAAACCAGGCTGGCTCTTGAACTCAAGATCTACCTGCTTGTGTCTTCCAAGTGCTGAGATTAAAGGCTAAACATAATGTTTGCATGTGTTGCGTTAGTAGTTCATTCACTTTTCTTTAGTGATTTGAACTATAATCCATATGACATATGATTCTTCTATTTGAAGTATCCAGCTCCGTGATTCAGTTGTGCAACTATTGCCATAGACATTTTAGGGTAGTCATTCTTCCTATATACCCACTGGAAATTACTGATTTTACTTTGTACAGATTCAACTGTTCTGGAGTTTTGTTTGGTGCTTCACCTACAGAGTACTGGGATTATAAACAAGAGCCACCGTTCTTACTTAGTTCCTTTTTAATGGTTGACTAGTGCTTCATTGTATAGTTTACCCATTCTGATGCTGCTAAATCATTGGGTTGTTGAATGCTATTGTAAATAAGACGCTTTTAATATTTCTGTGCAGATCTCTGTAATCTTTTTTTTTTTTAAGATTTATTTAATTATTATATGTAAGTACGCTGTAGCTATTTTCAGATACACCAGAAGAGGACATCCGATCTCATTACAGATAGTTGTGAACCTTCGGGTGGTTGCTGGGATTTGAACTCAGGACCTCTGGAAGAGCAGTCGGTGCTCTTAACCACTAAACCATCTCTCCAGCCCTCTTTGAAATCTTAAGCTTGGATAAATACCTAGAAGTGAAATTGCAGGGTCAGAGGAAAGAGAGAGGTGATGCCTGTTTTATATGAAACTTCTTAGTTCTTTGTAGAAACCAGACATTTCCCCTTTAGTTCTGAGAAGGTTATGGTACTACCTTACATTCTCACTTGGTGCTCTTCCTGATTTGAACATACTAATCATTGTGAAAAATTTTCTGAGCTAAAGTCTTATTTTAACTTTCCCATGGCCAATGATAGTTTCCTAATGCCTTTTGGACTTTTTTAAATGGAGGTTTCCCATCCCCAAATTTGTTTGTTGTTTTTGTTGCTGTTTTTTGAGAAAATAGCTGGCTAATCTTTTTGTTTTTCTATTTAAGGTCTTTATATAAACTAGAATCTTAAATGTTGCAGCATTGCTACTTTGTAAAATTTGCCTAAAAATAATATGTATTACATAATAATGTTTGCAATCATATTTGTCACCAAAGTACCCCCCTGGGATTTTAGTAGACTGTTGGATCTGTATTGATATAGTATATTAATTTAGGATAGATAGCTTTTAATACTGAGTTCTCCAACATGATATGGTATAAGAAATGGTTGCTTTTAAAAAGCCATTTCTGTCTGTCTGCCTGTCTCCATCCATCTATGTATTTATTACAGGGTCTCACTATGTAACCCTGACTGGTAGGGAATTTAGCCATGTAGATGAGGCTAGCCTCACAACTCAAGAGATCCACCTGTCTGTCTCCTGAGTGCTGGGTTTAAAGGCATGAACTCCCAGTGGTCAGTTAAGAGTCATTACGTTCTTCATAGGCTGTCGTGTTAGGTAGTACAGAGGCCCTTTGTAGTAAGTCAAATGCTCTTAAATATAGTTTGCTTTTAGCAATTTTATAGTTCTTTTTTCTTAATTTTGTTTCAGTGGTGGAAATTGAATTTAGGGCTTCTCACAGTCACATTCTAACAGCTATACTCCACCCTCACAGTTTATATGTATTTATAACTGTGTGGTTGTATATGATGTCAAACTTTTTGATGTAAGAATTTCTGTTCACCTTGTTTAGCATTGTTGTTTTACTTGAAAATAAGTCTGGCATGTAGTGAGTATTGAGTATAAACAGTTTTTGAATGGATAGAAATCAGTGTTTCAGTCCTTCTTAAGCAGAATTCAGATTACATTAAACTGTAAGTTTCATTGAAGACTAGAAACTTACCTATGCTGCTTATTATTAAGTCTCTGTAAATGAATGGTGGGTATTTTATTTAAATCCAGACAAGTTCTGACTAACTTATTTATTATTGTGTGAATTCCTAAATATTAAGTTTTGACTTTGTACCAGAAGTGGAGACAATTAAAAGAAAACATTTATAACTGTATTAAAATTACCTCAGAGCCCCCCAAAGCCATTTACCTTACTTATACTTTAAACCCATTGCATATAAAGAATAAATCAGATCCTATAGACTATTCATATCTCAAATTTTCAATTAAGTGCTGCTTGAAATTGTTCTGTTTCAAATATTAAGCCTATTTTAGCTTTTCCCTCTAAAAGTAAATTAATCCACTAAAACAATACTATTTCTTTTTCTTTCCTCTAGTTTTTCTGCAGTCATTTTTTAAAAATTGTGTGTGTGTGTGTGTGTGTGTGTGTGTGTGTGTGTTTGCCTGAAAGTATGTATATATACCACATCCTGGTGCATAGAGAGGTAAAAGGAGGGTTTCAGATCCTTTAGAACCAGAGTTTTGGATGGTTGTGAGCCACCAAATGGGTGCTAAAACTGAACCAGGCTCGTCTGAGAACAGCAAGTACTCTTGACTACTGAGCCGTCTCTGTAGCGTCCATTCTATTTAGAGCTAAGGTACCTATGTCTTTTAAGAATCAGGGCAATGAAAAACCTGACTAGAAATCTGTAAGAGGTTTTGACAATAGTTTATCTTGCTCTACTCTCATTGGAAGCACTTTGAAACCAAACCTGGTGCCATAGAGCTAACATCTAAGTCTGGGCAGACTAAGACAGGGTTGAGATTTCAAGGCTAGTCTGTGCTACATGTTATATACACCTTTCCTTAAAAACACAGGGCTTGGTGCAGGCATTTGAAACCTCAAAGCCCACTTCAGTGACACCTCCTCACCAAGGCCAAATCTCCTTTCCAGATAATTTCACTAACTGATGACCAGCATTCAGATATAAGAGCCCATGAGGCCCACGCTTATTCAAACCACCACAATCTGCTTGTATAGTCACCATGTTCATGTCTGATGCCTGTTGGGTCCAGAGGACATTGGATCCCCTGAAATTGGAGTTATGATGACTATGAACTGCCATGTGAGTGCTAAGAATCAGATGTAGGTCTTCTGTAAGAGCAACAGCAAGCATTCTTGACTTTCCAACCTGTGATTTTTTTTTTAATAATTTTGATTTTGGACATTTACCTTGCTGTTTACCCTAGGCTGGGCTTCAGCTACTGCTCTTGCCTCAGCCTGCTTTGTGCTGGGATTCCAGGTATATTACACCACGCACAAGTAACTGGTACTTTTTACTTTAAAATTTTATGTATTAATTTATTTTAATGTACTGGGAATTGAGCCTATTTCATGGTACATACTAAACAAATGGTGCACTACTTACCAAGCTATCTATATCCAAGTCCAAATTTCAAGTACAATGACTGCTTGTACTTGAAAGGTAGGGTTAAGCATTCAAATGATTCTTTTCGTTACTTCTTCCAACTTACTGAGTTGGTAAATTACTTTAGTCCTAATTCTTAAACTTTTGTAAATTGACTACTAAGTGTACTCCGTGCTAAATAAGTTGTCCTGACATTTCTGTAGTAAATAAGGACTAAGGGATACTTTGGGGTTAAAGGTTGGGAAAGCAGTGACCAGCACAGTGGGCTACTAGAAAGGGTCCTTGTGATTGGTGGGGTGGAGGGGGATAAGATTTCAGCTTTTCTTGCTGTGGAAAAGAAGGCATAAGCTGTTGCCTAACTCTGGAAGACTTTTGTTGAAATACTTTACGAGATGTGAGCATGACAGGCAAATTAGGAATATTTGGAGAGGGTATGTTGAGACAAGGTCTCACTCTGTAGCTTTGGCTAGCCTAGAATTTACTATATAGACCAGGTTGGCCTCAAAGTCATAGAAATCCACTTGTCTCAGCCTCCTGCCCCCCAAATGCTGGGATTAAAGACGTGTACCACCATATTTGGCAAGACCAGGACTATTTACTAGAGACATGCAGCTCATGTGCTGTAAGACCCTCAGAAATTTGTTATCTTGGGCTAAAGGCTATGCTCAGCTATTAAGAGCACTTGTTACTCTTCTAGAGGAATCAGGTTCAATTTCCAGTACCCACATGGTAGCTCACAACCATCTATATTTTCTAACTTCTTTGGGCACCATACATACATATATGCATACATGTATGCAGGAAAAACACTCTCGCACATAAAATAAAATAATCTTTTTATTTAAAGTTTGGTATCTTTCAGTAGTGAGCAGTATGATAAGAGATCTTTCAAGATGTTTGCAGAGCCTCAAATTTTATAAAAAGTTTATGTCACTTTGTGTATATCATCATTAAAGATTCTTTGTGGTTCTTGTGTATTTTGTTCTGTCTCATCTTTGACACTGCCATTATTATGTTAGAAATTCTTCATTAGATCTTCATGATAAAAAGCTTTTAGGAATATTTTAGTTTACTGTTGACTAAGTTAATTTATCTGCATTTCTTAAGTAATCAGTATAATAGCCCCTAAAACATTTATACATCATTTAAAAGCTGGCACTGATCTGGACAGTCTTCATAACTGCTTGTAACTCTGTAAGTAGACCTATGCTATCAGTTTTCTACCTTTGTACATTCTATATTCATTTTTTTTGCTGTAGATTAAATAAATTCTTAATCTTCAGAAAGCAAAGGGATTAATAGTCTATTAAAACATATGGACAGGAAATAAATAAGCAACTTAGAAAGAAGGACAAAAAGTAAACACAAATAATATCTTACTTTTAATTAAGGAACTGAAACTATAAGGTAAAAAATCTTCTTGTTTTGCTAGCTAATTTGAAGCATCAAAGAAACAATCTTAAGGGTGCCCCTGATAGTCTAAGCTGGAAAATTTCAGATATTTAAAGAAAATGATGCTGGGCAGTGTCGGCGAATGCCTTTAATCCCAGCCACTTGGGAGGCAGAGGCAGGCGGATTTCTGAGTTCGTGGCCAGCCTGGTCTACAGAGTGAGTTCCAGGACAGCCAGGGCTACACAGAGAAACCCTGTCTTGAAACATACCCACACACACACACACACACACACACACACACACACACACACACAAAGGAAGAAAGGAAGAAAATGATTGCAACAGATAACAGATTAATAAAATCCAGTGTTCATAATAACACTTTTTAGAGATCTATTTATTTTATGTGTATGAGTGTATTATCTGCATGTATGCTATCACACGTGTGATGCCAGAGGAGGCCAGAAAAGGTAATTGGATTTCCTGAAACTAGAGTTACAGGTGGTTTAAGAGAGAGAGAGAGAGAGAGAGAGAGTGTGTGTGTGTGTGTGTGTGTTTAAATATAGATAATCCACGAGTACAGAAGAGGTAATGAAATCTGGAGCCAGAGTTATATATAGGTGGTTGTGAGCCACCTGATGTGGACGCTGGAAGTGAACTCTGCGAGAATGGTACATGCCCTTAGCCACTGAGCTGTCGCTCCACTCCTCCACTTTTCTTCTCTTAATAACACCTTAGAAAGAAGGGGCTAGAGATGATGTGGCAGGGTGCTTGGCATTGAACTTGTGGTCTTCCCTGTCTCATTCCCTTTATTGCTGGGTTATATAGGTCTGTGCCTCCATACCCAACTATCATGTGCTTCTTGATTTTGTAAAACAGGCTAAAGCACTGCCCTAAACAATATTCTAATCTAAAAATATTAACCCAAATTTAAGTTTAAAAATGTAACAGCAGGCAGACCACGTAAAAACTATACAGAAATGCTTAAGATCAGATTTTGGAATATTTACATAAACTTTTAGTGACTGAGTTCTGAATTTCTAATCCGAAGAGCCCCAAAATCCAAAACCTTTTGAGGACCATGTTTGGTGACTTCAGACTAACTCGAGGAAGTATGTAGGCTCTTTTGAGGTTTTTCACTTTTACCGTGAGCAAAATTGTCAGCATAAAGTTATTTTAGTGGGAGAGTCTTTTTGAGTTTTAGCAAACCAGCTGATGTTTTGAAAAATAAGGCAAGCCTCTGGGGATTGGGAATGGGACCCAGGGCTATTGGCACAGATCCACAGGGAGCTAGCTTATCCTTGTGATTCGCCAGGCTCTAACACATAAAGATTGCTCCATTCTTGTAGTAGTAGAAAGAGAGAAAATGTTAAAACCGAATTACTGTGTAGGTTGAGGTGTGTGGTGCCAACAGTTTCCCTAGAGAATAATGGAGAACGAGAATAAAGCTTTTGGTTTAATCTGTTGGAAGTTCAAAATTGTCATTTTTTAAGAAGAGGAAGACTCAGCAGCATTTAAAGGGGTAAGTTAAGAGTGTCTGCCATATAGGTGTCCACTGAGTTTATTATTATATTTAAGAAGCAAGGATATGAGTAAAGGGGCATGGATGAAGTGTTCCTTCATTGCCTTCTCACATACTTCAGTAACCATTTGAGTTTTCACTCTGTCCTCCAAGATTTTTAGTGGGTAGCTTTGTGTTTTGGTTTTTCCCCATTTCCCCAGGTATATATAACACCCACTCTGTATTGGTTATTCACCTAAATGTTCAGATAACTATTTAGTCCTCATAGAAACCTTATAAAATGAGTATACAGTTATAATTGTACCCATCTTACATGAAGCATAGAGTAATAAAGGGCTTACCTAAGGTCCTACATGTAAAACGCAGAGCTCACAGTCAAACCTATATTGTTTGATTTTTAGGTCATACATAAGCCATTATTCAGTGATACTTTCTCTCATCCATGCACAACTAAGGCCAGAGTGTGCTTAGCTCCCAAGATCAAATGCATTTTCATTTTACTTTTTATCCATTCCCTGTGATTTCACTATAGTAAAAAATAGAGTGGGAAGTCTGGCATGCATACAAAGCTTATTCCAAGTCATCTACACACAGGTTATTATGAATAAGATGCATTTTAGTAGCTTTAAAAATTGTTACTTGGGTTTAGTATAGTGGCACACACCTGAACTTCCAGGACCTGGAAGAGGCTAAAATAGTGGGATCATTGACTTTGAGGCCAGCCTGGGTTATTGTAGCAAAATCCCCTACACCCCAAAATAAGAAGCAACAGAAATTACTATTTTTATGATATAAAATCAATAGTAAGCTACAAATGTTAATAAAAAGCTGTAGACATGGTATCTGCTTAGTTTAGTTTAGGTTATCCATCCATTCATTCATCTGTCCGTCTGTCCATCCGTCCATCCATCTATTTATTTACACAGGGTTTCTCTGTTCTGGAAAATGCTCTGTAGGCCAGGCTGGCCTCAGAGTCTGAGGCCCACTTGCTTCTGCTTCCTGAATGCTGGGATTAAAGGCATATATTTGTCTTTGTATTTTTTTCTGTTTTATCTTCTCATTTTCATGATATTTTCTTGCTTTTACTACTTTATTTCTTATTTGCTCGTTTATTTTTGGAGAGGGAGGGCATTGAGATCAGAGGACAACCTGTAGTAGTCAGTTTTCTATTTCTATCATATGAATTCTCCTGAGTTTTCTATTTCTATCATATGAATTCTCAGATGGCTTGTGTAGTTTAATTTTTATCTTAATTATTTTAAGTAATGAAAATGTTACGTATTTAAGGTATAGAACATAATGTCTTAAAGGATGTCTGTATTATGGAAGAGCTTAATTTAGAGGTTGCTAAATGTGAAATCTGGGCTGGAAATGTAACTCAGTAGAACACTTGACTCACTAGATGCACACAATCACTAAAAAGGAAACTATCTTTCTTCAGCACTTGATCATATAGCTTACTTACACAACACTATTTCATATATGATTGTATGTGTCTTTGTATTTTAAAATGTTTACATGTATTACACAGCAAAAAGTTTTGTCCCCTACGTATATAGTGTGAGATAAGGTTGGGATTCATGACCCTACCTCAAGTAAACACAAGACTTAAGGGAAGACCAATAGTAAGAAATTAGATAATGAAATATATTTGGAAAAATCCACATATTTCAGCAGGCAGATGTGTTTGTTACAAATAACCAGTGGATGATGTAAAAGATGTAATACTCACTGGTCAGGGACTTTTTTGTAGTGTAAATAGACATGAACAATAGATATCTTTTAGGAAATGTTTAACTTTTAAAATTAAGATACAGAAAAATCTGCAACTCTTTGTGTATAGTTCTGGGAATTTTACTGTATATAAATAAGTTCTTGTATGCTAGAGTTAAGATATATAATAGTATAGGGGCTATAGTTCTATAGCTCAGTGATAGAACCCTTGCCTAGTACTTCCCCTCCCTCCCTCCCCCCAAAGTTTTTGTTTTTGTAGCTCAGTTTGGCATGGAAATCTTTATCCTCTTGCCTCCATTTGTGTACTGAGAGGTATTCTTTTTTAATAACCCTCTGGCAATTTCTGATCTGTTGTTCATAACTGTAGTTTTGTCTTTTGAGAATGTTGTAAAGATAGTATTATTCTATATATAACTACCTGAAATTATTAATTGGTTCTATCCATATTTACTCCCAATTCTTTTTTTTTCAAAGATTTATTATTATATCTAAGTACACTGTAACTATCTTCAGACGCACCAGAAGAGGGTGTCAGATCTCTTTACGGATGGTTGTGAGCCACCATGTGGTTGCTGGGATTTGAACTCATGCCCTTCGTAAGAGCAGTCAGTGCTCTTAACCGCTGAGCAATCTCTCCAGCCCTACTCCCAATTCTTTCAACTATTTTCAGTTACATAATATAGTGGCTTTTAGTATATTCACAGTGATACACAGCTACTACCACTGTCTACTTGCAAGGTATTTTTCTCATTCCCAGAAGATACTCCATACTTATTTTATAGTCATTTCCATTTTAATTTCCTGGCATCCACTAGCATCCTTTTTGTCTGTGGATCTGCCTGTTTGGGATGTTACATATGAATGAGATGATGATGATAGGATATGCTGTCTGCTACGTCTGGCTTCCTTGTGTTAAGCACAGTGTTGTTAGAAGTTTGTCCAGGCTGTGTTGTGTTTCACTTCCTTTGTGATTTAAGCAGCTTGGGTTACCTGAGCCAAAGAGCCCAGTCAGGGTGGTTTCAAGGACAGGTATTTATTTCCACACAGTTATAAGATCATAGCTCAGTAGTGTTAGTTCCTGCTGGGGGCTCTCTCTATTTCCTCATTGTTTATTACATTTAGTCTTTTCTTTGACAGAGAGAACAAGGTTGATACATGTGTGCACTTTATCAGATATCTCTTCTAATGACTTGAATTTTATTTGGTAAATGGCTTCATCTTAGAGTCTTCATCTCCAAATACAACCAGAATACAACTATAGCTTTTATGTATGAGTGGGTAGTGGTGGCACTTTTAGTCTTTATTTTATTTAGTTATTTTAGCATCTATCTATCTATCTATCTATTTTGGGTTTTTTTGAGACAGGGTTTCTCTGTGTAGCCCTGGCTGTTGTCCTGGAACTGATTCAGTAGACCAGGCTGGCCTCGAACTCAGAAATCCGCCTGCCTCTGCTTCCCAAGTGCTGGGATTACATGCGTGCGCCACCACACCCGGCTTTATTTTAAAATAAATCTTGATTTATTTATATTTATCTATTATTATATATGCCACATGTGTGTGGGTGCCCACAGAGATCGGGAGGGTGTGGGATCGATCCCCTGGAACTAGAATTACAGGTGGATGGTTGGGAACGCCCAATATTGGGTGTTGGGAACCACATTCTGGTTTTCTGGAAGATCAGAAAACACTCTTAGCTTTGTCATCCCTTCAGCTCCCATCATTTTAGCTGTTTGAGATACCTCTAAAACTTAGCCAACACTGAATCGAGAGTCCTCATTACCACAAGCTCTCCCCAGCATTTGTTGTCATTTGTTTCTTAATGATGGCAGTTCTGACTGCTGAAGTAGAATCTCATAGTAGTTTTAATTTGTACTTCCCCTGATGGCTAATGATGTCAAACACTATAAAATGTTTATTATTCATTTACATTTCTTTTGAGAACTCTTTGTTCTGGTCCATAGCCCAGTTTTTGATTGGGTTGTTTGTTTTCCTGCTGTTTAGTTTCTGGAGTTTCTTTTATATTATAGACACTAATCCTCTGTCAAGTGTGTAGCTGGCAAGTGTTTCTCCCATTCTGATAGCTGCTGCTTTACCACACTGACTGTCTCCTTAGTTGTAGAGAACCTTTGGAGTTTTGAGGTCTGTTTACTGATTATTGGTCTTATTTCCTCAGTAGTCATACATAGAAAGTACTCGCTTGTATCTGTTTTGAGGCAAGGTCTTAGTGTGTAGCTTTAGCTGACTGGCCTTACTGTGAACATCAAGTGGGCCTTGAGCTAACATTGATTCACTTGTCTCTGCTTAAGGTGTGCAAAGATTAAAGGTGTGCACTACCGTGTCCAGCTTTTTTTAAAAAATTGTTTATATATATGAGTACACTGTAGCTGTCTTCTCAGACATACCAGAAGAGGCATTGCATCCCATTACATATGGTTGCGGGCTACTGAGCAGTTGCTGGGAATTGAACTCATGTCTCCAGGCCCTCTGTGTCTGATTTTTTTGTTTGTTTGTTTGTTTGGTTTTTGGGTTTTTTTGGGTTGGTTTTTTTTGTTGTTGTTGTTGTTGTTTTTTTTTTTTTTGTTTTTTTTTTTTTGGTTTTCCGAGACAGGGTTTCTCTGTGTAGCCCTGGCTGTCCTGGAACTCACTCTGCAGACCAGGCTGGCCTCAAACTCAGAAATCTATCTGCCTCTGCCTCCCAAGTCCTGGGATTACACGTGTGCGCTACCACGCCCGGCTTTGTGTCTGTGTTTTGAAGTGTGTTCCCTACTCTTTCCTCTAGCAGTTTCAGCTCTTATGTTGAGGGTCTCAATACATCTGTAGTTGATTTTTGGAGACCAAGAAAGATCTATTTTCATTCTTTTACATGTAGATACCAGTTTTCCAGCACCATTTGTGGAAGCTTCTGTCTTTTCTCCAATTTGTATTTTTTGGCATTCTTGTCAAAAATCAGGTAGCTTTGGGCCTAGTGGTCAGTATACTTACTGCTCACATAGAGGATTTACATTTCTCAGCTTTCACATCAGATGGCTTACAGGTGCCAGTAACTCCATTCCCTTAGAATCTGAATCCTTCTGACCTCTGTGGCCTTGTGCACATGTGGTACACATATATTCACATAGGCATAATGATTTTTCTGAATTTCAGTGATGTTATAATGCCTCCTTTTTTTTTTTTTAAGATTTAGTCTATGTGTATGAGTACAGTGTAGCTGTCTTCAGACACATCAGAAGAGGGCATCAGACCCTATTACAGATGGTTGTGAGCTACCATGTGGTTGCTGGGGATTGAACTAAGGACCTCTGGAACAGCAGTCAGTGCTCTTAACTGCTGAGCCATCTCTCCAACCCTATAATGCCTCCTTTTTATATTTAATTTTCTTAATTTGGGTCTTTTTATTTTGCTTAATTTGGCTAAGAGTTTGTCTACCATGTTTATCTGTACAAAGAACCAACTTTTAGGTGGCTGGAGAAATGGCTCAGTGAATAAGAGCATTGCAGAGGATCTGGGTTTGATTCCCAGAACCTATATAGTGACTTGGAACCAAACTTAACTCCATCAATGGAAACCAATTTCTTTTGACTTTCTGACTACTATGTACATGGTACATACATGCAAACCTGAGTGTGTGTGTATGTGTGTGTGTGTGTCTGTCTGTCTGTCTTAAAAAAAAAAAAGAAAAGAGCCAACTTTGTCTTGTCTATAGACTTAGGACTGCTTTCATTGTATTCCACAGGTTTTGGTATGTAGTGTTTTCATTTTGTTTGATTCTTGGAATGTTTTATTATTTCCTTCATTTCTTCAGATTGATTCATTATTTAGTAGTATATTGTTTAATCTTTTTTAGTTTTGTGTATATTATATCTAGTATATCTCCTTTTGTCATGTCTTACTCTGTTATGATCAAATAGAATACTAGGAATTATCTCTGTTTCCTGTATTGGTTAAGATGTATTGTGCCCTAATGTATGATCTGTTTTCCATTGACTGCTAAGAAAAATGTCTGTTCTGCAATGTTTGGATGTAATGTTCTGTAGATCTGAATTCCCATTTGATTTATGAGGTCAGTTAATTCAGAAATTTCTTGGTTTCTTTGTTGGGTTGCCATGAATTAATAAAAATGAGGTTTTGAAGTCACCTACTGCTGTTGTGTTGGGGTTAATCTATGACTATATCTAGTAGTATTTTTTTTTTAATGAAATTGGAAACACCTGTGTTTAGGACATATATTTAGAATTATAATGTCTTCTTGATGGATTGTTCCCTTAATATTAACAAAGTGACTTTCTTTGTCTTTTCTCAGTAGTCTTTGTTTGAAGTCTATTTTGTCAGATAATAGAATAGCAACCCTTGCTAGTTTCCTTCCTTCCTTCCTTCCTTCCTTCCTTCCTTCCTTCCTTCCTTCCTTCCTTCCTTCCTTCCTTCCTTTCTTAAAAAAGATGTATTTATTTATTTTATTTGTATGTGAGTACACTGTAGCTGTCTTCAGACATACCAGAAGAGGGTATCAAATCCCATTATAGTGATGAGGCACCATGTGGTTTCTGGGAATTGAACTCAGGACCTCTGGAAGAGCAGTCTATGCTCTTAACCACTGCGCCATCTCTCCCGCCCTGGACTCATTTTCTTGGAATACCTTTACTAGCCCTTCACTCTGTGGTAGTCTGGTTTCTGTGATAAGGTGTATTTCGTGGAGACAAAAAACAACGGAACCTGCTTTTTAAATATAGTCTATTATTCTATACCTTTAGATTGGGAAATTAACGTCATTACTATTCAGTTATTATTGAATTATTATATGTAAGTATACTGTAGCTGTCTTCAGACACTCCAGAAGATGGTGTCAGATCTTGTTACAGATGGTTGTGAGACACCATGTAGTTTCTGGGATTTGAACTCAGGACCTTTAGAAGAGGTTCCCCCCCCCCCCCATCATAATATTTTAAGCTCATTTTTATCATGAAAAATTGGCATTTCTACTTCTATTATAAGAGATAGCTGGATGTATATCATCTTAAGCTAGTGTTTCTCAACCTTCCTAATGCTGCAACCCATTAATATAGTTTCTCATATTGTAACCCTCCAACCATAAAATTATTTTTGTTACTACTTCAGAGCTGCAGTTTTGCTGTATAGAGGGACCTTGTCTTTACAAACAAACAATATGGTAGTTCCTAGAAAAATTAAATTTAGGAAGCAGGCAAGAAAGCTGAGAATTAAAGCTAAGCTGTGAGTGCCAGGACAGCTGGAGCTATGTAGACCTACCCCGTCTTTAAATA
Organism: Apodemus sylvaticus; assembly: GCF_947179515.1. NCBI lineage: Eukaryota > Metazoa > Chordata > Mammalia > Rodentia > Muridae > Apodemus > Apodemus sylvaticus. The sequence continues at coordinate 20,161,318 of NC_067472.1, read as the reverse complement.
ATTTAGAGATCCCCAGAAAAGTTAAAGAAAGAAAGCAGACAGTAAAGTTAAGAACTGAAGCTAAGGTAGACGTCCTCTCCAGTGGTAATCCAGTTAGCCTGTCAAAGAAAGCTGTTCAGGAGACAGTAGATAAAATGACTATGGAAGTGCCATTCTTCAGACCACACATCCAGGACCAAAAGAGGCCACGGTGGAGTGCAGGTCAGTGGACTACTAGGAAAAGAGTCACAATGCTTATCCCACACACACCATCACTGAGGCTGAAGAAACCAATGTATCCTCCTATCCACTCTGCCACACAGCACCATGTTCAACCTCCTGGGAAGGAGAGTTTAAAAACCCCATCTTTCAACTCACCGTTGTGCCAGCAATTCACTCCAGAAGTAGTAGTCTTTTGATTTCTTTTCTTTTCTTTTTTTTTTTTTTAAAGATTTATTTATTATTGTATGAAAGTATACTTTTCAGACACTCCAGAAGAGGGCATCAGATCTCAATACAGATAGATGGTTGTGAGCCACCATGTGGTTGCTGGGATTTGAACTCAGGACTTTCAGAAGAGTAGTGCGTGCTCTTAAGTGCTGAGTTATCTCTCCATCCCCCTTGATTTATTTTCTATTATTTAATTTCTATTCTTGAATTTATGTCTAATGATGGTTTTGCTTCTGTTTCTACACTGCTCAGTTAGATGTTAGGGCTGTTGTTTATATTTCTCAGGCCCCTTTACTATAAGGCATTCATTGCTGTACTCTGTAGCCTTATCTCATGTACGTTCTCATTAATTCCTACAATATTTTCTTCCTTCTGTGTTTCCTTTTCTTTCCTTTTTTAAAATTAGTTATTTTATTTATTTTCATTTTAGATGTTACTCCCCTTCCCGGTTTCCCCTCTGCAAACCCCTCTCCTATGCCCCTACCCCTGCTTCTATGAGGCAGCTCTCCCGCCCACTTCCGCCTCCCGACCCTAACATTCCCTACGCTGGCGCCTTGTCCTGTGGAGACTGTATTTCCTTTACTAAAACTGGATTCTAACTGTAACAGTTATTTTACCCACCTGTTTTCTGCTCTTTTTGAAGATCCATCTAATATTTAATCCTGTATCCTGAGACTAGGGACTAGGTCTTTGATGGATTAGGTCTTTGTTCTCATTTGGCAGATGTTGGGCCCTAAGGTCAGAATGGTGCCTCTAACATGGTGCCATTTGTGCTGAGACTTCCGGCCTCTTAATAGTATTTACTTTTTCCTTTTTTTTTTTTTTTTTTTAAGTTTTTAAGGATGGATTGTGTTAAGACATTGGGGATTCCTGGATATTTTCAATGTGTATTATTTTAAAAAAATGTAGATATGTACACATACAAACTTCTGAAGACTTTTGACTGCATATAAGCTTTTGATGCTATATTCTTTTTACGTTCTTGTTTTCATTTTATACTTTCTTTTGTGGCTACTTGTAGTAACTGATTGCTTAAGAATGTTAATTTTTATTTTTGTGAATTTTTTATGTTAATCTTTAATTTCATTGCATTATAATTGAAGAAGATACATTATATGATATATGACTTATGTCTTTTTTCGAATTTATTGAGTTGTTTGTTTTGGCTTAAAGTACTGTCTTGGAGAATGTTCCCATACACTTGAAGAGTATATATTTGCCTGGTTTTTGTTGGTGACTTCTGTGCTTTTCTTCCAGTTCTAGTTGATTAGTTCCTGTGTATCTTTTGCTTAGTTGAAAGTGAAACATTGAAGTTCTTAGCAGTTTTTATTGAGCACTTCTTCCTTCTGTTTTCTGAAATTTCCTTTCTTATGTGCTTCCTCTTCCTTCCTCTCTGTTCTCACTTTGTGAGACAGGTCTCTCTATATAGTCCTGGCTGGCCTGGAGCTCACTGTATGGACCAGGCTGTGCTCAAACTCAACAGACATCTGCCTGCTTCTGTCTCCAAATGTTGGGATTAAAGGTGTGCACGACCACAGCTAGATTTTTTTTTAACTAGATCTATTCATTTAAAAAATTTTTTATTCTCTCATATTTTACATCCCAACTGCATTTTTCCTTCCCTCCCCTCTCCCCCAGAACTCTCCACTCCCCATCTCCTAGACAAGAGCAAGCCTCCCAGGGACATCAACCAAACATGACATAATAAGCTACAATAAGATCAGTTACATAACCATCACATCAAGACTTCGCAAGATAACCCAGCAGAAGGAATAGGGTCTCACAAATAAGTAAAAGAGTCAGAAACAGCCCCTGGTCCCACTGTTAGGAATCTCACAAGAACCCCAGTGACATGCAGAGTATGTAGGTCAGACCCTTACAGGCTCCCTGAATTCTGTGAGCTTCCATGATGCTGGTTAGTTGATTCTGTCGGTTGAGAATAACCCTAGCAAAGACTCTGAGTAATGGGGACACAGAACCTGAACTGGCCATCTTCTGTAACCAGGTAAGGGCTCAAGTGGAGAGATTGGGACACCAACACAGCCACAAAACATTCAACTTGCAACCTGCAGTTTGTACAGTCTGCAGAGTATTCTGGAACTGGAGCCTAGCATAATCATCATCAGAGAGACCAGAGGGACTTCATCCAGCAACTGATGGAAGCTGGTGCAGAGTCCTACCCCAAATATAAGGGAACCTTGGGGACCCCCCCCCTTTCATCCTACGTAGGTCTCTTATTCTGCCCCCTTCCTGCCAAAACTATATACTATTTCTCTATCATGCAGATGCATAATTACTGTTTTATTTAGTTGCTTTTTAAATTACAGGGAGCAAAAGAGGAATACAAAATGCAAATCCCCTGTTTTGTTTGTTAAATACTCTAAACATAGTATTTCTAATATACTTTCAGATTTTGTCTTAGGTAATTTACAAATATTTAAGCTTTAGAATGTAAGAATATATTTAGTTATCTTACAAATACTGTGGAGTTGAGTGTATGAAAAGTTTTGCAGTACCCTAAAGTTACATACTAAAATTAAATGAAACCTCTAACAGTATAAGGCTCCCACCAACCATGTTAGGACTAGAAAGTGAACATTCTTTCTTCCAGTAATGTGAAAGTTTAATGTTTACCTGTGTACTTTCAGTCACATAGATTCTCATTTTCATTAAAATGAAGGAAATAATTAGTTTGTAGCCAAGAAGCATGAGTACTCCTTTTTTTCTTGTGCCTGCCTGTTATGTTGTAATTTATACTTCTGGTATCTTTAAGAAAAATTACCACACAGAGACACATACATACACACACACACACACACACAGAGAGAGAGACAGAGAGACAGAGAGACAGGACAGAGACAAAGAGACAGAGAGAAAGTGTGTGAGAGTATGTGAGAGTGTGTGAGAGAGAGAGGGCAGGGAGGAAGGGCTAATTTATGTATGCATGCACGCTTTACTATATAAATGGCATTCATATGCATTTCTTGACCTTATATGACTGAGGTCCTCTAAGGGATTGAGACCCATAGATTGTCAACTCCTGGTGTAATTGACTCACCCTTAATCAACTTCAGATTTGCATTTAAATGGCTTTTTTTAAAGGATAATTACTGAAGTCAGATATAACTTGTATTCACAGAGCAAATGACTTGCCTTCACTTGAATTTCTCAGGATCGACATTCCTGTCTCCTAGCTGTTGAGAATCTGATATTTTGGTCACTTAATACATAGCAATCTCATTTATGACTCTGTATGTAAACATACAAATATAATCATGCAAAATTTACTTGGAAAATAGTCCATCTGATAAATATATAGTCCTTTTCTCTTGAATTTATTATTAGCACTGTTTTTATTGAGCTTTGTTTTTCCTGGTTTGTTTTTAGGTTTACTGTGATCACATTTATTGTATACAATGTATAGTAGTAAGCTGTATAAAAAGCAGTTCTGTTTTTGATTAAACAAAAGCTTCATTTTGAGTTGGTTTTTAGATAGGGAGACTAGGTCGGCCCGGTCTAGAAAGGCATCTCTCTTCATCAGATATCAGTTGCCCCTTCTGTTCTCTTTGCTATTACTTCAAATTTTCATGCCAGATAAACAAAATAGAATTGTTATTGTAAAGTCTTATTATAAAACTTCTCTCTTTTTAAGATTTATTTATTTATTATATGTAAGTACACTGTAGCTGTTTTCAGACACACCAAAAGAGGGCATCAGATCTCTTTACAGATGTTTGTGAGCCACCATATGGTTGCTGAGATTTGAACTCAGGACCTTCTGAAGAGTACTCAGTGCTCTTAACCACTGAGTCATCTCTCCAGCCCCTATTGTAAAACTTCTTAAGCCACTCAAAACTAATATAAGGATTTAGGTATTAGAGTGAATAGATATATTTGCATTATTTTAATGTATGCATTTATTTGTTGAATGCTTATTGAGGGACTGTAGTTTAATTAGGCAGGTTGATGCTAAGATGTGAATATGCTTCATTTTCTTTGTTCTTTAACCATTTTTTTAAAAAAAAGATTTATTTATTTATTATATGTAACTACACTGTAGCTGTATTCAGACCCCAGAGCCATCTTCCCAGCTTTCTTTTTTTTTTTTTTTTTGGTTTGTTTGGTTTGGTTTTGAGATAGGGTTTCTCTGTGTAGCCCTGGCTGTCCTGGAACTCACATTGTAGACCAGGTTGGCCTCAAACTCAGAAATCTGCCTGCCTCTGCCTCTGCCTCCTAAATGCTGGAATTTAAGTCATGTGCCACCACTGCCTGTCCATTTTCTTTGCTCTTAATGTAGTGGATTAAATACCAATAATAATTTAAAGTGTTGTTTATTGTGTTGGCAAGTTTTATGCCAATTTGACATATCCATTTGGAAAAAAGGCACCTCAGTTGAGAAAGTACTCCCATCAGATTGGCCTGTGGACAAGTCTGTGGTGCATTTTCTCGATTAATGTTGATGCGAAGTACCCAGGTCACTATGGGTAGTGCCAGCCCTAGGCAGCTGGTCCTAGATTGTGTAAGACAGTGAGCTGGATAAGCCATGAAAAGCAGGTCTGTTCCTCAGTGGCCTTTGCATCAGTTTCTGCCTCCAGGTTCCATCCTTCAGTGGTCAACTGATTTGAAGGTGTAAGTGAAATGAATCCCTTTCCTCACCAAGTTGGTTTTGGTTGTGATGTTTAAGACAGCAGGAGAAACCTTAAGACATTCATTACATATAGAACAGAATCAACACTGATGAGGATGTTTTAAACTTTGATCTGGGCCTTGTAAGGTAAGAGTATGATGTAAATTACTTGATTGAAGATTGAAGAAAGAAGATTTTAGTCAAAGGACAGAACATATTTCAGAAGGTGTGGAAGCCCTGATGTGTCTGGAGGCGAATCAGTGCAGTCCGAGCCTAGTTCGTGGGCACTAAAAGTAAGGGTGGGCGGGGTCAGATCAAAGGGAGCAGGGACAGACCAGGATCCTGCAAGTTGTCCAGAAACATCAAGTTTTCAGTATTGCCAGTGGAACATTTAGAAAGAATGAAGATCACAATGTGGTTCAATTCTAGTAGAGAAATAGTAAGACTCTAAACTAGGAGTGGTGGTATATATCCTTAATTCTAGCATTTGGGAAGCAGAGATAAGCCGGCCAGAACTATATATAGTGAGACCATGTGTAAAAAACAAAAGAGATGTTGGGTTGAAATGGACAGACTGAAAAGGACATGCTTTGCTGTCTTTACCTGTCATAGGTAGTAATAGTACTTGTTTCAAATATTCCTCAGAAGATTCTGTTCTGATGGATAATGAAGTACCTTGAAGGAGTTTTGTGTTAGTCCAGTGGTTCTCAACCCATGGGTCAAGACCCCCATGAATCACATATCACATATTTACATTATGATTTATAACAGTAGCAGAAATATAGCTATAAAGTAGCAACAAAATAATTCTATGGTGCACAACATGAGAACTGTATTAGAGGGTCACAGCATTAGGAAGGTTGAGACCCACTGCATTAGACCAAGTGAGGAAAAAGACTTAATGATAGCTGCAGTTATGGATGGCCTTGTAGTTGTTAGGGAAAGGGATAGTAACAGTCAGAAGTCAGGGATGGGAAAGAAAAAATGAATTTGAACTGTTTATTTATTCAATACTGTCTCTTTTGGTGTGTTATGTGTCTGGGTTAGTCCAGGCTTTACCTGCAGTGGCTTACACATGGCAGTCAGCGACAACTTGATTTTCTTCAGCTGTGGGGTTTAAAGGGTCGCATGCAGCTATCAAGTGACTTACCATCCTGAAAAAGTGGGGATTGAAATAAGATGAATAGAATTCTTAATGTTTGTTTTGATTTTTCAAGACAGGCTTTCTCTGTGTAGCCCTGGCTGTCCTGGAACTCACTCTGTAGACCAAACTGTCCTTGAATCCAGAGATCCAGCTGCTTCTGCCCATCTAGTGGTGGATTAAAGGTGTGCACTACCACCACTGAAATTTGACTGATATTTCTAACCTGAGTGACCCTCATGATGCCACTTTCATACTAAGGAAAAAAGGAAGAGTCGGTAGTGAAGAAAAGGGAAAGGTAGAGGAATATCGAGCTTTTCGAAGTACTGCAACCCTTTTTTAAAGTTCCTCATGGTATGGTTACTACCATCCTTAAAATTATTTCCGTTGCTACTTCATAACTGTAATTTTGCTACTGTTTTGAATAAAAAATAACTGATGTGCAGGATATCTGATACACATATATGTGACAGACACACACACACACACACACATAGGTTGAAAACAACTGAATTATGATGTCTTGGTACACAGTGTATAGTGGGCTATTAGAAACAAGATCTAGAGGAAGATTTCGACACTGGTGAGTTGTCAGTACATGCACGATAGCTGAAATCTTAATTTTGATTTGATTATGGTTTTGGGTTTTTTTTTTTCAAGTTTCTTCTTTTTTTTTCTTTTTTCTTTTTTCTTTTTTTCTTTTCCTCCTCCTCTTTTTTTTTTTTTTTTCCGAGACAGGGTTTCTCTGTGTAGCCTTGGCTGTCCTGGAACTTACTTTGTAGACCAGGCTGGCTTTGAACTCAGAAGTTCAAAGTGCTGGGATTAAAGGCGGAGTTCTTTCTTTTTATTAACTCAAACACAACTACTTGTCTTCTGGTTTTTTGAAGCAGTAAGTCAAACAACACTTGCCACAGTCACTGTCACCCACTTGCCTGTCAATGTCACCCAGGAGAACCCCAGCACTGCCCTCATCAGAAGGACACTCTACAAAGTCAGCTAACTTTGCCATTGTCACCCACCTTACAGTATTTCAGCACAGACAACTTAACCTTCTTCCTCTTATGCTTATTCTTCTTGGGAGTGGTGTAAGACTTCTTCCTTTTCCTAGCACCACTACGAAGTCTCCACACAAGATGAAGGGGTAGACTCCTTCTGGATGTGGTAGTCAAAGTGCGGCCAGCTTCCAGCTGCTTACCAGCAGAGATCAGCCTCAGCAGGAACTGCTTCCTCATTCTGGATGTTGGGCTTTACATTTTCTATAGTGTCCGAGGGCTCAGCCTTGAGCTTGAGCTTGATGGTCTTCCCATAAGGGTCTTCACAAAACTTTGAATGGCTGCAGCGGCAGCTCCACCCACAGATCTGAAAGGAAGAGTGGAACTGATTGTGGTTTTAAGAGTTTTGTTTGTTTTTAAACACTCTGTGTGTGAACTCAGTTGCAAGTCCCATTACCAGTTGATCCATCTTGCCACCAAATTTTAAGTGTTTTAATGGCAAGGCATACATTTTATTTTTCAAATAATTATTTCACTTTATATGTATGAGTATCTTACCTGCATGTATGTATTAAGTACTACATGTGTGCCTGGTGCCTGAGGTCAGAAAAAAGGGGTGGATTCCCTAGAACTGGAGTTACAGGTTGTTTTGAGCTACCATGTGGTATTAGGAACCAGGGTCCTCTGCAAGAATATGTGTTCTTAACAGATGAGCCTGCTCTCCAGCCTTAATATTTTATTTTTTAATATGATGTAAATTCTTTTATTTTTTTTAAAAAATATTTGGTAATACATTTTTGTAAGTTTATGTGTATGGCATTTAGTTTTGCCTGCATGTATGCCTAGGCACTATTTTCTTGCCTGGTTCTTGTGGAGGCTAAAAGAGAGTATTGGATCCCTTGGGACTGGAGTTACAGATGTTTGTTTGTGGGTTTTGGGAGTCAGAACTAGGTCCTCTGGAAGAAGAGCCAGTGTTCTTAGCCTCTGAACTGCCTCTCCAGTGCTATCTTTTTAATTCTAAGATTAGCACACAAAGTCATATGCATAATAATTTGTCCCCACTCCTTCCTTCCTTCCTTCCTTCCTTCCATCTTTTCTAGGTTCATAACCTCTACCAATATGTGCACACTAACTAGGACCCATGTATGAGAAGAAACATGTATTATTTGCCTTTCTGAACATGGACTAACTCACTTAATTTGTACATTCATCCTACAAGTTTCACAGTTTCATTTTTCTTTGCAGGTAAAAAATTTTTTCTTGGACTACACGTTATCCATTTATCAGTGGATGGATATCTAGACTGATTCCATTTATTTCTTCATTTATTGTGAATAGAACCACAGTGGACATGGCCACATAGGCATCTCTGGTAGGACGTAGCCTCCTGGGGGTGTATGTCTGGTTGTGATATCCCTGAGTCATAAAGTAGTTCTGTTTTGTTGTTTGAGAAACCTCTGTACTGACTTTTATAGATGCGAGACCTGTTTATTCTCCCATTTCAGGAGTGAATGTGGGTTCTTTTTTCCTGTCAACATTCTCGGGTTTTTGTTTTTGTTTTTGTTTTTGTTTTTTTCTTTCTTTTTGCTTTTTGTTTGTTTGTTTGGTTTGGTTTGGTTTCTTGTATTTTTACTTTATTTTATTTTTGGTATAGCTGTTCTCAATGTAGTGAGATGGAATTTCAGTGATTTAATTTGCAGAGCATGAACAGTTCGTTCTTCTAATTAGTGATTGGCAGTTTGGTTTATGTGTATATGTGTCTTTTAATTTTTATAGCTCATTCTTTCTTTCTTTCTTTTTTTTTTTTTTTTTTTTTTTTTGGTTTTTTGAGTCAGGGTTTCTCTGTGTAGTCCTGCCTGTCCTGGAACTCACTCTGTAGACCAGGCTGGCCTCGAACTCAGAAATCCGCCTGCCTCTCCCTCCCAAGTACTGGGATTACAGGCATGCGCCACCATGCCTGGCCTCATTCTGTATTCTAGATATTAAGTCCCTGTTTGAAATGTAGCAAGGTAGAGCCTGTTCATTTTGTTCATGTTTTCTGAACTATGCAAAACCTTTTTAGTTTTATATAATTTTATTTGTCAAATCTTGAGAGTATTTTCTTGTGGTACATATAATATTGGAGTTCTATGCAGAAAGTTCTTGCCTATACTTATTTGAAGTATTTTTCCCTAAAAGTTTCAGAATTTGAGGCTTTAAAGTGCTCAATCCATTTTGAATTGATTTTTGTACAGGCTAACACATAAAAGCCTTGTTTCACTCTGGTATTAAATAGACTATTTTTTTTTAAGATGTATTTATTTATTATATTTGAGTACACTGTAGCTGTCTTCAGACACTCCAGAAGAGGGCGTCAGAGCTCATTATGGATGGTTGTGAGCCACCATGTGGTTTCTGGGATTTGAACTCAGGACCTTCAGAAGAGCAGTTGGTGCTCTTAACTGCTGAGCCATCTCTCCAGGCTATTTTTTAAATTAAGTATATATTTTGATACTTTACCAAAAAGTAGGTAGCCACAGCCGTGCTGTGTTATTTCTGGGACCTCTGTTCTGTTCCAGGTCTATGTGCCTGTTTTTGTGCCAGTACAATATTGTCTTTGTCAGTTAAGATTGGGTATTGGTGATACCTCCAATAGTATTCTTCATGGTTAGGATTTCATTGGTTATATGTGGTCTTTTTCGCTTCCTTGGGAATTTTTGGACCTTTTCCTCCTAATTTTGTGAAGATCATTGGAATTTTGATGGGGATTGCATTGAATTAGTTTGATACTATAACATATATATTAAGATTTTATGTATGTGTATATTATTTTGTCTGCATGTATCTTAAGTGTACCACATGTGTACCTGGTGTATCATATCTTCTGAAACTAAAGTCAAATAGTTTCAGTCAAATAATTTTAAGCCTCAATGTGGGTGCCAGGAACTGAATCTGCGTCCTCTGTAAGAGCAACAAGTACTTCTAACCACTGAGCTATCTCTCCAGCACCATTAAAGAGACATTCCATGAAGGAATATTTGTACAATCTTACATTTTAATAAGAACCAACCACATTTATATTGTTCAGAGGTGTTAGATCTTTTGGCCCTTATCATTTAATAAAATATTTTCAAGATTAATATTTGTATAAAAGGAAACAAGCTGACCTTAATTGGCTATGTATTTGATATATTCTTGCCATGTTATTTTTTTATAATCTATTTTTTATCCTTTGGAAATAAAAAAAAAAATGGTCCAGATTGTGATTCAGATCAAAGGGAGGCATTTGTGGGAAATTTTGGTCTGTCTTGTTTTTTAGAATTATTGGAGGAAATCGGAGCCTAACAATGAAGCTTAAGAACCTGTAGTTTATGAACCTTCTAGGAAGTGGGAGGCTTCTTCCTAGGCCTCTGGGATGTTAGCTTTAGTTGGGGAAAAAGATACAAGTGAAAAGAAAGACCAACGCACAAGACTTAGCGCACAGCAGTTGTATTTTGTAAAGTACTTCTGCCATGCTTGTACGTGTGACAGAGAAGAGGCGTTTGGCATTATGCTTTCCTATTTAAAGGGAGCAAGGATCTTAGTAAGTGAAGGGAGGAAGTGGAGGCCAGAGGCATAGGAGAGCTGTGATACCTCGTCTGCACACTCTAGCTGCTCAGGGTCCGCCTTGGGCCACTGGAGGGTCTCAAGTTAACGTATTTTGGTTAAGGAAATATTTATTGAAGTGGATTAAAGAATACTTTGAAGGAGATTGATACTTTTATTTAGACAAAAGTGAGAAACAGACGGGAAAATATTAGCAAAGAGAAATGATTATTGAACATAGTTAAAAAACAGAAACAAAAAAATCTGAGCAGAATTGTGTTGGGAAATACCCTAGAAAAGGAGATTGTTTCAGATTTATAAAATGATTTTATTGTTGGATGTGGGGTTGCAGGGAGGACTTGTTTGTTCTTACACAGTGTGAACTTTAAAGAACCAATGAAGTACTACTATCTTGGTGTTTTAAGTAGAATCTGTAGACACTGAAAGCTGTAGTAAAGAGACTTAGAGACAGGGTTTGAGACCAGTTGTGATGCTGATTAGGACTTCTTTGCAAGTAGTCAAGTCCTCTGAGACAGGTTTTAAAATGTGTAACAGTCTACATAAAGGTACTTTAAAAATCCTAGTGATTGACTGTGACAGCATGACAGCCTATTCAGTGTGCCTTTTTTTTTTCAGTAGCATAAACAAAAGTGTATTGATAGCACAGTAAACATAACTTGAGTCAACTCTTTCAAGCCAAAAGAGTAAGACCTGAAGTACAACTTATATTTTGCTTCAAGTATTAAAGCTTCATCTGTATCAACTTTGGAATTTTAGTTCTGTGTGTGGCTTGTAAAAATAAACTGATTAGTGACCAAATTCTTAATTTTGCTATTCAACTATTTTTTTTGAGTTTTCTTTCTAATGCTGCCAAAAATTTCAGACGGTTCAGTGAATGTGTAATAAACTTACAAAATGAAGAGAAATGTCTTATTCTTTGTTTGCCTGCAATCTTGGCTTGAGTTCATCTTTTTTAAACCAAAAATAAGCCCCTTAAACACCCGCAAGTTCAGCTGCTAAAACTCCCTTTGAACACCTTCCTTGCCAGTGTGCTGGAGCCATTCTTAGGCTACTGCTTGTGCACAGTTGCAGTGAACAGTATTCCTTACTTTTTTTTTTTTTTTTTTTTTTTTTTTTTTTTTTTTTGTAAAAGGAGCTCTGGCAAAGTTCTATTAAAGGAAAACTTTCCTGATGTACTTTTTATTTGTCTGGCAGGTTTCTAATTATTAAATAACCAGAATCACCTGAGTCACCTGGGTCAGTGGCAGCCAGTGTGTACACTCTAGTGTTTTCTTCACACTGTGGTGATAGTCATCAGTTTTAGCCAACATGGCATAGTATTCTGTTTCAGATTTAATCAAAGCAATTATCTTAGGTAGCCACTTTCCGTCTTCCCCGTATATACTTCCCACCTTCCATAACAGGATGGAGCCTAGGGTTGATTGACTCCAGAGACTTTTTCATCTTTGCAGCCAGTGCCTTTCTGCCTTAGGTATGAGATGGCCCCCCAATCAAGATCAGCCACCTAGCCAGGCATGGTGGCACACACCTTTAATCCCAGCACTCGGGATGTAGAGGCAGATTTCTGAGTTCAAGGTCAGCCTGGTCTACAGAGTGAGTTCCAGGACAGCCAGGGCTATGCAGAGAAACCCTGTCTCGAAAAACAAAAACAAACAAACAAACAAACAAAAAACAAAACAAAACAAAAAAGGATCAGCCACCAAGATGGTTGGGGAATACAATATTTTTTCATTATAGTACTTTGTTATCTTTCTTCCTGGCTTTTCTATGAAATCTTGGTATGAATTTTTGAGTGTCTTTGTTCTTGCCTTTTGTTAATGTCAAGCATAGCATGTGAGATAATTCAGTGTTGCTATGCAACTGCTAAATTCGATATTTATTATTAGTAAAACTGAATAGTGCTAATATCCAGTGAACAGAGAACAGTAAAATAAAGATTTATAGTGTGCAGTGCATATTTGTAAGGTTCACTGTGTTTTGGCAAGTGAACAGAAGAGAAATGACTTATATATGGTTACTTTTTAGAACAAAATTAGTGGTGGCAAAATCTTTTGACTAAATTTGTTGTGTTATTGACTGCTTGTTCATTTTTGTCTGAGTCCCTACTCCCCCACCGCCACCCCCAATATAGTACTCTAGTCAGGAGCCTAGTCTGGGTGTGAAACTCGCTGTGTAGCATAGCTCTGAACTTGGGGTGTTCCTGTCGTGTAACCTCTTGAATGCTGGCTGCAGGCACAGATCATCCAGCAGGCACTCCTCCGCACCCTCTACCCTACTTGTTTGTTTGTTTGTTTGTTTGTTTGTTTTTGGATTTGGGGTTTTGTTTTGAGACAAGAGTTTCTCTATGTAGCCTTGGCTGTCCTGCAGTTCCCTCTGGCCTCAGCCAGAGATTTGCCTGCCTTCTGCCTCTAGAGTGCTGGGCCACTCTGTTCTTTGTTCTGTAATTTTTTTCCTAATGGTTATGTATTACTGAATTTCTTTCTCAGTTGACCTATTTCAGATTTTGTTCTTTGTAGGTTTTGAATTATTATCCCCCAAGCTGTTGCTGCCTTTCCCCCTTTCTACTTTCCTAGTATTTCTTGCTGTATTTACATTTTTCCTTTTTGGAAACTGAGGACAGCCATGACATGGTGGTACACAGTTGTAACCTTTGCACTCTGGAGATTGAGAGAAGAGAACCAGAGGATATTATCCTGGGCTATTTATAGAAACCCTGTTTTAAAAATAAAATTTGACTTACTATGGGAGTTTAGAATTTCTTATAATTTTATATAAACACAGGTGAAAATATTAGATTGATCTTTCATGTAAGAACTACCAAACCAGCTGGATTTTTAGTTATGTAATATAATACATTCTAAGATTCTTAAAGGAACAGAGGTTAGCTGTTACTGAGAATGTATACTTTCCAGGGTTAAAGATAAATAGTATCTGGCCATTAATCCCGATTATTGCACCACCACCCCCTCTCTACTACCTCTACAACTCCTAACTCAAGGCCTTTCTTCTTTTCTAATATTTGGAAGAACAAGAGGACACAGTAATTAATTACATTAGGTAAATAGATGCTTGATTAGTGAGTAATTAATTAGTATTAATTTTGTGGATACCTTTAGGATAATTTGATATCAAGAAATAAAATTGAAAAATAATTGCTTTCTAATGATAAATCAAAAAGTTGCAGTTTAAAAATAATATAAAAATCAACTCTAATTACACTACAAACTTCAGCAGTTACTGTATTGAAAATTAGAGGTTTATAGGAAGTAGGGCAAAGACATTTTAATTACAATATTATTTTTATTATCAATCTAGCAAGATAGTACTGTTTCTGAAGTCTGTCTTTTACTTTTAATTTCAATTGTATATGTATTTTGCCTACCTCTGTGTCTGTGTACGTGTGCATGCACTGCCTTTGGAGGCCAAAAAGGACATTGAATCCCTTGGGACTGGTGTTACTCAGAGACAATTAAGAGCCTCCATACAGAGTCCAGGAATCAGACTCTGGTCCCAGGGAAGAGGAGTTGAGCCATCCTTCCAGCCCCTCAAAAGGCCATCTTTCCTGTCCTCTTTTGCTTTCTAAATTCATTAATATTTCTATGCATTTGGAAACTAATAATGTATACCAAATGTGTATGATATTAATTCTTTCTAAAGGTCAGAGTTAAAGTACATATGGATTCTCAGATCATTTGTAATAAGTATTTGAACTTTATAGTCAGGTCCTTGACATTTTTTTTCTTCTTGTTTTAAAACCTCTGTAGATTTCACTATTCTCTCTTAGGTTTTTCTCTTTGTTTCATAACACACAACAGCAAGACATTTAATTGTTTTTCATTAAGTACGTAACAGTATTTGATGTAGTCAGTTAGAAAGCCTGGTTTTCTTTTACTTTCATACTGATAAAGGATTCAATGTTTTTGAACAATTTTGTACAGCTATGTTTTTTTCCTCGGGTTTTTTCTCTTTGTGTACCTAGTGAGTTTTATTTTTTAAAAATGGACTTAGTTAATACTGTGTTGTGAAATAATTTACGACTTTGCCTTCTAAAATATTGTGAGAGAAGAAAACTGATTTTGAGAATTTTCTTTAGAAACTATTAACCTGAGAAAAATTTATGTATCAACTGTTATGCTGAAAAAAGGGGACTGTTTAGATTATTCCAGAAAGGTTATGGACAGTCCAAAGCATGATACTTCATCGGGAAAGGCGCTTTGTCAGAACCCCATTTCTGTAACGTTTTGTAGATGTAGAGGCTGTGAACCTCCATTCTTCCTTGGTTATTTCTAGTTTCTGTTCTGTCTTGTTCTTGAATGTACTTTGAATCTTCGTTGTGTGAATCATTAGCAAAATGCAGACACCCCCTTTTAGATTCTCAGGGACCATTTCCCGAGCATCCCTTCAGTATTACAACCAGTGATTCTGCAAACCAGAAGAAAGCAGTATTTTTCAATGAATATTGTGATGATGGATTTTATTTATTCATTTTTTTTTTTATCCTTTCAGGATTTGAAAGTATTCTTGAAGGGCTGTTTGGACCTGCATTATTAAAAGATCTCAGTTTATTTAAAGGTATTCAAAATATTTCTGGTATTTTACAATCTGGTGATTTAGGTCTCTTACTCAGTTCTGTAAGTGTTAAACTGCATTGAGGGCAGCATGTTTGCATTTAGTTTATACTGTTAGCATACGTGGAGTTAGCACAATTAACTAATGAGCAGCTAGAAATTGAGTGAAGAATTTTCTTTTTAGAGTTTTAAGTCAGACGTGGCCTGGAGGGCATAGTGGAAGGAATTCCAAGGTGTGGCTGTGAGGAGAGTATGTGTGAGTTTGATGAAAATAAAAGAATTTAAAGATAATGTGAAATACCTACCTTTTTAATGAGGTTTTCATAAGCTATACAATAGTTTTGAAGTTAGCTCTGTTTTATTTTCTGAAAAATTCTGGCTTATGATTATTAAAACTTTTTTTCTTACTTTTGCAGAGTGTGAACCTGAAAGCATTTCTGATTGGGCTTTTGATGAAAATTGTCTGTTCTGTTGCTTGAGAAGACATAAAGTAAAGGTAACTGAGAGGCTTAGGACATTGTCTAGTATGGTATTTTAGTTTCTTTAAAAGTTTTTTAATCATTTTATTGGAAGATTTACAGGAAAAGGAAAATTTGGTTGCTTGTTTACAAAAGATTTGCTATTAGCTAGCTTTTCAGTTTAAACTGTTTTTAGTGTGTTGATTAGCCTATTAAGAAATCTTATGTCCCAACATACCGTTATCTTATATATATTTAGACAGAAGAATTGACTGTTTCTCAAACTGTTACATTTATCTTAAATATAAAGTGTATGGTAATTCAAGAAATAATCATTTGTGTTACAAAAAGTTAGTAGTTAGTAATTTGTGTAGACTTAAGACTTAGTTTCTGTTTCAAGTGTTTCTTTATAATAACTGGCCATGAATGCTGTTTATCTTTAATTAGAAAGTAGCTCAATCTTTGTGTTTTCTGTTTTATTGCCTTAAGGAAACAAGACAAAACAACACAAAAAAACAAACAGGCTTTTGCTCTGGAAACTTTTCAGTTGCTGAGAACTCAGGGGGTTTGCCATCCTGCCTTGCTTTCATGTTGTCCTGTTTCCCACAGTTTCCTGCTGCAAAGTCTAGGGAACATTCTGATTTTTTTAAGGATTTATTTTTTATAAAGAACAGTCAGTCAGTGCACTTGACCACTGAGCTATCTCTCCAGCCCTGTTTTCTTCTTTCTGCTGTATAATAACTTTAGTTCATCCCCAAACTTTACCTCTAGTATTATTTCTGGACTGCTGAAATAACATAATTTGAATTGAACAAAAAGCCTGTTCCTTTTTCTAATATTAGGAATATTAAGTACCTTCTGTAGCTTGAAAATCTTTTGCTTTGTTTATGCTCTGCTGTTCTAGGATGGTGCACACACTCATAGGCTGTTTCCTCTTTCATAGGATTGTAATGAATGTAATTCATACAGTTATTTGTCAGTTGATAGTATGCCTTGTTCTTTCCCCTCTTTTCTGAAAGTTTTGAGTATTTGTTTTTGCCTTTATTTCAGCTGTTGAAGGTAGCCATGCTTATATCTTCTTTGTCTGTCTGTACTACTGTTGTGCTGGTTATTATCAAAAAGTAGCTTTTGACATCTGAATGCTATTGTGTGGTAGTTTAAGAACTTCTTACATATATTAGTGGTATCTTTTTCCTGTTTTCTCCATGAAAATCATTCCTTCTAATATCTACAAAGGTATACTTTGTTAAATAAATGAGAAGGTTTTTTTGAAAGAGTGCAGATACTCTTGCCTTCTTGCTCTTGCTCTGTCCTCTCTCTCCCTTCCCCATCCCTCCGCATTCTCCTCCCCTCTCTCTCATGGCTTGCCTCCCCTTCCCTCCTCCTATCCCTTCCCTTCCCTTTCCCTCAGCTCTCCTTTCCCTCTGCTCTTCCCTGTTTCTCTCTCTGCCTTTCTCTGTCACTTCTACCCTCCTAACTCCCCTCCCCATGCACTTAATAAACTCTATTCTATACTTAAAAAAAGAAAGAGTATAGGATAAAGCGGCATTGTTAAGGGTAGCCTGTAGATGGGGTAGATGGGGTAGATGTTTATTTAAATTCTGTTTGTTTGCATTTATGTGTGTATATATTGGATGTTAGCTATTGATCAAATCATTTAATAGGAATTGTGGTAGAAGAGAAGGAGAAACAGTTGTTTTCTTTTCATATTAGAATTGGGAAGAGAGCCATTATCTGCTGAGTGATGGATCAGTATGTTACTGTAATATGATTGAGAGTTTTCTGTTAATGTATAAGGATAAAATACTGTCTTAATATTCTTAGGAGAAAACAGATAAGACATGAAATAATGTATCATTTAAAAAAGATGTTTTTGTTCATTGTTTTTGGTCATTTTGCAGTTTTTTTAAAAAATTTTTTATTTATATGAGTACACTGCAGCTGTCTTCAGACACACACTAGAAGAGTGGATTGGACCCCATTACATATAGTTGAGAGCCACCATGTGGTTGCTGGGAATTGAACTCAGGACCTCTGGAAGAGCAGTCAGTGCTCTTAACCACTGAGCCATCTCTCCAGCCCCAGTTTTGCAGGGTCTTGGTTTTGGTTTTGATTTTGGTTTTTATCTTTTGTTTACACTCCAGATTTTATCTTCCCCTACTCCAGTTTTGCAGTTTTTAGTTGGGTTTCTAACTGGAATATTTTTCTATGAGGAGAAGGATGTATGCATGTGTGTGCACATATGTGTGCAGGTTTACTCAGCTATGTTTGTGTACACATATGGAGGCCAGAGGGTTGACTTTGGATGTCTTCCTCTATTGCTCTCCCCTTTATAATTTGTAAGGTCTCACTGAACCTGAATGTCACTGCTATCCCCCAGAGTAGCTGGCCAGTGAGCCCTTAGGATCTACCTCACCGCAGACATTTCAGGTGTGCACTGACCACTCCTGGCTTTTTCATGGGTTTTGGGGATCTGAAGTTATGACCAACTCCCCAGATGGAGGTTTCTATTTGACAGCTCAGCTGGTTCTAAGAGTCTGCTTTTTTCATTCTACACCTTCAATCTCCTTGATTTATTTGTTTTCAAGAGAGCCGTCTAGTACTGGATGACAGGAAATGAAGGAGCCTAAGTAATGTAACATTCTGTATATATCCTTTGTTGAATTATATTGAAAATGATTATGCTCTGGGACTCTTTGCAGGCATTTGTAGCATCTTTTCTGAGAAAGATTAGAGTTGAGAAATAAACCCACTACTTTGAAACTAACATCTGTAAAATGAAATTAAAAGAAAGGAAAGACTAAGAAAATATGGTAATACTCACTATGTAACAATGTTGTGCTTGTTCCTGGAGTCTTGAATTTATGATAAGATGATGTAGAGTACATCTGGAAAAGCAGAAGCAATGGCTGTTTGAGAAAGGTGGATGTTTTGTGTTTTGTTTTTTAATTTGAGGTAATAGAAATTTTAGCGAATAATAAGGGTAGTAGAATGGATAACATACAGCTTTTATATTTACTTACAGTAGGTTAAAAAAATCACAAAGTAGCTAACTATCTTTGGGAAATGGAACTGATAATTCATCTGTAGGTTACAATGGTCCTTCTTTCTAGAGGAATGTATTGTAAGACCTCTGGTGAAAGCCTGAAATCACTGCTGGTAGTGAGTCTTGTATGTACACTTGTGTTTTGTTTTGTATCTTCTTTTTTTGTTGCTGCTGTTGTTTTGTATGTATGTGTGTATGTGTGTATAAAGGCCTATAGTTTAATGATAGTAACCAAACTTGTAACAATCAGAATGCTGGCTTTCATGGCTTCCAGTCATCAAATTAATGCCTTTCCTGCCTCAACTAAATATTCTGATATATCGTGGCTGTAACTTCAGCAAAACTAGCATACATTTTACTTTTCCTTACAGTTTCACAGATTAACCTGTTAGTCTGTTGAGCTTTTTAAATTTTTTTATTCTTTTAAGATTGATTCATTTTTATATGTATCAAATGTTTTGCCTGCATGTACGTATCAGTGTTTTGTCTGCATGTTTGTCTATGCATGATGTTCATGCCTGCTAGGGTCAGAAAAGGGCATTGGATCATCTAAAACTGATCCAATGGGTGGTTTATGGATGGTTGTGAGCTGCCATATAGGTACTGGGAATTGAACCCAGATCCTCTGCAAGAGCAAGTGCTCCTAACCACTGCACTATCTCTCCAGCTATTATTGGTTTCTTAGCAGCCACAGCATACAATTCTTCAAAGAATAATGTGTATATGAGTGTGTTGTGCATTGGCAGTAGTGACCAGAGGCATTGGATCTCCTAGAGCTGAAATTATAGGCAGTTGTTAGTTGTTGAGTGAAATACTAAGAAAGTAGAACCAGCTTGTTCCCTGTTGACCTGGCTGGCCATGCACTGGAGATTAGTGGACATCACTTGCTCAGAGCTCCACCCAGCTTGCTAAGTTCCCAGTGGCGTGTCACTGTCACGCAAACCCTGTGCTTCAAATTCCCCATGGCTTTTGTGGTACACATCTGGCAAACCCATACTTTGCCACTGTACCTTTCTCTCTTGGACCCAGATAAGCCACCGCGAAGGAAAACACAACACAACTTAGTTCAGAAACAATGCTAACTCAATTTCTGGGCGCAACAACTAAAATCTAAGCCTTATTTAAATCTGATTCTTCTGGTGGCAAATCCTTGCAGACCTGCCATAATCCCTGGAAACTCTAGCAGCCACATCTTACCCCTTTGCTGTTCTGGTTCTAAAAGGAGGCCTCACTCTTTCCTGCTTCCTCTCTTCTTCGGGTCCAACCTGGAAGTCCCACCTACTCACCCAGTGATTGGCTCCTTTACTCATTAGGGGAATTGTTCACAAGAACAGCACCAGGCCTATCCACAACACTTAGTCACCTTATTTAGGTGCTAGCAATTAACTCGAGTACTTCTGAGAAGAGTAATACATGTTCTTAACCCCTGGGCTATTTCTCCAGCCCAACATATGATCTTTTTATTCTTATTATGTCAAGAACTTTGACCTCTTCACTTTTATGAAGTATTTTATAGCAAAAATAAGAATGCAATTGGAAATCTCCAGTGAGAAGAGTTGTGTAAATGGAATTGTAATACGGTATACAGGATGGAAACTTGCATTTTGAAGTAAATGATATATTTAAGATAAATCTGAGGCCTGCAGAGGACCTTCCGTTTTAGGAAGTAGAAAAAAAAAATCACTTTGAAAAGAACAGTAGATTAAAAGGGTCACCTGCTTTGCATCCAGTATCTTCCAGGTTCCACGTGGTTCCAAAGTACAAAGTCTTTTCTTTTTATTCTAGTAACATAAGCACCTGGTCATTTCTCAGAATTGAGCAGACCTTAATGAGGTGAACAAGTGCCCCAAAATATACTTTTAAGAAAATAGCATACCAAGATTACTGATTGTAGAAACTAGACTATTAAGTCTGATAGCATTAATGAGAAACGAGATGGTTGTAGATGTTAAGTAATGGATGTATGTTTATTAATCTTTCAAGCAATTAAAGAGTAATGAAGAAAACAAGAGCAGAAAATGAATAGGTGAAGAATTTAAGACAAGATTTTTGGAGCACACTGGACGCTTGATCGCTTTTTATAGTTTTAGGAAAAGCTGGAGAGGAAGAAATTAAGATGGGACATGGCTCAAATAAAGATTTTATATGGCTTTTGCAAAGGACCCAGATTCACTTTTGGCACTTATGTCGGACTACACAACCACCTGTAACTTCTCGGGGACTCCAACAGTTTCTTCTGAACTTTGCTGGAACAACCCCCTCTCCTATGTGCATATACCCATATACAGACAAGCGTATACACATAAGTAAAGGTTTTTTTAAAAAAAGCAGGCTGAATTAGGCAAGATGTTAAGAAAACCAACAGGAAATTAGCTACAAACTGTGGTGGAAGTTAGGAAACACTTAGCGTAATGTTAGGAGTCACAGTTGTCAAGAATTCAACAAGAATGTATTAAGTATTAAGTAAAAGTATTAAGACTTGTTGCCCAGAACTTGTTCCTAGAACTTCCTCATTTAGATTACTCTTCAGAGTATTCTAGCCATACCAACAACAAAAAGGTAGTTTCAAGAAAATTAATTGGTAAAATTACTTCATTCAGTCATTAAGCAATGTACTTTTAAGCAAGAAAAATATTAAAGTCTTTTTTTTTTTAACGTTTTATTTTCAATATTCTTTGTTTACACCCAAAATGATTTTCCCTTTCCCGGTTTCCCCCTCCCCATAAGTTCCCTAAGCCCTCTTCCCTCTGCCCATTCTCCTATCACCCCCATCCTACTTCTCTGTCCTGGTATTCCCCTACAATGCTGTAACAAGCATTTTCAGGACCAGGGACCTCTATTTCCTCCTTGGACGTCATTTGATACATGAGTCTGTGTGAAGGGGGCACTGGAAGAAGTACCAGTTTGATAGGGACTTTATTAAACATTTAGGTTGTTTGTGGTAATATTAATATCTTAATACTTAGGCATTTATCTTTTAAAAGTAGGATTTGTCATACTTCTAATAGTAAAAATCAACAACTGTACATTGCACTCATTACACAAAAGTACCAGTTAGTAGAAGATAAAGGTATTGAGTAATAATGGATCTAATATTTATATGAAGCCTTGAGCAGTTGGCTGGATGCCTCTATTTTAATACTAATGGCAAGACTCTTACAACTTTTTACAGATGTAGGGACTTCTATGAGATTGTTGAGTTTTCAATTTACCCCCCACCCCCATTCCCTTTCTCCCTCTTGCTCCATTCCCTCCTCGCTCTGGCCCATAGGTTCTTTATTGTTTGTTTCTCATTAAGGATGGCTGTGAGCCACCATGTGGTTGCTGGGATTTGAATTCATGGCCTCCAGAAAAACTGTCGGTGCTCTTAACTGTTGAACCATCCCACCAGCCCTTCAGTTTACTTTTGGGAATGTTTATCTTAATGTCTCTCTGTCTCTGAAGCCCAGTTTGTAGCCTCACTAGTGTTGAACCATTGCTACCTTGTGTTCCAAGCTTCATATGCTCACTTTCAGATGGATTAAACAGTCTCTCCGAAATTAATAAAAGCTCCAGCATCTCTCAGCCTATAAACATAGGAAACCTAGACTACTTTAGACTTCCCAAGAGACACCTGTCATTTGGTTTTTCCATTTCCTTTTCATAACCTACTCATTAACTTAGTAGTTTGCCTAGTCAAACTGAAGATAGCATTTATATATGGCAAAAATTGCATTGAGCACAATTTATACTTTGTTTATATAAAGAGCAATAAATTAAGATTCTCTGTTGGATGATTGACCTTAAAGTATATGAGCACTTAAAGTGGTGGCACCATTTTCTCTAAGACTTACTGGCATTTAAAACAATAGATGAAGGAAATTGGTATTTAAACCAATGAATTGCATCTTGTCAGATGTTCTAATTTCATTGCTAGAAATGTCAGGAGGCCATAGGTAACAGGCAAGACCATATAGCTATAGGCGCATGACTCTGGATGACTTTTCTAATGTAATCACTACAAAACTTGTGTGTATACACTTGCTTTTAGTTCCTATGGTATCAGTTTATAACAATTGTAACTTAATTTATATAGTCAAGGAACATAATACGCAGGAGTAGCTTTTCAAAGTCATCCTTTGATTTTCCAGTTACACTTGGGAAACCTAGACTACTTTAGACTTCCCAAGAGACACTTGTCATTTGGTTTTTCCATTTCCTTTTCTTACATTCCCTCAAGAGAAAATAAGCAGCCGCTAAGCCTCTTTCTCCAGTCTTACCTCCCAGTTGTAGGGTGACAAATGTTAGACTTCAAAAAGAAACTGTAAGAAATGTTTGGCCTTACTATTTAAAATTTAACTTCATTAACAGTTTATTGCTGGGAGGATTAGCTTCCATGCTGATATAAGTTTGTTCCATTGTTTTTTAGTGAAGTCTTTGCTGTTTCAGGGACCTGTGAGTGTTTTAGGTCTGGGAGAAGTTTAACCTTCTCTCAGGTCAGCAAAATATGCCCTGATTAAGCCTTGCCTTCGGGCTGTTTTTAAGTACTGTCAAGGTAAAGAGACTGTGTAGGCAGCAGAATCTGCACGTGGCCTGTAAGACCTTAAGTATTTACTATATTAAATACTTATATATTAAAAGAATACTTCTTATTCTTTACTCTTAGTGACATATTTGGAACCTAGTATCTTTTCCACCCTGAAACTAATTTTCAAAACTGAAGTTTTATTTATATATGGTAAAACTAATTCAAAGAGTAGGGTTAGTTGATTTTTGGTAAGCACTTTCAGTTGTGTATACATAACCATCAACATAGTGACCATTGCTTACCTTGATGTTTTCTCCCCTTCCTTTGTAGTTAGTCTTTTTCCACAGACCTCCAGGCTTATACAATCACTAGAGTTTTACCTTTCCTAGAATTATATACGAACCTGCAATATGCAGTCTTATGTTTGACTGTTTTTGCTTAACATGAGTTTTTAAGACTCATGTTTGTTTTTGTGTATAATCTCTGTTCCTTTATTTTCTTTGTAATTTCGCTTAGCATAGATAAGCCACAATTTAGTCATTCATTTATTAAAAATTATTTAATGTCTGCTTTCCTTGTACGTGTGTGCCATATGCCTAGTGCTGCAGAGGTCAAAAGAAAGTTTTAGATGTTTTAGAACTGGAATTATAGACCGTGAGCCACAATAGGATGCTTGGAACTCAACCTCTACCCTTTGCAAGGACAGGGATTACTCTTAACCACTGAGCCACCACTGGCTTCAAGCTGTTCATTTGAATTGTTGTTAGATTATGAGTGGTGTGTATCTTCATGCTGAGTAGTATTGTGTGTTATTCATCTGACTCAGTTCTTTCATCACATAAGAGAACACCAGTGTGCCACATTTTGCCAGTGTTGTCAATTTTTACATTATCCAGTGGGTATGAAGGGATATTTATCCACTACAGTTTTAATTTTTATTTCTTGGATGACCATTTATGTTGAGATTTTCATTCACATTCATGTCTCCCTGCTTTCTTGCCATTCCTCTCTGTTTATACAGACACAACTTCATATATATGATAAAATAATTCTTTTACCTGTTTGCTGTTTAAGTTCTTCAATGTAATTTATTTACCTGTTTATTCTGGGAATCAAACTCAGGTCTCCAGGGGTATGTGGAAAGTGCCTTTACCCACTAATTTCATCTCCCCAGCCTCCTCTGATCCTTTCTAATAGTAATAAACATAGATTAAGATACAGTCTATATTTGAAAACATACTTTGAAGGTTTTCATTGCCATGTCACTCCAAAAAGCAGTCAAGTATATTAAGTGATATATTTTCAAAGATTTCTATTTTTATTTTTATGTATGGGATATCTTGCTTGCATGTATGTCTGTGTACCACATGTGTGCAGTGCCCAAGTAGGCTAGAAGAGGTCATTGGGTCCCCCTGGTACTGTAGTTACTGACAGTTGTAAACTGTGATATGGGTGCTGGGAGTCAAACCTGGATCCTCTGGAAGAGTAGCTAGTGCTTTTAACTGCTGAGTCATCTCTCCAACCCCCATTAAAGTTTTTAGTAAAGAGCTTGATGTCTTATTGGACAAGATCTTACTTAGCCTGTTCACTATTGCTTCTTAGCACTGTTACAGCTTTAGATCTGGATGGTCAGATTACAGTGTGTTGGCAAATTTTGTAGTTCTTTTCCTTCTGTCTCCTACTGTCCAAGGGCACATTTGTTAGTTTGAGACAAGATTTCACTATGTATTACTGGCTTACCTGGAACTCACAACATAGACCAGGCTGGCCTCAAACTCAGATCCACCTGCTTCTGCCTACCAAGTGCTGGGATTAAAGGTGTATGCCATACCTTACCACCCTCTCACCTCAGTATCTTTAAAAGAAATTAACTTGAGGACTTGAGGGTCATTTTCAATACTGATTAGTCTCACGTAACTCATGAAGGAATCTACTTTCAATTGATTTTGGAGTCATTGCACAGTATTAAAATTTCCCAAGGTTCATAATTTTTCTCTGTGTTCTTAGGGAAAGTAACTGTGCTAGTCATCTTAGCAAATGTCATGGCTTTGGCAAGATTTAATTCTATGTATGTATGATAATTCTTTAATGTAAAAAAATCATAGCCCTTAAAATAGAACAGTAATAGAGTTCACAGACACATTTTTCTCTGTTCTGCAAGCATTAAGCAAGCAGTCGTAGACACATGAAAGCGGTGAGAAAAACCTGCAGGCAAGTATACCATCCTTCTAATAAAGATCAATGTTAGAGAAACTTAGTTTAATTTTTTTTTGATTTTTTTTTTCATGCACCCCAGTCTCCCCATCCCTCCATATCCACCCTCCACCTTTGCAACCTTCCCGCAAAAGAAAACAAAACTAAAAAGAAGGAAAGAAAGATATTTCACTGTGGAAGCTGTACTGTTTTGCCCCAACAGCTTTACTTGCATATGTCCATTGCAGTGAGTCATTGGCCTAGTTCAAGACTTCTGGCTTCTGCTACACTGTCCATACTGGATCCTCGCTGAGGTATCTCAGGTCTCCTGCTGTTGCCCTGTGTCATGTGGATTGCAGCCTTGGATCCGCAGGACCGACTGGGCCCCTTCATCTGCTCCAGCTGTTTTATAGGTGGGGTAGATGTTGGGCCAGCCCAACTCAAAGCTGTGTATCTGGGCCTGGATGGTATTTGAGCTGTTCAGCCTGCCAGCTCTCCTCCACCTGCCCCACAGGGCCAGCTGTCTTGCTTTACCCAGGCGAGTGGCGGGGGCCATCTCACCTGCAGTGACATTATATTAACTCTTAAATGCTTGCAAATTCCCTCATTTTTCAATTATTTATCAAGGAATTAAAAAGCCCAATAACTGTGTGGTTAATTACTCAGTAGTATGTCATTATGATATTTAAGTGGATTTTGGAGACAAATTAACTATAGATGTGAGCTGACTTAGCAGCTTATATCCTAAAGCAAATAACTCCTAGCAAAAAACTCCAAATAATTCTAGTTTAGACCCTCAGCTTTATTCCTATTTGTTTCTGGCCCAAAGCTTCTTTTTTTTATATTGAAGTAACCATTGTCTTTTAGTTATTTATTTGTGGAACAGTGTCACATTTTTTTTATTACACTTTACCAAATCATATATAATGCATGTATTTAAAATACAGATTGGTGGAGAAATGATAATGGAGTATTTGTTGATTTCCTGTTACCGGGGTATTCAGTTCTGTTAGTTCTGTGCTGCATAAACTTGTTTTTATTAGTTCTTTGTGTAGTGTGTGTATGAGAGAGAGAGAGAGAGAGAGAGAGAGAGAGAGAGAGATTGAGATTGAGCAAGGGACAGTAAGATATGGTTTATTGTGGGTCATTGCTGTATAAGATGTTTGTTTTTCTACAACTCAGAGATGAGTTTGCCACTTTCTGGGTGCTGGGATTAGAAGCATGCACCACCATACCTGGTTTGCTCTAGACAAAGATGTTTAGTAGACAAGATGTTTAGTTGCAGTTGATAACATTATGATTAAAGTAGAAAACAGGAGAAATGTATGATTTTGTTCTACTTTTAATCTTTAGTTATTGTTCTGGATAAAGCAAATGAAACAACTAAGAATGAAAGTCATTTGTACATGTAGTATATGTGTGTGCACAGTTAGATTTGGAAGTGTATTCATTCACATGTGGGTAGAATAGGTTTGTGGAAGTATCTTTTTCATTCCTTTGCTACTAAGTTTGGTTTTTTGTTGTTGTTGTTGTTTTTTTTGTTTTTTTTGGGGGGGGGAGGGACAGTCTCTGACTGAAATTGAAGTTCAGCATTCGGTTGGACTGGACAGTCTACCAGTAGCTCTGGGGTCCTCTCTAGGGATGGCATTGTGGCTCAGACAGCTGACTTCTTTCCTGAGGGCTAAGACTCTACATTCAGGTCCTTGTGCTTGCATTACAATCATTTTACTGATTGGACCATCTCCCCACTTCTTTTACACAGAAACTCAGATGTTCTTCTAACATAGGCCTCAAGAATAGAGAACTCTATAACTCTTCATAAGTAGACATACTAGAGTGAAACTTAAAAATGCCTAAACCCATTATTAAAGAGCAAAATACTTTTGGCAAACAATGCAGAGGAGGCTGGTAGCTCCTTTTTAGTATCAATTGAAAACTGTTACTGTTAGGCTGGGCAGTGGTAGCACACACCTTTAATCCCAGCATTCAGGAGGCAGAGGCAGGTGGATCTCTGAATTTAAGGCCAGCTTAGTTTACAGAGTGAGAGTTCCAGGACAGCCAAAGCTACATAGAGAAAAACCTGTTTGGAAAACAAAACAAAAAACTTAACATTACCAGAAAAAAGAAACATGCAAAAAAAAAAAAAAAAAAAAAAAAAAAGAGAGAGAAAGAAAAGAAAAAGAAAAAGCCTTCCTGAAATCTAAGTTTCAAATATTAGTAACAGTTTACCCCTGCAAAAGCACTTCATTATTCTTGCAACAGACTTAGCAATTTATGCCCCAGTATATGGCAAAAACAGTAGAACAGTCATTGGAGGATAACAGCCTGATGTGTGGCATAAACGCAGGCAGAGAGCAGATAAGTGGAGGAGAGCCAGGCTGCACAGAGATAGTGAATAGTAATGACATAGTCATCTAAGAAATGGCACTAGAACTTACTTTTCAAAGTTGGATGAGATGATTTACTCTTGCAGTTTCAAGCAAGAGTTTGAATATGTTTGAATTGAGCCTGGATAAATACTGAGGTCCTGCTTCATACATGGGGAAGACCAGAGCACTGTGAATCACTTATACCCAGCAGACATAATCTATATCAGCCACATTACTGACACTTACTAGGTACTCTGATGTGTCTTCAAGTTCTAAATATAGTTAACATGCTGATCTAGAAATTACCTCTTAATGTGTAGCTAAGAAAATGAAAATAGACATCCATACAGAAACTTGGGCAGTTAATACTCTCATTCGACATGTGATTGTGGAAGAGTGGAAATTGTCCAAATAGTTGTCCGCTCTTGAATGAATAAGATGTGGTGTAGCCATAAAATGGAATGTTCATTTATCAATAAAAGAAAATACCACACCGGCCAAGATATAGTTGAACCTTAAAATTATATTCTAGGGGAAAATGTCACCCCCTCTGAAAAAAAAATACAGCTCCATTTAGATGGCATGACCACAGTAGGCATATCTTCAGAGGTAAAATAAAGTATAACTGGCTGCATAGGGCCGGGTGCAAGCAGAGAAATGGCAGCTGAGTTTAATGGGATACAAATATTCACATTGCAGTGTTAACAGTTTATAGATATGAATAAAATCTGTTGAGCTTTATATTCAGAGAGTGAGTTATACCTGGTTTAAAATAAATTGGTTGAAACAAATAGAAATGATGACAATTCTAATGGGAAAATCCTAGAATGTGATTGTAAACAGTGGGTATATTTTAAGTCTTTGAAATGTGTGGGTTATAATGTGCCCTCAATTCTTATGTACATTTTATTTTGCAAAGTATGACCTACTATCTTGTTTAGAGTTTTTATAAGTAATCTGTGGTGAAAATGAATGCATGAGTTTTATACACTACAGTGATGTGGAGTACATGTGAGCACAGGCCTTAAAGGATGCTTAGAAGGTATGCTGTGCATTCTCATTGTGTCTTCTGTGGTGTCCATTGTTGTTCTGGTCTCCTGTAATTCTGAGAGACGAGGATGAGAACAACTGAGCACTGTCAGCTAACCGCAGTGTGCTCCTGCAGCCCGGAGGTGATGCGGGCCTTCCGGGATGAGTTATTCCAAGCATTAGAAACAGTTGTCTTACTCCATGTATGTATGTATGTATGTATGTATGTATGTATGTATGTATGTATGTATGTTCAAGCACAACAGCCTTTAACTAAAAATGCTGAACAGGAGGGGTGTGGTTTCAGTTTACTCTCACAGTGCCAGGTTTGACTTACTTATCAATGTAACAATCCAGTAAAGATCTGAGAGCCAGCATTACAATACAGTTATCCAGAAACAGAATTTAAGTTTTAACTATTTAAACCAATTTTAAAAAATTAAATATTTTAATTATATTATTTTAGTTTGTTTTATTGGCTCTTAACTCTTGCCTTTATGCATCTGTGCTTTGGATTTTTGAATGGGGAGAGATTTCTGTACAAACATTTCACACAATATTTTTACAGGGACATTTAGTCGGTCTGGATGAGCCAGCTTCCGGAGCTGGGCAAGAAGCTTTGCTTAAACAAGAGCACGCAAAAATCACTCGACTCCAGAAACAAGCAGAAGAGTTCCTCAATGCAGTCTTTTATAGAAAAGGTTGGTTTCAGTGGCAAACGACACACTGTCTGCTTGTCATATATTAATCTCCTTAATTTAGATGTTATTTTAAGTTACTCTTCAGATATTTCTGTATTCCTTTATCACATTAAATTTAGAATAACATTAAGACAACTCTTTGTCTTCTTTAATTCTAAAGTGGGGGGGTGAATTTTAGTTAAATAGTTCAGAAATGTATTGTAAAACTTTGCTATTTATTAGATAAGTGTTTTAGACATATAAAATGCTACTTAATAACTATAAACATTAAATCCTTAATAACTATAAAACCAACTCAGTAAATTGAAAATCGACCTGAAATTTTATTTTGAAGTGAAAATGTAGTTGAATCTTACAGTTGTATTTGTAAACATTTTTGTAAGCATTAATATCTTTTAAAATATATTTATTTTTTTATTTTATATGTGTATTTTGCTTGCATGTATATATGTGCACCATGTATCAGATCCACTGCACCTGGAATTAGGGTAGTTGTGAGCCATCATGTGGGTGCTGGGAAAATTCAGCCCATTGACATCTCATTTCACTAAAATTTTTTTTTTTAATTTATTGATATATTTATTTTCACTAAAATTTTTAAAACTTATTTCGTAGAAAACTGTACACTAAAATAAACTTTCTTGCTTGCATTTTGTGTCAAATTTAATAGCCCACTCTAGGATTTTCAACACATCATTATGCTTAAAGAAGCTTATTTTATATTAGTTTTGAAAAGCAGAAACATCTCTCTACCAGTCTTGAGCAACCTGTAGCTCTTAAACCAAACGCCAAGGGTAGCTATGAATGTGGTCTAACACAAACTCATAGACACAGCTTAGGACATTAGGATACTTTTTAAAATGTTTGCAATTGATATGATAACAGTATGTTGCAATGCCAAAAAGAAGTATGCATCTTGAGGCTTAGGGATTCTTCTTAGGGACAGTTAATCCTGTTTTCATTTTATTTTACATATGAATGTTTTTCCTGTGCGTGCACACACACTCTCACACACACACACACATATGCATGCACACGAACCACATATACCCAATGTTCTTGAAGGTTAGACAAGGGTATTTGATACCCTGGAAATGGAGTTACAGATATTTGTGAGCTACCATGTGGATTCTGAAAAATCCCAGTCCCCTGCAAGAACAAATACTCCTAATCACTGAGCCATCTTTCTATCTCCTCCCTGCCTCCTTCCTTTGTTGTTATTATCATCATAGTCATCATTCTTCCCTGTCCCTACCCCACCCCCACACTTGGTCTCACGATGTCCTCTGGATGTCCTGGAACTCATAAAAATCTGCTTGCTTCTGCCTCCCAGGTGCTGGGATTAAAGGCAGGCATCACTATACTTCACTTCAATTCTTTTCTTTATCCATATAACCTCTTTATGATCTTGTTTTAATTAGTGAAGAATCTGTCTGTCTGTCTATCCTGTCTATTCTATCATCTATCCTCCCAACCACCTGATTTGTTTGTGATTTGAGATACGGTCTTGCTTTGTAGCACTGGGTTTGCAGGAGATCTTCCTGACTCTGCCTCCCAAATGCTGAGATTAAAAGTTGTGTGACAATATGTTCATAAATTCTTCCTGAATGAATTTCTATTCCTTAATTATACATTTCCCTCTCCTGCTAACGTAGAGGCAATTATGATAATTTCTAAATCATTTCCTACAAGGAAGGTAAAGTGCTATGTACTTGTAATGCAGTTGGTAAGCAGGGATGGGTGGTTTTTGAGTTACAGGCCAGCTAGAACTGAAAGGAATAAAAGGAATTATTTATACTGCTGATTATTGGTATACTTACCCCTCAGCAGACTCAAAGCGCCCATCTCCTACACTGCACCACACTTCCAGGGCCTTCATACCACTCAGGTTCTTCTCAAGGTTGACAGTACACTAGAAGTGAAATAAGATTCTAATGTTGGGAACTGTTGGGTACCATCTGGTGTTCTTAGTTTTTTCACTCACTGTTTTCAGAACATTAGTGAGCTGAGATGTCCTGTGAACTCACACTACTCCTTAACAAGTTTGTTGTTTGAGGGAAAACATGCTTTTGTATTTTCATCATTTTTTTTCCATCACTAGAAAAATTAGATTTCTAAGTGTGTCAGCACTTCCCTTTAATACTAATTGGCACGCTGAACTATATTTCCCAGATGAGTCTTTTAGACTCACATTATCAGGGTAAGTGCCCAGAAGTTACAAAATAATGTTTTTTAAAAAAGTAATTTCATGAGTTTTGTGACTATTTGATTGTTTTAATAAAGGATTTTACGTTCCTAGGTGTGGCACCACACATCTCTAGTCTCAGCAGCCAGTCTCTTAGTTCCGGCCAACTTTGTCTGCATAATGAGGTCCATGACAGTCAAGACTACACAGTTGAGACTGTCTGAAACAATGGTGGGGAGAGTGACATTTAAGGTGTTACTTAGTGGCTCATTATCCAAACGTGGGGAGAATGACATTTAAGGTACTACCTAGTGGCTTGTCAAAAAGCGTTTACAACTGTTCTTCACCAGAGTGTATGCAGACAGTGCCCTTACTCTGTATGTGGTCTTAGTAATTAGCCTTTTAAACTAATCTAGGAAGCTGCCTCCCAGCATATATTTTCTACCTGTTATTTGGTTAGTGGTGTTGGTGGTTAATCACAGCCGATTCTCTCAGTGACATTCTAGCCTACTTGGTTCGTGCCTTTGTCCTAGAAGAATAACATGCATTACAATTCTTACATGCTGTTGGGTTCATAATGTTTGCAGTAGGAATTCTTAGCTTAGAATTGGTTGTAGGATTTCAAGAGATGGGATTTGTATACAACTTGAGTTTGTACATTGGTTGTACATTGGTGTGAGGTGCTTAGAAAAAGGAATTGTTGCTTTGGAATTGAAAGTTCTTTCTCTTTGCCTTATATCTTAATATTGTTGCTTAATAGGTGTTTTATTAATCTTAATGAAAATATCTCTAAAGTGGACATTTGTGTGCTATAATGCCAAAAGCAGGCAATATCCAAGGAAATGATGTGAAGTTTTTTCTGAAGAGTGTTGTCTGTATATCTGATGATAGCTTTCTCTGTCCTAAATACTAAACAATGTGAAAGTATTTGAGGTTTCACGTTTTGGAATCTTTTTGTGGACCTTACCATTTGAGAGCCCTAATCTTAGAATTCAAAATTCAAACATTTTTGAGTCTTATGTCAACACTTGAAAGATTGGGATTTCAGAGCACTTTGTGTTTCAGTTTTTCACATTTGGCATACATAGCCTTTAATTCCAGTGATTGGATTTAGTTTGTCCAAGGGTTGTAAGTTGTGTATTTTGAATAATTATGTGGCGTTTGGTCCAACTAAGGTGAACTATACATGTCATAACAGCAAACTTTGTGATTGGGCTTGTGTAACAAGTTCTTATGTAAGAAGAATTATGTCTCCCAGACAAGCACTCTTTCTCAGCCTGCTTTTGCTACCTGAGTTAAAAGTGGGTTAATTCTACCTTTAATCCCAGCATTTGGGAGACAAAAGCAAGTGGATCTCTGGGTTCCAGGCCACGCTGGTCTACATAGGTAGCTTTAGGGCACCCAGGGCTAAATGTGTGTGTGTGTGTGTGTGTGTGTGTGTGTGGAGAGAGAGAGAGAGAGAGAGAGAGAGAGAGAGAGAGAATATGAATGAGAATGAGGGCAGGGGGTCTCTCTCAAAGAAAGATTCAATAATTTCTTAAAATAGTATTTGCATTTGAAATATACCACTCACTGGCTGTGCTCTTAACAGTTGGGTTGGTTGGTTGGGTTTTTCTCATTTTTTTTTCTGTCCTGTCCTGTCCTGTCCTGTCCTGTGCTTTCTTGACCTTTCCTTTTCGACACAGGGTCTTAAAGTTCACTGTGTAGACCAGCCTGACCTCCAGTTTTCAGAGAACTGCTTGCCTCTGCCTTGAGTACTGGGATAAAAGGTGTGCCACCACATTGTTGTGCAATGCAATCCTGTGCTATAGCAGTTACATGTTTTTCTATAGGTTCTCTCCCAACTGCATCTCATAATAATTGCTTTTACTTGATCCAGTTGAGAGAATTTCCCTAGAAATGACCATGATTAGAGAAGTTCTTAAGTAAATCAAACAACGAATGCATTCAAGAAACTCTTAGAAAACAGAGAATTTTAAATGGCAGCAATGGCTGTCACACATATTGAACATATTGTCTCATGATTGTGGTGTTCATTCAGTAAAGGAACAAGATCAGTACTAGCTTTTAAACTTCCAAGGTAGAACTTAATAGTTCTTATTGTAAAAGCTTTTACATATCTCAAAGCCCTTTAATAGTTATTAATTAACAAAGATTCCCATAAATTATTGTATTTTGCTACAGATTTGGAAATTTTCAAATCTTTGTTACACATTCTTATGCTTTCCATGAGGTAAAAGTATACCATTAATATATTGAAGTTTTATGTATTTTTTCATATGGAGATTATATGTTGTATAGGGGAAATAAGTCTTTCTATAACTATATTATAACTAATATAATTAGTTATATTATATATATATATATACTTTATATTATATATTATTAACTATATATATTATATATAGTTAAGGTCAATAACTAATAATAAGAAAATCCAGAAACGAGACATAATGGCTGACACGTGCCTTTAATTCTGGGAGGTACAAGTAGGCAGGTGTCTCAGACCAGTGTGGTCTACATAATGAGTTACAGGCCATCCTTGGCTGAATAGTGAAACTCTGTTTCAGAAAACAAACAAATAAGATTACCAGTGTAGGGGAGGGGCTGGAGAGGACTTAGCAGTTAAGATCACATGCTGCTTCTGGCAGAGGACATGGTGCTTAGACCTGGGCATACTCACAGTCACTCCCAACTGCTTGTGACTCCAGTTCCAGGAGACCTGATACCTTCTGTGACCTAGGCAGGCACCAGGCGTGGGCAGTAGTTTATATTTATT
This sequence comes from Apodemus sylvaticus, assembly GCF_947179515.1. NCBI lineage: Eukaryota > Metazoa > Chordata > Mammalia > Rodentia > Muridae > Apodemus > Apodemus sylvaticus. The sequence continues at coordinate 20,126,709 of NC_067472.1, read as the reverse complement.
TGTATTAATTTGTATTAATGTACATTTAACACACATATGCAGATAGTCACATCAGATGAGTGTCAGAAAGCTGCCTACATGGTTCAATAGGTAAGGGTGTGTTTGCTATTGAGCCTGACAATCCAGGTTGAATCCCCAGGACTCTGATGATGACAGGAGAAAACTGACTCCCTATAGCTTATACTCTGACCTCCAAATGTAACATGACAACATGTGTTTGTGCTAGTGCTCACACACACATACAAAAATTGAGTGGATAAAAGTATTTCAAAGGCGCTATATGGCTCAAATTTTATTAAAATATGATAAACATTGTAATTGGTTGTACAATTGGAATCTTTCTCTTTATTAAATATTTTCTTTTACAAATTGATTGCAACACTGAGTCTATATTTATAAAGGAAATGTAGGGTTCCGTTTCCAAATTGTTATGAACATTTATTTGCTTTTTCTAGCTAATTTTAACAAATAAGGAAACTAAATTCTTTTGAGAACTTTTGTAAAGGCCTTGAAGAGGCCTTGGGGAATTAAATATACAAATGGAACATTAAGGTCAGTAGTATAGTTATAAAGTTTTATTAGTAATTTCCTGTACAAGTTTAGGTCACATTTCTCTTGTTTTAAAGGTATTTGTTGGTAATTGATTTGATTGTTGTATTTATTACTCAAATAAATTGAACAGACACTTTACACCAGACAAGATTAGAGGTGCAGTCTCTAGGTAATTATAGAAACGTGAAGATTTACAGGTTCTCACAGATCTTTTCCCTTTCATCCTAAACCCATTTGAACTTGATGACCCTTTCCAGTTCTGAGTCAGCGGTTTCCTGTGTTCTGTCTTTGAGTGAGCATTGTCTAGACATTGATTACTTAGGTGTTTATTTCATTAATTTCCTAGCTGTTCTCTAAAGGTTGGCAGGTTATACTTAAAGAACTCATGGAAAATATGTGGTCTTCAGCTTTTGAAATGTGGTGTTTAAACTCCTAGCTAGGAGTTCTAAAACTGTGACTCACAGACCAATAGTAGCTGACACCATTTTTCAAGGTCGTCCTCAAGTCTGCTATTCCTTTGCTCATTAGCAAGAAGTAAATTATGCAGTCATAAATTCAGCAACCGTACTTGAAGAATGTGAGGAGATAGTTAAGGGGAAATCAAGGAAAAACTTGATGTTTCTACACTTGTTGGCAGTAGCTGTTTGCTTAGAGAAGGCTTAGGTATTTCCATATCAGGTAAGTAATTTTACCCAGAAAATACCATTTGATATCCCCTTATTTAATTTTGTAATCCTAGCAGATAAATTGTTTAGAAATACATGAGCATTTTATTTTCAGTATCAATGATTACTTACCAATTAAGATTATAAATCAAATGAGGAATGAATGCAGTTGTTAGGATACTAGATTTTTAAGGAAAACTAAATTTTATGTTTTCTTGAAAACTGTCTTTTTTCTTTTCCTTAGTTTATTGTCCCACTTTAAAAGTAAATAAATCTTTGTTTACAGACAGTCCCTGGGTCTCCGACCCCAATATTCCCCTAGTGGCCCGTGAGATCATGCAGCGAATGATCCAACAATTTGCTGCTGAATATACCTCAAAAAATAGCTCTACTCAGGACCCCAGCCAGCCCAATAGCACAAAGAACCAAAGCCTGCCGAAAGCATCTCCAGTCACCACCTCTCCCACGGCTGCAACTACTCAGAACCCCGTGCTCAGCAAACTGCTCATGGCTGACCAAGACTCACCTCTGGACCTTACTGTCAGAAAGTCTCAGTCAGAACCTAGCGAACAAGGTATGGTTTAATGTCATGGTCTCCTCTACCCAATTGGAAGACTTTAAATTGGGGAGGAAAGATATTATAAATAGGGCACCATCAACAAGAATAGGATAGAAAATGATGTGATTCTAACTGGTCATGATTATTTGCTCCTGTGTGTCCCAACTGCATGGGCTGAGGCAGGCGCATCACCTAGGGTCAAGGCCAACCTGGCAGCGTAGTGAGACCTGTCTCCGAAAATAAAAGTCACATCTCGAATTGTCTGCGTATTCAGTGATAGAGAAGTACACAAGTACATGGCACTCGTCATGATAGATACAGCATACAGGAAAGTTAGGGAGCTGTTACCACCATGAGGGCAGTATAAAGTGTTTCACTTTCTAAAATAATATATCAGATTCTTAAAACTGTAGAAAGGCAAGTTTCTCCATTTATCCTCAATGTTCTATTATAAATTAGCACCTGTCCAAGAGACACCCTTTGCATGGAAGTTACACTCTACAAATGAGATAAGTAAAAATATGTATTATAATTTCAAAAGAGTGTTAGGCCAGGTGCAGTTATGCACACCTTTAATCCCAGCATTTGGGAGGCAAAGGCAAGCAGATCTCTGTGAGTTTAAGTCCAACCTCATCTACATAATGAGACCTGTGTTTAAAAATAAAAATAAAATAATATTATAAATAAAAGAGTTTAGGTTGTTGGGTAATACATACATACATATATATATATACATACACACACACACATATATATACATACATATATATATGTGTGTGTGTGTATGTATATATATATAATGTACTAAATTAAGGAAATAACTTGAAGATGTTTCCAAGATAGGTATTATTAAGATTCCAAGTCAGTGGAAGCAGTAAGAGGTTATGAGTTGTGTTCAGATGTTTCTTGAGTCTCTGAAGTGTATTTTAAATAGATTAAGCCCCTGCTACTTTATGTTCTCACTAAGTGCTCTCAGCATTTTTGCAACCGAGGCACTTTTGAACTTCTGCAACTGATTATAATTGGTGATGTCTTAGGGAACGACTTTATTTATTGTCTTCAAAACTTAAAATTTATGCCATGTATGAATTTATGGGTAAGAAATAAATTTTGATGACAGAAATTTTTAAAAATAATTTCTTTAAAAGAACCTTTTTCTTATTTCAAGTAATGTATGAAGACATCCCATTTGTGAAGCAACATTTGAGGATGCTTTCTCCCTTTGCCCACACTGGAGGCCTCCTAGTCTCCTCCTCCTCCTCCTCCTCCTGCACCTTTGGTTACTGTATTTACAAAGTTGTATCTCCTTGTTTTGTTTGCTTGATTCTTTGTTTTCACCACAGGGGCTCTCTGTATACCCCAGGTTGTTGGAACTCACTGTGTAGACCAGTCTGGATTATAGGGGTGTACCACCACTGCCCAGCATTTTTCTGTTTTATTGAGGATTTTTTTTATTCTTATTGTTTTTACTACAAAATGGCATTTTCACTAAATATCTCTACTGTATCAAAAGCTTCAGGTTTATAAAATAGTAGCAGTGTAGAAGTGTATGTATACTGTTAGTAACTGAGGATAATTTATGGTAACTGCCTTAGGTTAGAAATATTCTAAGCATTGACTTTTTAGATCTTCAGTTGGGTATCAGGTATCTAATAGGTTGCTACTTGGTTCTTTAAACAACAATTAGGTTTATAGTGGTTTTAATGACTTCTGAAAACAAAATTTTATATGAAGCTGGGTATTTTAATTTTACAAGTTTAGCTTTGTATTCACTTGTAACAACTTGAAATGGGAGTTGCCATGCCCTTAGATGTACATTGTAAGTAGATTCTGTCCAGAATTTATTTTTGGTATAGACACCAAGACCTTCCTGCTGCCCAGTCAAATCAAATCAGAAGCTCTGAGTTATCTTTCTTCAGCCTATGGAATGGAAGCTTTGAAAGTTTTCAAGTATAGCTATCTGTAAAGGGAAATTAACTTTGAAAACAAAATCTTTAATTTTATACAGTAATAACACAAATTTGTGATTCACCTCATTTTTAGGCTCCTTGCTGGTATAATACTAAGATGTTTCCCACTAAATTGAAACACCATTTTTAAAATATTTTAATTTTTTAAAAAACCTTTTTCTTAAACATACTTTAACAATTGAAATTTGAATTTTCAGGACCTTAAAAGACTTAATCCAAATGTACATATTTTTGATATCAAAAGAATAGTTAAAATATACACAAACTATTTATCTTTCAAATTATCTTGTATATACATGAAATATAATCAGATCATTTAAAAACAATTTTCTGATTATAAATTTTCCACATTGAAGTTTCATGTGCTTTGGAATTTGAAATAGATAGATCTTGGGCAATTTGTTTATGTATGTTTTTAAAAATATATTCATACATTTGAGTAAAGGATTAGGAAATGAAGTATAATTCTAGTACAGAACTCATGCTATGTAACTGGTATTTCCAGTGTCTCAATATATCTTAGCATCTTCTATGTTTTACCTTTCTTTTGCCCTATTGACAAGAAATTTTGCCCTGAGAAATACATGTATATTATTATTTTGAATTTAATACTTCAACGTAATAAATATTGCTTGGGCTTATTTCCTACCTTTTAGTGTATCCAGTTCACACTGGTTTCAGTTCTTAAGTCCTGAGGTGTTTCTTTGTGTCTCTACAGACGGTGTACTTGATTTATCTACTAAGAAAAGTCCATGTGCTAGCAGCACTTCCCTGAGCCATTCTCCAGGCTGCTCCAGTACTCAAGGGAACGGGTAAGGGAAAACATTTAAAGACTTCCACAGTTTTATATAGATAATTCATCAAAGGCTAATCAGCCAATTTACTTGAGTATTTAAGTTTTATAAAAACTTACCATTCAGATTAACAGTCTTACAGGTGAGTGAGTCATTTATAAAATGGCTCAGTCCATCAATGAAAGAGAAGTGTATTTTTGCAGTCTAAAATTGGCTAGCATAGATCAACCCTGCCAGTTTAGTACATGTAGAAAATTCATGAGTATCACAAGCACATATCATAGCGTCTTTGTCAGTGTTTTGAAGTGTGGAACCTGTGCTACACAGTTACAGTGTGTACAAGTGAAGACAGTATTATCTGTGTTCAAGTTGTTGAATGAAAGGTGGGCTCTAGTATTATTTGGTATCCCTAGTAAGGTGTGTGTTATGTGTGTTTATTTTTGTTTGTTTGGGTTTGGTTTTTGGTTTTATTGGCTGTCAATTTGAACTGCAGTTTTAATTCCATGGCAGTTCAGAAAATATAATTGTGGTTTTTTTTTTTTAATAGAATATTGTAGGTAGATGAATAACCATTTTATGCTGTCAAACATATATTCAGTTTGATAATCTTAACCCCACATTGAATTCTGTGACCAGTTACTTTATAGTGGTAGAATCACCTACTTCTCATGACATGTATCTAGTAACCATTTTGATAGAGCAGATATCAATAAATATTTAGGCACCATATTAGAAACTTGCAACTTCATTTGGATACGAAAAATTATTTTGAGTTTAAATTTGTTAATAGTGTATTTCTTTAACTTTCTAAGACTGTTGATATGGGGGAGGCTTCTAGACACTAAAGGAATAAATGGGCACTAAGTGGACTAATTCTTCCCACCCTAATCTTAATTATCTTCAAATTGAAGGATTCTTCTACTGACTTCTTTAAAAAAAATTCCCTTTATTTTCTCCTAAATCCCATTGTTTTCCTCCCTTCCCACACTATTCAGTCTAATAACATTAACCTGTTTTCTCATGGTTAAATATAAGTTCTTTTCAGGATTTCATTGTGTATATATTAAATATAAGCCAGTGTGATCCCAAGTTATGTGGGTCCCTTTTGATTCTACTTGGCTTTGTTTTATGGGAGATAAATTCATCAGCCGTACTGCCTGTCTTTCAGTTGAGTATTTAATGTTACTGTGTTAATGGTGGCAATAGTCTCTGTAAAATCTGGGGGAATATAGTTTGTTTACCATTTATTTGTGTAAAATTACACTTTGAGGCCTGACTGATAGAATTATTTCTCTTGAGAATGCTATGTCTGCTACCAGTCTTAAGATCAATAACCTTTCTCTATTATAAAAATTAAAACTTTATGAATTAGGGGCTGGGGAGATGGCTCCGCTGCTGAAGAGCCTGCCACACATGCATGAAGACCTGAGTTTCCCCATTGCCCACAGGTGGCAGGGCTACCAACTGTGTCTGTAATCCCATGGCAGGTGGGAGTGGGTGGAGACAGCAGGATCCCTGGGGGTCCTTGTCTATCTGTGAGCCTCAGGTTCACTAAGAAAAAAGTCTCCCCCACACACCAGGAAGAAAAAAACAGAATGGCCAATGAAGGAAGACATCTGACATACACAGTACCCCACAACAGCAGCAAAGTCTTAGGAGTAACTTGATAAGTAACTGACTTCAAACATTTGGACATAAGCGTATGGTATTTTAAGGAGAAAGATTTTCCTTAAAGAAGATTGGCTACCAAGTTATTTATACTTCTGGTTATATTGACTCTGAGTATAACTTAACAAAATTTGGGGGAAAATAAAAAGTTACTTGGAGGAATTGTGGTATTTGTGTCTCCGCCTATGTCCAATAGGGTTTTAATGAAGAAGTGTGGTAAGTTACAGTGCTGCAGGTCTTGATTCCTCTTTGATTTCTTTCCCTTCTTGGAACTGGTTGCCATATGTAAGCTTTCCCCAAGCAGTACATGAAATCTCACTTGGAGTTGTTTAAGTTTTAAACATAAATATTCACTTGTCTGTGGGTTACATGAGCGATCATCTGGGTGTCACCAGTGTGAATGCTGCCAGCTTCCTAGATGGTTGTTATGAATGTTGAAGGCATTGCATTAAAAGAAACAGTTTGGCTTACTCTTTTATTACTGTGCTTGTTTAGTGGTAACGTCACATTGGTAAACAATTCTGTATAGATAATGGAGACACTAATGATTACTTTGTAATTAATGGTTAAGGTGCGATTTTCAAACAGTTGCGCGAAACTTTTTCTCCGAAAATTTGTGAACCCAACCAGAGACTGCCAACAGGTTTAATTTTTCTTTGCCCAAAAAAACTCGTGGGGGTTTTTTTTTGTTTGTTTTGATTTGATTTTTCCTTTTTTTCCCTTTTTTCTTTTTGTGATCAAGTTTTTAAACTAACTGCTGAGACCATGTGGTTTTTTTTTTTAATTTTAGAGAAAAATAAATAAATAACACAAAGTGATGTTACCCAAGCAAGGCCTTCTAATAAAGGAGTGGTCCCCTCACCCACCCCTCCCTTCCTGTGCGAGTCCTGCTCACATCAGTTTCCTTCCATCCAATTAGGCGACCTGGGAGACCCAGCCAGTACCGCCCAGATGGACTTCGGAGTGGTGATGGGGTACCTCCAAGAAGCTTACAGGATGGAACCAGGGAAGGTTTTGGACACTCCACATCACTCAAAGTTCCACTGGCTCGATCTCTGCAGATTAGTGAAGAACTACTGAGCAGAAACCAATTGTCCACAGCTGCCAGCCTTGGTCCGTCTGGATTGCAGAATCATGGACAGCACTTAATATTATCCAGGGAAGCCTCTTGGGCAAAACCTCATTATGAATTCAACCTCAACCGTATGAAGTTCAGGGGAAATGGTGCACTCAGCAACATCAGTGACCTTCCTTTTCTTGCAGAAAACTCTGCCTTTCCAAAAATGGCACATCAAACAAAACAAGATGGAAAAAGGGACATGAGCCATTCATCTCCTGTAGATTTAAAGATACCACAAGTTCGAGGAATGGATCTTTCTTGGGAGTCTCGCACTGGTGATCAATACAGCTATAGCTCTTTGGTAATGGGTTCACAAACGGAGAGCGCGCTTAGTAAAAAATTAAGGGCTATTCTTCCAAAACAAAATAGAAAAAGCATGTTAGATGCTGGACCTGATTCTTGGGGCTCAGATGCTGAGCAGTCTACCTCTGGACAGCCATATCCCACATCGGATCAAGAAGGAGACCCTGGCTCCAAGCAGCCTCGGAAGAAAAGAGGGCGTTACAGACAGTACAACAGTGAGATACTGGAGGAAGCCATCTCAGTGGTTATGAGTGGAAAGATGAGTGTTTCCAAAGCTCAGAGTATTTATGGGATTCCCCACAGTACACTGGAGTACAAAGTAAAGGAAAGGCTGGGCACTTTGAAAAACCCTCCAAAGAAAAAGATGAAATTAATGAGGTCGGAGGGGCCAGATGTTTCTGTAAAGATTGAATTAGATCCCCAGGGAGAGGCAGCACAAAGTGCAAATGAATCAAAAACTGAGTAGGAATACTGTAGAGTGCCAATTATTGTACAAACTGGGTGAGCACTACTGCATCGATGTTAGCTGTCCCTGCTGCACCTGACTTCATTACTGTGACACTTGCTTCTTTGCTGGTTTTGCATTGACTTGTGCACAGAGGTGAAAGGTGCATTCTGAATTTGCATATTTTAAATTTCCATGTGCAGTATGGCTCGGAATATTGTTTGGCCTTTTGCATGTTTCTCTACACAGAGAATTGAGTTACCTCACAAAGAGCAGATACATGGAAGTGGACTCCTTGCCTGTAGAGCCTGCATGCTTTCCGATATTCTCTTTCTTAAGTTATGTTTGCCTTTACTTTAAAAAAAACAAAAACAAGGAGGAGGGGGAAAACCCCTTATGGAATTCACCTTTGTCATATTGGGAGCTTTAGCATCACAAATTGAAAAGAATGTTGACATTTTTTTTTACATGATTCATTTAATTGAAGGGTTAAACTAAAAAAAAAAAAAAAGATGAACCTTTGACTTAAGATATTTGGTTACTTGATAAATACTTGGGTCATTTATAATTATGCTTTATCATTTTCTTTTCATTATTAAATTACCTACTAAATTAGCAATGTGTTAGTGCTCACCCAGAGGCAAGGCGTGGAGATGCACACACTACCTTCAAAATGTCTCAGTTCATTGCTTGGAACACTACCTTTGCTGTAATTTCCTTTGAGATTTTCTAAGGGTAGAATTTGCTCTCACTAACAGGTGAGATTATAGCCTTATCTCATGGAGGACGCTCCCTTCTTACTCAGGAGCAGTCAGGGTACATTTCATAAACAGTGGAGGGTGCCTCATCTCAGCAAGCTTCGATTTCTATATTTTTCAGTGGTTTTATAGAAGTGGTCATGTATTAACCAACAACTGTATTGTTGCAGCCATTAGTTCTAAGGAATCTAAGCTGTGCCTCCTGGGAGTCCGGGCACAGAGAGTGGTGTGCATTAGTAATTATGGTGTGGCTAAAATGCTGCTTACACTTTTCAGCCTTGATAATTTCTATATAGATGAAGGATCTGTGGTTTTGTTAAGAAGAAAAATTGCAATCCCAAAGTGACCTAATATGATTAGGTTGCATGTTGATTCTGCTGATAGTTCAATTGGTAGTTTAACTCACTGGAGTTTCTGTTTAACTATTTCAGATACTGCTACAAGATTGGGAGAGGTTGGATTTTAGTTAATTTTGTTTAGCTGAACTCTCTCTAAGCCCCCACCCTACCCCTTATTCTTATGGCATCCTACATAATATCCCTTTCCTAGCCTTTTCTGGTTGGTTAGCACACATTTCAGGCCCTTTCCGATCACCTTTGTTTACGTAAGCACTCCTTGAAGAACGTCTTATGCTTTGTTTGAGATGGGCACATGAAATTGCAGTGATTTAAGTTTGGAAGATTTGTTTTTGACACATAATTGCAAGAATTCCTGATAAGTAAAGCCAGTGGAATTTAATCTTTACAGTGATCAGATTAAAATTACTATTTTGTACAAAGCAAAATCCACACTACGTATACCCTATTTGCTAGTCTTCTGAGAAAGGTGACTAGGCCCTTCTAAATGCTTAGCCAAACCCCCAAATCATTGACATTGAGTAAAATAAGCAGCCAGTGTTCATTAGGTTAAAATTGGTGATTTCAGAAGAGTACTAATAACTTGAGAAGTAGTAGGAATATGTCCATATAGTCCCCAGACACAAATTCCTGACTGAAAACTTTGGACCCATTAATTCAATTAGGTGAAAGATAGATTTCACTCGCAACCTGTGTGTTCAGAGGTTAGGCACACCATTGCTGCTGTTAAAGTTAAGGCACTGCTCATTTTTGACATAGGTTGGGTGTGGATTCCTCTTTTGATTTGGTTATTTTGTAAAGCAATTTAATCAGTGGATGACTGCCTGTTCTTGACTTTAGTCTCAACAGACAAAGAGTTTGGTAATAGTAATGTGACTGCAATATTTCCTAGCCTAGCAGGAAGTTGCAATGAATACACAGTATGAGATGCATGGTTTTCATCTGCAGTTGAAGGAAGTTGTGTGAGGTTTGCTGAAAGCAAAAGGCTAAGCTTATGAAGGAAAACCTCCTTCATTCCCTCTCAGTTTGTTAATCGCAGGCATGGCTCCTTTTTGTGCAATGCTTGGGGTACTCAGTAGTCCAAATTTGCTGCAAAAAGTTCCTTTGAAAAATTAACTTGTGCTTTTATTCCCTCTCAGAAAGACATCGTTAAAGGCCCATCTTTAAAAAAAAAAAAAAAAAAAAATCTGGCCCTAAAAGTTGAACCTTTGTACTTTAACTCTTCAGAGAGGTTTAATTCTTGTGGTAGTTTGTAGTGGTGTATGAGTTGAGTTGCGTAACTTGTCAGTGAAGTGTAATGGGAGTGGCCGTTGTACTAACATAACTACTTTCTATGTGTGCTTCAGTGGATGACAATCGAGCAGCAGAATGGTGTGCCTACCCTTCAATGCTGCAGTTTAAATAAGAGAGCTTGTACGGTGTCGTTTCAGACTGTAGGCTGAGCTGTAAATACTGAAAATTGAGTACTTCTATTATTTGTTTTGGTTAGAAAGTGAATTTTAAAAACAAACCAAACTCTAAACTTCTCAGATTAAAGTCCTGAGACCTGAAGATTGTAATATTCATGTCTGTGAAGCTTTTTAACATTACACTTGAGATCAGTCATGACTCGATATTCAGGTAATTTTTCTTTTCCAAGAAGCTTTTGAATAAGCATATTTTCTCCAAAGGTTGGTTGGTTGTTTTCTCTCTTTCTTTCTCGTTTTTCTTTTCTTTTTTCTTTTTTTCTTTTTTCTTTCTTTCTTTCTTTTTTTTTTTTTTTTTGCTATTGTGTTATTTTATTTGAGTATAGATTGTTTTAAAGCACTAATTGCATTACATTGGTAACTGCAATATAAAATAGCCATTATTGTTTTGTGAAGCATGGTTGAAATTAGATAGTGGCCCCTTTTAAAATTCATGAGCCTCTCAAAAAAAAACTAAAAAAAAAATACAAAAGCTGCTGAATATTTCAAAAGATATATATTTTACCTTATTGTAGGTTTGTAAAGTTAGTTTGTAATATTCAGGTGCACTTTTAATGTTAAACTTTGTGTTCAGAGTTCCATTATACTGCATATTTCTTGGAGGTGGCTGTCAGTCTTCATACCACAGTGATCCCTTAATATTTGATTTCTCTCTTGATTTGCCACTATGCTGTATGGCACTTTCAGTGTAGATATTCTAGTTTGGAGACGTCCTCATAGATGTGTGATGGAGATTGGTCTACTTGCATGCTTAATTTCTGCTAATCAGAGTTTTGCATGGCACAGACAACAGTTGACCGTTTTTGTGGTATGGAAGAAAGTATAGTTCATAACTGCCTGTCACAAAAGCCGTTTTTCTCATATTTTCCAGTAAAGCAAATGATGACATTATTCAAATGGCTTAACATTATTTGAACTAATGGTAGGAAATAATATATTTATAATAAATCCTTGCTTTTTAGTGAGAGAACATTGACATCACACAGATAAGCTACAGTACTGTGAAATCAAAAACACTAAACAGTTGTAGGTGAGATATAGTTGGGATGCTATTTTATTAGCATTCGTATTTCTGAAAGAGCAGAATCAGCAGGCATGATCCAATATAGTGTATTATTTTACTTTGTTCCATAGCTTTTCAAATGACTGAATTGTATTGTGTTGAACTATACACTTTTATTCTACTCCCCAAGTACCATGAAGGACAAGGTCTCTCTTTCAGGAAAAAATATTTATATTTGTGTATAATACTTTTTAATATAAGTTTGTTGTTATTCTGAAGTTTAGATGTTGCTTGATAAAACTTTGCTACAGCAGATCATGATTATGAGCAAGGCTTTGTGTAATAGTGGGGTCCTCATGTGAAGTTAACTACTGTTCAGTTCTGGTGAGCAAGCTCAGAGGTGTGAAGTGTGTATTAGCTTTATTTGGTACAGTTTTACTTTACAACTTTGAAGTGCTTTAGAACTCTGGTTATCTTTTATAAATCATTACCTCAACCAATTGGCATTTCTGTTCCCCAGTGTTTTACCTTAGTTGTAATTTGAGCTGTGTGGGATCAGATAGCAAAATGTTATGTGGCACAAGGAGGTGTTTAGTTCCCAATTTTCTGGAGAGAACTCTTAAGTCAATAACTACCTGCTACGACCCATATCCTAACTACCTTCTGTCATTAGGCAGCCTTTGAGCTGCTGGCATGCTCCCGCCTACCCCAAATAATTAAGCACATGTTGCCAGACCTGGTTCTAAGCCTTTCTGAATGTTTTACATTTTATTGCCCCATGATGGTGAAGTTTAGATTTATTTGGTTATTTTCATAAAACAAGTTGTCAGGTCAGTGTCAGAACCTGATAATATTTTGAGCTGTCAAAGCATATGTATGTCTGACAATTAGTGTTACATTAACAACTACTGCATCCTAGTAGCTTTCATTTTGAAGCAAATTTCTAAATCTGTAATTCTTAACCAAATGCTTAAGGTTGTTTTCACATCTCCATTCTTGTATTTATTCAGGTTGTTGTCATTGGTGATAGAATATGACAATAGGTTGGATGGCCACTTGATATTCTATTAGCAGATTGAAAGTTACAGGTTAAATTTTGGCCTTCGGGAAGATGAAAGGTCATTTTTCTTGTTCCCTTTTCATTAGAATTAAATTTTCATTAATATGCTGGTCAATCCAGTATTATTCAAACCTTGATGGCTTTAGCCAAATAGTCCATTTAGGAGACTTTTTTTTTTTTTTTTGGTTGATTACTTGTTTTTTAAAATCTACTGAAAAAAATACACATGTATACACACACACATATACATATATGTGTATATATATACACATGCATACTGTGGTACAAGGTATACAGACCTCCATACTCTTTATTTTGGAATAATTCTGTTCTTGAGACTTGATTTGTAAACATGGTGACAAGGGGAATAGAGGAGATGCTCTCGATGTCATCTCTTTCACTCTAGTTTTTACACATCTTTTAAAGAAGCAGACTTTGGCCTTGTGATCTTAACACTGTGGCTGAGTTTGTGTTGCAAAGAATTTTGGAGCAGGGCATAGAACATAGGATGGACAGGTGTAAACTCTAGAGAAAAGGATAAAGATCAACTGCCCTCAGCTGTGTTAGATAAACTAAGAGTGAGTCTCAAGACTCTGCACTAAATAAAACTTGATCATATGCATTTGATAGGAAAATTTTTACATTTTTTTGAAAATTAGAATTAAATCTATCTAATGTTTATTTGGCAGACAGTAAACAAAAGTTAATTTTACAATAATTTGGGAGGTAGTTTTAAGATTTCCAGTTCATTTAGCTGTATCTATAAAAAAGCATGGAAAGCAAGCACTTTCAGTAAACATAGATTTATTGGATGTAGCAAATATTCATAATATTTAACCTTTATTGTTTGAATGTGAAAGTGAACTCTTTACTCCTTGAACTGTCATTGAACAGGCTCAAGATATTCTCAACACTGGAAATGACCCTACACACATACCAAATAACTAATATAAAGCAGTGAGACATTTGAAGATTCATACCTCTTAAACTTAGATTTGTCTTGAAAAACAGTTTGTGAACCTATAACCAGTATTAGTGCAGTCTTGGGTTCCTTGTTCTGCATAATTGCACCCTTTCTCAGGTATGTCCTGAAAACAAATTTTTCAATCTCTTTGGAGATTAGATTCTCAGTGGATAGTGTGTAAGGGGTGGGGTGGGGTTAGGGGTAGTTGGACACAGGACACTGACACAGTAGAGCAGGGATTCTTAACATTCAGTAGCCAAATAGAACTTCAGTCTAGAATATTTTTACCCCCACAGAATGAACAAAACGGTTCCTATTTGATAAACAACCAGCGCTACACTCCTGAGTCTTTCGTTCAGTGACTTTCCTGCTTGATGGAAGGATATATATGTATACATATATATCCTCACTATCATTAGGAAAGCACTTTCCCAAACTGTTAAAGTTCTAGAAAAGGGATAAGTCAGCACTTTTCTGTTAAAACACTAAAGTCTTAATTTACCTTCAGAGTCTTAGGTACTGTAAGTTTTAGGATGATTATTTTAAAAAACATAACTACATGATATGGGGTCAAATCACATTTATATAAATAATTCTTATTTTAACAATGGACAGTAGCATTTTGTATCTTTCTAGTACTTCAAAGTAATTGCCTCACTTTCCCCATTTCATTTAAGCACTTCTGGCTTAGGAATCTGGAATCTGAGAGGAAGCAAGGGGGAATTCCCCAGCTGGAACATGTTATCAGACCATTTTAGAAATGTAAATCACTAAGGAAATGGGTAGAGATTCTCTCCCTTTTAAGTCTTCAGGGAATGAGCAGTATTTAGAATCTTTGGCTGAAATTCAAGCCTTTTTACTGTGTAAATTTTTAATACTAATTCACTGACATGCTTTTTACATCAGAGGACTGATACGGATCTTAATGGTTTTAAGTTGTGGAAGGGTATATTTCTAAAACCAAGGGGGGGATTGATTAACTAGGTTAGTATTACCAGCATTAGTGAGCTTAAGAAATCTTAGTATGTAATAGCGAAGTGTTTGATTAAAAGTCTAATCCTATATTGATAGTCAAAATTAGTTACATTCTGATCTAGGAAAGATAGTCATTGGATATTGATATGCTGTTCTGTCAGGAAAAAACCAGAAGAAACCTTTATCTGACTCCCATGTGTGCGTGTTCTGATGGGATGTATACTTAACAGTGGCTTGTTGCTGCTTTGGGGGAAAACGCGTAAACTACATGGAGTGTTTGCGTTTAATTCTCTATGACCTCCACTTTAAACTGTCAGACATTGGTATTTTATCAGTCCACACTGTTAAATAAAGCTAATGTTCTTAGAAAATCAACTTGTACACACTGTTTAAAAACCCTCAGGGACAGTTTTCACACTTTCCTCACTCAATTCAGGTACTTTGATGCTATCCTTAAACCTAACAGTGACTTGTATTTTTCTGTTTTGCTTTTATTTCAACGTGCTGGTAGCACATCTTTGATGAATGTCAACTTAAGAACTCAGTTCAGGTATCCAGGTATAACTCAGCCAAACAGATTTTAAAGCTGCATAACTTTCCAGCACACGGTGCCTCACACTCTTGTAGTGGCATTCTGTAGATTCAGTTATAACTACTGAGCAGATAAAACGGGGGTTCCTGTTAACAGTGTATTTTTTTAAACATGCATACATGTATAGCCACCACACACACACACACAAACACACACACACACTTAAACTATATATTTTTAAATGCCACTAATAGCCAGCACAATGAAAATAAGTGACATTCCTAGCTGCTTCTGTAAACTGTAACAGATGCAGTTCCTCCTTGATGTGGCTCTTGTTTCTTCATCATAACTACTACTAAATTCAAGCACTGGTCCTCGGGCGTCTGACCTCTACATTCTATTTATGCAATGTCTTCAGAGAATCTGTGCACTGGCCACTGTGATGGAACCATTGGGCCATGAGTGCTTTGAGTTTATCAGTAGTGAATCTGCCAAAGTTGGTGTTTTAATATTAAGTATGTAAAATGTCAAGAATGAGCAGAGGAGTAGGTCTGCAGATAGCAGGACGTTTTATCTCAGTGTACTTTACAGCCTCAGAGACCTCAGTGACAAGTTCCTTCTGATGGAGACTTGTCTTTTAAACACTTGTTTCCCACAGTGCTACCTGTGGTTAACAAAGTAAGTTGTCCCTCTGCTCTGCTCTTTGATATCTTACATCCAAAAGAAACTCTAAAACCCATAGCCTTTGAAGACACGGAAAATGGCATTTTTCAGATTTCTAGAAGTTCAGTGTCATGCAACAAAACAGGAACCCCTTTACTCTATGGACCTCATTTCAATATACTGTTTACAGTTTGACGGAATTGTATAATTTAATATTTCTCTTGTACTGTAGTTAATATTTATTTACAGATTTTTTGTACTGTGTGATTTGAACTTTTTGTTCCTGCTATAATCATTTGTTTATGTAGTAGAGCACTTATGATCACATGTTAAGTTTTTGGGTTTGATTGCACTACATTAAATTTTTAATGCAGTTCTGATTTTGACTGGACTAAAATAAGCTGTGTCTTAATGTATGTGATGAGTACTTAAATTTTAATCCATGTGGTTTCCCCTTCCTTTTTTAAAATTTTTTTTCTTTTTTTGCATTGTATGTCAGAAGCACTACTTCTTTTGTGCATGTGTAAGACTTAATGGTTCCATTGTATTATTTGACCATGACATTTTGGAGAAACATTCCCAGCTGTAATGTTGTGTATGGTAGTTCTCACTGGATGCTAGACTTTAAAAACCACTATTCTTCTAATAAATTTTGTTGTGAAAACCTGTTTTTAAAGCTTGGTTTCTGCTGCTTAACATTTTAGTGCTTTTAAACAATTTACAGAAAGTGTAAATAAAGCATTGTGAGGTACACGTGGCAGTCGGAGTCTGACCCTTTCCAGACGGGACCTTTTATTTAGATCTCTAGAAATGCTGCTGCTGAATTCTAGGTTACTCTAATGCAAACACTACCTTGCCCCTCAAGTACTTACAGACTTGATCACTATCCCTGTACTGTAGATTCGTTTTATTGAATGTTTACTTAAAATTAATCTTTTCAGCTAACCAAGGTTTCACGATGCTATCTTCTGCTTAAAAGTCAGTTTTTCATAATTTAAGTAAAACTTCTTAGTAGGGTTGGTTGCCAAACTTGATAACTTGTTTGCTCTTGAGGCACAAATAGCCAAGCATCCTTGTCAGCTGGTGAAGGTTGTTATAGTACTTCTGATTTGTTGGGAAGCTGTTGCTGGACATGCTGTTGTGTTTGGAAGCTGGGGGTGGGGGAGTGGGGTGGGTGGGTGGTGTAAAGCCATATGTTATAAAGTGGTTCTTGTAAAAAAAAGAAGAGCTGAATTAGCCTAAAGATTAGAAATATGAGCAAAAATATTTTAGCAAGCTTTTTTCAGCCTCACGTTGAATATAAGCAAAAATTTTACATTTATAGATGATGATGTTGCGCTTGTTTGTTTGTTTGTTTGTTTGGTATGAGACAGTTTGGCTATATAACTATGTCTTTTCAGTTCGGTGTTTGTGAAAATAAGATTTCTGGTTGTAATACAGTTGTCTGTTAGCTTCATTTTTCCTGTTCACTCATGTTTATAGAATATTCTTCTGGAAACTATTCATAAAATTCAGGGCATGTTTCTTATAATTTCTTGCTACTATCCGCTGTAAACTGGTGGCCCAATCAGTGTGACAAAACTTGAGACAGCTCCTGTGTAAACTCAGGCTTCAGTAGTCTGTCTTCAAGCTTGTGTTTGGCTTTTGAACTACTGTGGCCCAAGTTTTAAAAGTGACATCATTTAAGCCAGAATTTCTTTGGTGATGCTGATGTTTGAGGGTTAGTTGAGCTTTCTGGTGTCTTAACAGGTACGGGAAGCAGAGAAACTCTAATAGCAGAACAAGAGTTGACAGGGGAAATGCAATGGAAGCAGTGGTGCAGCATTTCCTGAGTTGTATTCTCTTCAAACTGATTTTTTTCTACATTTATATTCAAATATAAAAACATACCTAGGTCATGTAATTTCAGATCTTGTAATGAGTGAGGCGTAGTAGATTATTGCTCTTGTTATAGTCAGAGTCCGCATCATTATTTGCTTCCAAGGTAAGCACTGTAACAATTGTTATTCAACATACAGGCTGTTTTATTTCCTGTTGTGCATGCTTGAGTGGACTGGGTAGTGTGAACTTGAGATAGCATTTACAGCTAAAGTAGACAGTTGATTTTAGAGATTATTGAGACATAAACAGCAAAAAACGTTGTAAAGAAAAGAGAAAGTGCCCCAGTTTAAGCCACTATTCAGTCTGAGTTCACATAGGATCCAGAAAGTCAGCAAATGTCAGAACTCTGTGGGCCAGGGCTGAGCTCGGGGTGCAGTGGTAAGCCTTTGCATACCAAATTCAGCCCTTAGTTGATCTGTGTAAGTTTAAAGAAGCCCCTGAGTTTTAGATCCTGAGTCTGAGGGTTTTATAAGCATCTAAGAATATTTTGTAGTGTTTACCGATTACTGTTTCATTTAAACATTCAACAGAAACATATTTTTATCTGTAAGATGAGGATGCTCTTGGGTCTTTTCTTTTTTTCCCTAACCCTGAATTTTGTACAAAATTTTAATTACATGCAAAATAATTAGTTTGAGTATTGGGAAATAAGTAGCAATCCATTATAGAATAATTAGGCCTTAGAAACTAGTTTCATCATTGCAGTATTTTCTAAATGAAAAAATATTAAAATAGATTTCAATGTCTTATGTTCAGAACTAATCCACTGTGTTAAGTGTTTATTGTGTACTATAAATGAATGAGATAGTTCTTTTGCAAAAATAATTAAGCACTCTCTTTTTATTCTAAGTTGTTATAGTTTTTCTGCTGGATGCTGGCTAATTCCACCTTTAATATTCATACATGACATAGACGGGGTGGGGGTGGGGGGTGAGGTGCAGAGGTGTCATAGGTTATATTCAATTTTAGTCAAGATTAACTTTTTAAGAATATATAGAATTGAGTCCTACACCCAGAGTATTGTGCTAATTTATACATGCAAACTTTAGGCATAGTCTCTGTTTTCAATGTGTCTTGCAGGAGCCCTCATCACCCCCCCCACTGTCCTTTTAATTATAATTCCATGTTTAAGCTGGGTGTGGCAGCATAGTCTAACTCTAGTACTTAGGAGGCAAGAGGATCATGAGTTCAAAACTAATTAGGGCTACAAAATTTAGACTATCTCAAAATGTAGGAAATTTGTCTTGTCAACCTAGCTATTTTCTTTTCCATTTTACTTATGTGTGTGGTGTTCTGTCTGTGTGTATGTCTGTTCCTTACCTTATGCTGCAGAAGCCAGAAGAGGGCATCTAATCTTCTGAAACTAGAGTTAGAGAAGGTTCTAAACTGCTGTGTTGAAATGCTGGGAAATGAACCCAAGATCTTCTTTGTGCAAGATCCGTCAGTACCCTTAACCATCCTTCTTTTCTCTTTTCTTTTTCTTTTCTCTCCTCTCTCCTCTCTCCTCTCTCCTCTCTCCTCTCTCCTCTCTCCTCTCTCCTCTCCCTGTCCCTCTCCCTCTCCCTCTCCCTCTCCCTCTCCCTCTCCCTCCCTCTCCCTCCCTCCCCCTCCCCCTCCCCTTTCCCCTCCCCTTTCCCCTTCCCCCCTCCCCCTCCTTTCCCTCTCCTCTCTTTTCCCTTTTCCCTTCTTTCTCTTGTTTATTTTGGTGTAATGGTGTTTTGACTGCATGTGTGTCTGTGAGGGTGTCAGATGGAACTGGCATTACAGTCGGTTGAGAACTGCCATTTGGGTGATGAGGATTGAACCCTGGTCCTCTGAAAGAACAGCCAGTGCTCTTACCTGCTGAGCCATCTGTCTAGCCCCACTTATCCATTTTTCACGTGTGTAGTTTTGTACAGTTAAGTACAGTAAGATAGTTACATAACTGCAAAAGGCTTGGTTAACTTACGAATAGGTCTTCTGGTACCATTCTAATCTTTCATTCTTGAAAACATGACTCTTGGGAAATTTAAGGGATTGAGCCTTGTTCTTATCCTTAACACAATTCCAAGTCATTACACTTATTGATACTACAGCAGCATAACTCACACAATCAAAATTAGAGTGAGGGATTTTACCATTAGATTCCACTAAACTAGCTAAATGTCCATATTGGCTTGTTTCAAGAAAATATATCAGTTTAGGAAGTAGTACTACCCAGTATTAAAAACATAGAATTTGGACTTAGAACGAAAATTATAAATCAAAGCTTTTTAAAGTCCTGACGCACCTGAATAGGAGGACAACGTGAGGAGGTATCCTAAGTCTAAGAAACAGAATTTGATGGGCCCAGTTACCTTCTCTTCTATTGCTATATGGTTTTAACAAGTAACCAAGCCTCTCTTTCTATCCTCTGTAAAAAGGGCTGTAGTACCTGGCATATCTAGTTGCTATGGAGCCTATATTCGAAACTTCATGTAAAATAGCACCAAAGTAAGTTCTTACTGTGCCAACTAAATTAAAGCAGAAGAAAATTCTTAGAAGGTATCATAACTTACTGTAAACATAGAAAATCAGATTGTATGTTTTATGAAGGTTATTCGAACTTTGAAAATGAGTCGTGGACAATCTTAACCCCAATTGAGGACTATGGCTGAAACTGGAAAAGTGCTTATCTGCATTTTGTGATCCTGTTTAGGGAAAATTAATCAAACCAAGCATTCCTTTTTTGTTCATTTGTTTGTTTTAACTAAATCAAAATAGAACCAGTGTCCAAGTAGAAGATTAAAATTATTTTGAAAGCTAGAAAGATAGCTTATCAGTTAAGAGTACTGGCTGATCTTCTAGAGGACCAGGTTCAATTCTTAGCACCCACATAGCAGCTCAAAACATCTCTAACTCCAGTCTTGGGATCCAGTGCCGCCTTCTGGCCCCTTAAGGCACCAAGCACACACATGGTGCACATGCAAACATATTTTCAGGCAAGTACACATAAACTAATTTTTTTTAATATTAAGCATATTGTCTCACTGTTCTATTGCTATGACGAGATACAATTACCATGACAACTCTTATTTAAAAAGCATTTAATTGAGCCTTGGTTACGATTTCAGAGGTTTAGTTTATTGCCAGCATGGCAGGAAACATGGCGGCATGCAGACAGTCATGCTACAGGAGAGGTATCTGAGAGTCCTACATCTGGAATGTTAGGCAGCAAGAAGAGAGTGAGACAGCCAGTAGGACTGGATTGGGCTTTTGAAACTCCATCCCCAGTGACACACTTACCCCAACAAGGCCACACCTCTTAATCCTTCTCAAGTAGTGCCACTCCATTTAAACCATATGGAGGCCATTTTTATTCAACCTACCACACATATATAAAATTTAGCTACATTTAAATTTAGCTACATTTAAATATACTTTACAAAGCCAAAAGTTCATATACTTTGGATCTAGGTTTTTTTTTTAAAGGTAGGAAGTAGTTTAATACTCTTTTAAGAACTGATGTGGGAGTATCCATTTAATAATCAAAACTAGTTTTCTTGAAGGCACATTGGTTTAAGTCTCCACAGGGATAGAGGGGTGGATGCAGGTGTGTCACAAGTTCAATCCATTGTGGCTTACAGAGTAGACTACCCCCTGCCCCCAAACAAACCACAAAACCTTTTATCTTCACAGTGAAAGAATTTTGTGGGCTTTGCTGCATAGTTAATGTGACTATAGTTAACTTTTCAATCACATGGACGTTCTGTGTATTGCAAACTGACAAATGGCTTAGCATTGTCTATTAGGTTGGTTTAGGATACCTTGATAAGGAAGAGCTGGAGTGTAGCTTTTGAGGAGATGCAGATTTAAAGGAAAGTAACCATGAGAACTGCTTTGCTGCGCACGCCTGCAATCCCAGCACTCTGGGAGGCAGAGGCAGGCGGATTTCTGAGTTCGAGGCCAGCCTGGTCTACAGAGTGAGCTCCAGGACAGCCAGGGCTTTATAGAGAAACCCTGTCTCGAAAAAACCAAATCCAAAAAAAAAAAAAAAAAAAAAAAAAGAACTGGGCTATCTGTGTAAATTAGGCTCTGTGCAGTGACACAAGTCTGTTTAAAACTAGATGCTGTAGCATTAGCCTCTTGCAGATTGATTGTGTATGTCCATGTCTGTGAGTCTGCCTGCCTGCCTGCCTGCCTGCCTGCCTGAGCCTGGGGTCGGGGGTGGGGAAGGGGCAGGTATTAGGGGTCATGAAACTGATGTTTCATACATACCTGCATAAGTGGACTTGGATACTGGTGTCTTTATAGTATCTCTGTGTCCTGGCTTAACATTGAGACCCTGTAGTGACTTTGGAAATCATCATGCACATCTGCTCTTGTCCCAGTACGCTTGCATACACCCATGTGCTTTTTTTTTTTTTTTTTTGGTCCAAGACTTACACACTCGATGTCTGGCCTTCAAAACTCCCCCTTTCACACTTTTTATTGTGTAAATTGAGGTATGAAAAGTCCATATTTATCTTATACCATATGAAGTTAGTTGATGAACTTGAGCATTATATAATATTCAAATAGGGTAAGCATATATATATATATATATATATATATATATATATATATATATCAAACATGATTCCTTTTAGAAAACACTCCAAATCTTTCCTCTTTTCAGTATATTTTATGGTCTATATTTATTTATGCTACTGTGCAATAGGATGCCTGAATTTATTTCCCTTATTTGCTTGTAATTAAAACCCCTCTCTCCTGTTGGGTTGATTTGAATATATTTTCATTGAAAGCTCCTTCTTGACCTTTCTGATTGTCTGTCAAAGTGTTTTTTTCTTCCCCTTTCAGTTTCATTGGGAAATACATTAGGAAAATCATTTCCGCTACATAGTTGACTTTATTTTGTTGGTTTATTCATTGTGTAATGCATGCAGTGAGTTTCCTTAGACTATAATCGGTGAAGTTACCAAGTTAGAATAGACCTTGACCTACAAAAGCCTCATAGCCCAGGAGAGGAAATGGGTTGAGAACTGTTAGCTCACAGGCTCAGTGCTGCTCAGTAAAAGGTGGAGACCGGGTGAGTGAGGAGCTGCCCTCCCACAGGGAGGGGGTGGAAGGAGAGCAAGAAGCGATGGGAAGTTGGCAGAAATTCAGACAAACGTGACAAGACCTGGTTTGGGTTTTATTAGAACACATGTGCAGAATAGGAAGTGGTGCCTAAAATAAGCTGATGGCGCAGAGCAGGACGCCTCCCAAGACAGCCAGCCGACAAACTGAACTCAGCAGCGTGGTGGAAGCCAGGGAATCGGTAGCAATACTGACTGATGTTTAGTAAGGCCTCTCAGTTCTATGTCCACACAGGAGTGTGCACATTTAGCTACAAGTTTAAATCTACTTAGCTCCGCTCACCATAACACCCATGCACACTTTACACCACCCCTCAGCAGTGGACCTGGGTGTGTCTGAATAAAGGCTGGTGCAGCATAGTAATTACTGGAAAGAAAAGAAAAGGTAGATGTAAAACTACTCAGGCTCTGTGCAGTGACACAAGTCTGTAACCCACCTACTCACACTCAGGTGGGATCCTGCAGCCCAAGCAAGGGCAACGTAGCAAGACCCCCATCTTTTTGTTTTTGTTTTTTGTTTTTTTGGATTTGGGTTTTTCGAGACAGGGTTTCTCTGTATAGTCCTGGCTGTCCTGGAACTCACTCTGTAGACCAGGCTGTCCTTGAACTCAGAAATTTGCCCGCCTCTGCCTCCCAGAGTGCTTGGATTACAGGCGTGTGCCACCACCGCCCGGCTAAGACCCCATCTTTTAAGGAAGCAAAATATGGGCTTGACACAATGATGTCCGATACGAATACCAGCCACACTCCAAGACGATCTGGGTTCAGTTCCCAACACCTACATGACTGCTCATAGCCTCCTTTTAAATCCCGTCTCAGGGGACCTGAGACCCTCTTCTGGCCTCTGTGCGTACCAATGCACTTTGTCCACAGACATACGTGCAAACAAAACATCCATAAACATAAAATACAGTTAAAAAACCTGTTTATCTCTATACTTCCATTTTTTACCCAAAGATTTCCTTTTTTCCTTTTCTAACATCCATGAAGTAAGAAATTGAGAATATTAAATCTTAAGATTCTTGAAATTACTTAGGCATTATATTTTGTCTGCACCTTAAGTAACTTCTATATGCCATCAAAGGCATTAAGCTTTAGGATCCACCATAGACGTGTGTTCTAAAATGTAAATTTTCAGTGGTAGAAACTTAACCTCAAGAGAACATGAAAAAGTTGAGAAATAAGAGGTTTCATAGAAATATGGCAACGGACAGGATGCCATACAGTCATTTGATTTGGTGTATCTTGAGCAGAAACGCCGTTTCTGAGGTTGTCTTGGGACGGATGCTGTTCTATGATTGTTTCCGTCGGCTCCTCCTCTCTCCGCTGTTTTAGATAGCCATCCTTCTTCTGTTCTAACCTCCCCAGGCTTCCATGTCCTCTTCTTACGAGGAGCTGGGGATCGAACTCATGTCCTCATGTTGGTCGGCAGACACTTTAGTGCCTGAGCTAGCTAGCTCCCCATTGTACTCCTAGCCAGTTCTATGGATAGAAAACTCAGTGCAAATGACTTGGAGGCATAACTGTGCAGTTTTGTTGTATGAAGAAACACTTGCACACCCATGCCCACTTTGATAGACATCGTTCTGCCATACCTTTTGAGTCATTCCTCTGTTTAGAGATGGAGAGTGATAAATTCGAGATAACCGTAAGGAGATAACACTTTCCTTCTGGATCTAGACCGGAGGTGAAGAAGTGGGAAGCTTCCTTTCCAGTTACCCCCTAGCAACTGGGGCATACATGTTTATGTTTTGTTTAAAGAAACAAGCCAAATTGGATACTCTAGCCATAGTCTGCTTTGTCTAAAGCCTTCTTTCTCCTCCTGTAACTTTTTCTGTTTCTAACGTTAGCTCCCATATGCTTACTGCTGGTCTTGTTCAGTCAAGAAAAACATACTTTGGTCATCAGCAACACTGATTTGCCCGCGCAGCAGTCTTTGGGCAGTTACACACTAACTGCTGGAGAAAGTACCTGAATCTATTACTTCCAGATTCTAGATTCTTACACTTGACATTTAGCTTCCTGCCCCATTTTGGTCTGTCCTTTAGTGGAAAATAACCTGAGTGTTGACTGGTCACCATTTATATTAGTCACAGGAATGTAAGTATTGCAATATTGACTAAATAGAGTTCAGTTATGCCTAACCTCTGATCTGGAAAAACATCATTGAGTAAATCATTAAAGATAGGGCTGTGAAGCAACACATAGCTTTTAAACTGTGCCTTTTACAGTTTTTATGAATATTATCTTATCCTTTACCACACCCTTCTGAATTAGGCATTGAGCTAAAGGTAGAAAGACTGCATGATCAAGGTCCCAGAGGCCATTTCTTACCAAGGAGATAAACCCAGGACAGTTCTGAGGGCTACAAGTCGGGCTCCCTCTTCTTTTATAGCCTCTCTCCAGGCTATCCCGTGATCTTACTGTGCTTGCTAAATAACTCACTTACCTATTACAGGCAGGCCTCCTGTTGAGCAGGCGTAATGTGATTTCAACATACCATGAAGTCAGACAGAGGACTCTGACGCCTGCGATGCATGTTCTTGTGAAGACCCTGTTTAGTCAGGTCCAGGACATGATATGATACAAACTAATCACCGAGCTAAAATGCCATGCTCTACCAGACAGAATCTGCTCCGGTCAATTAGCAGTTGCCTAGAGGTAGCCAGAGTTAGTGCGAATGCTGTATTTGGGCTCTGTTAAAGATGCAGGGAAACTCGCCAAGCAAAGGTAGACCTTGGCCATTTAAATCAGACTGACATGAAAAATGCAGCAATATAATTAAGTACCAAGAAATTGATATTAACTCTAAACTTTAGATAGGTGAATGGTAAGAAATTAAAAGGTTTCTCTTTAAAACATTTTTGGGTGGGTGGCAGGGATAAGTAGTAATTTGGAGTCACAGCCAAAAGTAGTTTTATGGCTATAGTTGTAAAGTTAGCTATTTAATGATAACTGGGCAAAGGTTAGTGCTAATGTGCAGTCTCAGCCCCAAGGACGCTTCTTACTGCCAGGCTCCCGCCTTTGCATCCAAATTGCCTACAAAACAGGTCAGATTCGGAGCTTTGAAGCATCTCTCCTAAGAACATGTCGCTAGTCATCCCCGACAGCTACTGTCTTCCATCTTCTGTGCCCTGATGGGGGTAAATTCTCAGAGAAGGTCCTGTCTCAAGAAATAAAGGCAGGGTGGAGAGAAAGACATGTGCTAAGTGATGGTGAGATTCTGTGAAGAATTACACCAAAATAATTTTAAAACTTCAGGGGCTGGCAGGATGGTTCTGTATATCCAAGTGTTTCCCACCAAGCCCGATGACCTGAGCTTAATCCCAGTGACCCACATGCTTGGTAGGACAAAACACAGAATCTGCTCACAGAATCTGCTCACAGAATCTGCCCTCTGACTTCCCTCTGCGTACTGTGGCACCTGTGCACAACAAGAGAGTGTACACACCCATACGTGATATATATAAATGTATTAAAAGTTTAGCTGGCGGTGAGGGCGCGCACAGCTGTGATCCAATACTGGGAAGGTGGAAGCTGGAGAATGAGTAGAACTCAAGGCTAACCTCAGCTAGACGGAAAGTGTCAGGTCACTGGCAAACAAAGACCTTGACTGCTTTTGCCAAGCACATAAGAGGCAGAGGCAGTCTTGCCAACTGAGGCATCGGGTGAGCCAGCCAGTGCAGTGCCACAAAGCTCACCCTGGTGGTGTGGGTGAGGGAGAGCTGGTGGGCTGACCAATATGGCTGCCACCCAGGCCCAGATCCAGGACTCTGAGCTGGCCTACCTAACATCTACCCATCTATGAGCTGCTGGAGCGTGTGAAGGGGCGGGTCCTAAAGAACCAGAGCTGCAGGATCTCCCCTGTGGGTGACACAGACACCAGGGTACCTAAGGGGAGTCCTGAAGGATGGAGTATGGATAGAGTAGCAGATGCCAGAGGGCTTGGACCAGAGCAGTGACTCACGGCAGTCAGCATTCACGAGTAAAGATGTGTAGACAGAAGGGGGCATACCGTGGGATACCCCGATTCACTGCAGCTTCTGCAATGAGAGTTTTGTCATTGTTTTCTTGGGGAAGGGGAGGTTGCGAGGATAGACGGTGGACACAGAGACAGGGAGGTGAGTGGGCCTGGGGTGCATGGTGGGAAACTCACAAGGAATAAAAAGGTTTTGGGTTTTTTTGTTTGTTTGTTTGTTTTTGTTTTTTAAGAAAGGCAGAGAAACCAAAACTGTTTAAGCCCTACTTTTGTGTAGACACTCAATGTACCACCATCCAGTCCCAGTGTACAGGTGAAGCTACGGCTCTGAGAGATTGGTTAACTTTCTGATTATCCTATACATGTCAGGATAGGAGCCGAATCAGATGTCTGCTTTTCCAGCTCCCGGCTCCTTTACTGTAACTCTACCACCAGTGTGATGTGGAAAGGCAGGTGACAGAGGCCGGCTGTGGTAAACCTTGATATAAAGACCTGTCCTGGCCACGAGGTAAAAGTCAGAGGTGGAGGAGTAAGCCAGAAGGCCCATCAGTACTTATTCAGCACACATGAAGCTACTGTCTGTGTTCTGTCGTGTTCTCATACCATCACATAATAGCCCCCTAAAAGTCTACAAACCAGAGGAGCCGGGAAGATTGTTTATGGGAGAAGTTGTATCAGACGCTGAGCTCCTTCCATGTTGGCTTGGTAAAAGAAGCACCCAGAAGCACAGAGCCACCCGTGAGACCCCTTGGCCGTCCCCACAGGCCTCCCTTGTACTCTGTCTGGAATCTAGTGTTGGCCTCTCCCACCCTCTTGGCTTTGTGACTTAAACTCCAACAGTGTCACCGTGTGGAGCTGGCTTTCACATAGAACAGCTGTGTGACTGTGAAACGTTTCCTGGAAATATTCTGGAGAGCTCAGTGGTGGGCGAGGGTGAGGATGTCTCTGCCTTGCACTGATCAAAGCTGATAACCCCTCACTGTGAAATTTCTTTTGGTTTGTGTCCTGTTCTGGGTACCGTTGGTGGCTCTCCAGCCAGTTGTTCTTACTGAGAAATTGTCTTAAAGCCGTTGAGTTCTCAAAATACTTCTAGTCTGATGTCTGTAATGTCTGGAACGTAGTATGTCTGAATTTTTGTCATGTTATAAACTGAAGCTAGTGATTATTTTAACACCGTTGCCTAGGCCTAGAACAAAAGGCCAGGCTGAGCAACCCTTATCCAAAATACTTGGGAAAAGACATGTTTTGAATTTTGGCTTTCTTCAGATTTTGGAATGTTTGCATATATTTAATGATGTATCTATCTCAGGAGTGAGGCCCAGGCCTAATGTCAGAAATCATTTATGGTCCAGGCCCACTGTGTCCATTCAGCCTAAAAGTAATCTTACACAGAATCTTCAGTAGTCTTCTACTTAAGAGTGGCATGGTGTGTAATTTTCTACTTGTGCCACCATGAAAAGGTTCACAGTTTGGAGCATTACAGATTTTTGGATAAGGATTGCTTTGTGTTGACCATACTGAGTTAATAATGTGGTGAAATTTTATTTCCAGTGTTTCTCCTAAGAAAACCATGTCTGAATTTTTTAAGTGTAGAAAGTATGAAGTAGGGTTTGGAATGTAGATAGCTCAGTGGAAGTGCATCTTCCTAGTGTGTGCTTTGATTTCCTAGCACCATAAACATAAAAACATAGGAGAGATACTAAATTTTTGAGAGTATGGTGGGCTGGCTTTGCAATCTAATTATATATTCTTTATTGAACTAAAGTGCACAATAGACTTGAAAGTAAATGAGTTTTCACTAGAATGCCCTCTCTTTATAATATAAATAGCATCTGATACAGTTCATACTATAGAAATAGTTCCTTGGAAATGCACACACTAATTTCTTCCTTTTTCTGTTTTTTGTCTAGAGAGAATTCAACAGAGGCACCCGCAGTTGATTCTAACCATCAGTCAAAGTCTCCATTGGAGAAGTTTATGGTCAAGCTGTGCACTCATCATCAGAAGCAATTCATCCGGGTCCTGAGCGACCTGTACACCGAATCTGAGCCAGGCTCTGAGGACCTGCAGCGTTTGGACCCCACAGTGATGGATGTCTCCGCCTGCGATTCAGGTTGTGCCCAGCTGAACAGCAGTGACAATGAAAAGGGTGACTGTCTTGAGGGAAGCTCTCCTGCCTCTGTGAAGCTGTTCTTAGACTCCTCCGGTTCTCCCAGCTCCCTGAATGTGACTGAAGAAACCATGAAGGAACCACCTCCTGAAACAGACTCTGGAGATGGGAGAGACAATGCCCTGAGCACTGTCCAGAAAGATTCCTCTGACCTTCCAGACGCTCCGCATAACCCCACAGGCTCTGCAGACGACAGTTCCACCCTGGGGGGCCTCAGTACATTGGACTCTCCCTCTTCGAACTCCCCCCACAGGTCTAAAAGCTTAGAGAGGCAAACCACTGGCCAGGAGCAAGACACAAACATGCAGCCCTGTGAGGATGCTGAAGACAGTGCCCCGGCGTCAGCCCAAAGCCTGGCTGCAGCAGAAGTGGCAGCTGAGAACACGGAAGAGGGTGGCAGCTGTGCTGTTGCTCAGAGCAACTCATTCCAAGCTTTATCAGAAGAGACGTGGGACTCAGGGCTCGTGGGAAACCCATCTAGTACTGCAGACAAAGAGAATGCTTTACAGTGTAGCTCAAAATCACCCTTACACCGGGAGTTAGAGACGGATGAGCAAGATGCAAGGCCAGAGCACGAGAACCATCTCCACTCACTAGGTAGAAACAAGGCGGGTTTCCAGGCAGATCCCAGAGACATGGGCCATTTTGATCATTCCAAAGGCGGTTGGTTAGCTCCCAGCCCCACGCCAACTGTACACAGAGCATCCAATGGTCACCCACAAACCAAGATGATACCGGCCTCCATCAAGACTGCTCGGAAAAGTAAGAGGGCATCAGGATTGAGGATAAACGATTATGACAACCAGTGCGATGTTGTTTATATCAGTCAACCAATAACAGAGTGCCACTTTGAGAGTCAAAGGTCCATACTGTCTTCTCGGAAAACAGCCCGAAAGAGTACCCGGGGATACTTCTTCAATGGTGATTGCTGTGAGCTGCCAACGGTTCGCACACTGGCCAGAAATTTATGCTCCCAAGAAAAAGGAAGCTGCTCACCAATAGCATCAGAGGCAGTGGTGACTCCCAAGCAGACTCTTACAGTTCCCACCTCAAAGCACATAGTAGGTGTGCAGCTTCCCGCAGTAGGCGTACAGCTTCCCACATTAGATGTCCAGCTTCCCACAGTAGGTGTACAACTTCCTACAGCGGATGTGCAGCTTCCCACAGTAGGTGCACAACTTCCTACAGCAGATGTGCAGCTTCCCACAGCAGGTGTACAACTTCCTACAGCGGATGTGCAGCTTCCCACAGTAGGTGCACAACTTCCTACAGCAGATGTGCAGCTTCCCACAGTGGATGTGCAAATTTCCACAGTTGATGTACAGCTTCCCACAGTAGGTGAGCAGCTTCTGGAAGAAGATACCTGTGACGATCCTAGGAAAGAAAGAGCCTCCCCTGAGGAAGGGGGTGAAGACTCATCATCAGCAAAAGAGCATCAGGAGCCAGAAGTTTGCCTCACCGTGAGTGAACAGGACCCTAGTAGCTTCCCTAGTCCAGGAGAGGCCACAGCCTCTAGCCCAGCATGTCTTCTGCCTGCTCTCCTTCCCAGTGAGGGTGTGTCTGATGTGCCAGAAAGCAGCAGTGTGGCCTCGCCTCCCACAGAACGTGTACTGTCTTTCTATGAACAAGACCAGCCACCGGCCTCCCTGCTAGGTCCAGAGGAAATGCAGGCACAGGAGTGCCACTTGGATGTGACAACTGGAAGCCTCCCGGTCGCCTCCCGGGAGGACAGTGAAGACCTCCTGTGTCAACCTCAGCCTTCTCCTGAACCAGTCATCAGAGAGGAGAGTTCTCCATGCTCAGAAGATGAAAGTCCTGCTGTGACTTTAGATTCTCCCCTAGGGCTAGAACTGTCTGAGCATGGCCAAAGCACGAGCACTGAGACTGAGACCGGAGACATCCCTGGGGAGACACTGCTGCTAGATGGCTCCCTGCCCCTACTGGAGAGCAGCATTGTCACCGATGAACACCCAAGCCAGAAGGAAGGAGGTGAGCCTGCGAGTGGAACGGGACACCTGGAGGCGCATGACAATGACACAAAATACTCAGCAGAAAATGATCCCAGTGAGCCAAACTCCGACTCACCTGAAGAGAATGTGGATAAGAAGAAAAAGGCTAAAAAGTTCCCCGAGGCCTCTGATAGGTGCCTAAGAAGTCAGATTGTAGATTCTTCCTCTGCTGACAGGAACCCAGGAAGCCAGGATTTGGATTCTTCCCCTGCTTGTTCTGAGATCAAGGTTTCTAAAAATCCTGCTGTAAAGCATTCTAAAAGAGAAGGGGACTCGGGTGGGGTGACTTCCGAGGGCCCAGTGATGGACAGTCTGGAGGACACTGAAGACCCTGGTGTCAGTGAACACTCCTCTGATGAAGAGACCACGCAGGGCGCTGAAGGAGTTGGCATCATTACAAGGCAGACTGTTAAAAACATGCTGGCAGTGGAAGTTAAAAGGGAAGAGGGAGGGACTTCCCCAAACAGTGACCCAACCGCTGCTGGCCAGCCATTGCCTGGAGACAACCTGGAAACCCATGTCTGCTCCAAGATAGATGAGAGAGATGCCCATGTGCCCTCAGAAAACATTCCTTGCAAGAGGGACCCAGAGCAGGTAAAGGAGAACCCGGGACACAGTGCCACACGGGACACAGAGGCCGCTGTGAGTGAGGTAGACACGGAAGACAGCCACCACAGAGATGATGCGGGCCTGGCTCCGTGGACCTCAGCTCGGGTGTCAGCCAGTCAGGGCGGTGGCACTGCTGGACCACCAAAATCGGTAACAAGGCCTAAGAGACTGCCTCCTGCCTACAACCTGAGACATGCCTTGAACACTACGAAAATGACTTCGGAAAAGCAGGTCACACCGGTAAACCCAGCACCAAAGGAAAGTGGGGCTTCTGAGAGTGCAGAGCCCTTCGATGAGGAAGATGAGGACACGGAGGTGGAGGAGCAGCCCAAGTTCGTGGGCTGGTGTGCAGAAGAGGAGAACCAGGAGCTTATCGCCAACTTCAACGCCCACTACCTGAGGGTCCAGAAGGGCTGGATCCAGCTGGAGAAGGAAGCACAACCCACAGCCAGAGCCAGGAGCAAGTCGGACAAGCTGAAGGAGATCTGGAAGAGCAAGAAGAGGTCGCGGAAGGGTAGGGGTTCACTGGAGGTGCAAAAATTTTCTCCTGTTCAGATGCTGTTTATGACAAACTTTAAGCTGTCTAACATCTGTAAGTGGTTCTTAGAGACAACAGAAACTCGGTCTCTGGTCATCGTGAAGAAACTGAATACTCGTCTTCCAGGAGACATCCCGCTTGTTAAACACCCTCTTCAGAAGTACCCCCCTTCCACCATGTACCCTAGCTCACTGCAGGCAGAACGCTTGAAAAAACACTTAAAGAAATTCCCCGGAGCCATTCCTGCTAGGAATAATTGGAAGACACAGAAGCTATGGGCTAAACTACGAGAGAATCCTGACCAGGTAGAGCCAGAGGCTGGCAGCGAC
Organism: Apodemus sylvaticus; assembly: GCF_947179515.1. NCBI lineage: Eukaryota > Metazoa > Chordata > Mammalia > Rodentia > Muridae > Apodemus > Apodemus sylvaticus. Next base: position 20,094,245 of record NC_067472.1, on the reverse strand, counting down.
ATCAGCCTTGGCCCTAACAGTGAGGACAGTGTGGAGGAAGTCAGAGAAGGTAGACATAGCCATCCCCCCACCAACTTGCCTACTCCAGCCAGCACCCGGATCCTTAGAAAGTATTCCAATATTCGAGGAAAGCTCAGAGCCCAGCGCCTGGACAGCTCACTGGGTGGGGCTTCTGAAACTAAGCAGGGCCGCAAGAGCGTGTGCATCAACCCGCTAATGTCCCCAAAGCTCGCCCTCCGGGTGGGTGCAGATGGCTTTCCCGTCAACGCCAAGAGAGCTGAAAGAAACAAGGGGCGAAGAGGGAAGCCGATGCCCGGAACTTTGCTTAAAGTGGACGGTCAGAACAAGCGCAAGAGAGCAGAAGGCTCCGGTTCTCAAGACGGGAAGGACACGGGGCCGGCAACAAAAGCCAGCAGAGGCCTTTCTGCCAAGAAGCTAGCTGCAAAGGACAGAGCCAACCAGCTATCCAAGAAGATGACCTTGAAAGAGAATAAAGTGAGAGTCTGTAGAAAGGGTCCTGGGAGGAGCTGCCCACCATCCAGGAAAGAAAAAGAGAATGCAAACAGAAGACCTGGCCATCCGGCCTCGGCCTCCGAAGCGCTGACAAAGTCCTCAAAACAAAGGGGCGCAAGAGAAGCCTCTTCCAAGGCCCCAAAAGTCAGGAGGAGAAACCGGAAGCTGAGCAGTGGTAGGGGCCGGGCCAGACCCTTGGCTAAAAGCCCAGAGAACCGGACTGCCACGAGGAAAAGAAAGCTCAAGGCCAAGCTGGATTCTTCCCAGGGCAAACGCAGGCGGTTAGAAGCCAAGTAAAGCCGGAGAGCCGCTGAGAGGATCGGCCCGTGAAGCATCCTTTCGTTTTGCATTAACAGATTCTGTTTTTATAAGCTTGTCAAGCCTTTCACGGTGTAGTTACAGGGAACGCCAGTTTGAGATGTCAGAAAATGCATCTTAGCTGGAGAAGGGAACTTGTAGAGTTCTTCTCTGGGGCTAAGGAAAGTTGTAAGGTATTTTCTGGTTGTTCCTTGGGTTTTAAAACTTGGAACCAAGCAGTTTTTGTTTTAAGAAGTACAGTGCCTTATTTATCCTTTTTGTTTAAAAATTTACAAAAGCTAAGAAGCTGATGTATGTGACTAAAGGCTTGTATTTTATACTTGACGCACAAGCACTTGTTCTGTCACTGAGGAGGCCTCCGCCACACGTGCACGAGCGCGAGCGTCATCAGCGGCCTGTGCGCCCCGGGCAGGTGCACCTTGCAGGCCGCAGCACAACTCCCTCTCTGTCTTGTTTGGTTTTTATTTGATTGATATTTGAAAGCTGAACCAAATCATTTCTATGGTATGTGGAGAATGCAGGGGATTTATAATTATTATAAAAGATTAATATTTCTGTTACTTTCCTTCCAAAACTCATATTGTTGATTGATCACCCCTTTATCTTTTTATTTTTTTTAATCATTTTAGATCATGTTCTCAAATTTGTGTGCCCATGGGACAAAGATGTGCTACACTTTCTTTTGTTGTTTTTTGTTTTGTTTTGTTTTGTTTTGTTTTTTGCCTCCAAACTATGCTACTATTAACATGCTGGTCATTTGACCATTAGGATGAGTGACTCTTGTTTTCATTCTTACACAAAGTATTTCCCTGGCATCAGAAGCCGAGATGTTCTTTGTGGCAGTGGAAGAGCTTAGCTGCGTGCGCGTGCATGTTACGTGCGTGTGGTTGCCACCCACAGGTGTCTTCTGGTACTAGTTACACAGCAAAATCCCTCCTTCCCCACGCAGTGTATCTGTGAGCTGAGTGGTTAGCAATGGCTGGAATGTTTGAAAGAATTCAGTCTCCACATTTCTAATCAGACTTCCACATCAGACTTGGAGAGGTGTGAGCAGTGGCCCTGAGAGACCAGGCGCGAGGCAGCTGAAAGGAGCTGCCCAGGGTCTTAGCGGAGCCACATCCTCACCCCCAGGTGAGTGAAGCTCCTGGGACTCCCTGATGTGAGCGTCTTTGCCTGGAGTAGGTGTCTTTTCAAACTGATAGTCCCGTTCTTGTGGCTAAACACGTGCAGCGTCGCCCTCCCCCACCACGTCATTCTGTCCCATGGCTCAGAAATGAGAAACGCAATAATTGGAAGTGATGTTTGCCTTTCCTTGGTGGAGCCTGACATGGCCCCGTTGGCTTTACGTGGCGCCTACAGCATCGCTCCATTGTAACAGTGTGTACTTGACATTTCCATTGGGCCAGTCAGCAAACCCTGGGTGGCCAAGGCCTCCGTCCGCCTTGGCTTTGCCATGCTCTGTCACCAAAACAGGCTCGCATGGACAGCTGCTGCCCTGTTCTTCTGATTAAGTTTCTACCTAAGTTGTTTCAGATCTTTTTAGATCAACCCAGATGGGCTTCTTTTATATGCAAATCATGATAAAACTGGCCTTCTACCTATCTTGCTATTGTTAAAGGTTTGCTGCAGATAATGGAAACTTCTGATAATCTGATAAGACTGGAGCATTTGATTCATGAGAAGGTGAGAATTGTGCTGAATTTCACAGATAATGAAAGTCATCAGTTTCTTTCCTTTATTTTTTGTCACCTCTGTCCCATAAGCCTCCCCCCTTTCCCCAGTCCCTGTTTTTATTATGATTATTATTATTATTATTGTCTTTGGCCTTGACCACTCACAAGCTACCTATCATAATGAGACTGCTGAGTGTATGCTGGCAACTCTCAGCATTAGGTTGCACGGAAGCATTAATATGTTTTGAATAGGTTCTTTTAATCTTAAAAGATGGTTTTAAGGCTTAAAAGAATTTTGCTACAGTTGTCACTGGATTTTGTCATGGTGGTGACTTACACAGCTGAGGCTTGCTAATGTCAGGTGTGCCGACGCCTGTATATGAGGAGCCCTTGGCTACCTGGAGATTTCCTTATAAGGTGCTTGGGTTAGGTTGGGTGGGTGGGATGCTTCCAGTTCCCGCCACTTTATAATTCATTCCATTATGTTTCTGATGGTGTTGTTTTCGGTTTTAAAAGTTCACTTTGAGAAAGGCTGCATTTGAAAAAGCAGTGTGGAAGTGTTTATCGTATAACCACCTAAGGATGATGTCAGCATTCTGAAAATCAGCTTATATTTGATAATAGTAACTGCATTTATTTATATTTATACTTTCTACAAAATTATCACATTCAAGTGAAGTAATCTCATTTTTGGTTAATTTTGTTAATAGAAGAAAGGAAACAAAAGCAAAACTTTTGTAGCTCTAGGCTTTTCTATGCCCAGAGCATGCTGGGATATTATCTCCTCAGCATCTCCAGGTTTGGCCCTCGCTGCAGTCTCTTTATGTTCCTCCCTTCCTATAGTCATTTTCAGATATGACCTGCCACCACATGCAGTGCACTCTGCCCCACAGTTTTGATGCTAAGGCGGAAAGGCGTTCTGCTTCTGACCGTCCCTGCACTCAGTAAAGTGGCTGTCATAGGTGGAGCTGGAGCTGATGCTAGGGGACTCGTTCCTTCTGTCAGGAGCTGGAAGATGTCCCAGAAGCTATCCGAGCAGCTCTGCGTAGCTTCCCTAGAGCACGGCCTTCTTTGGAGATCATTTTCTTATTGGGCTCCCAGGATGGTCCTGCTCTCTTGATGGGGGTTCGGAATTTTATTCTGACACTTCCTCAGATATGTTACAGTCTTTCAGTGCATTGGGAAGGCCCCAAACCTTGCTCTGTTCTGGGAACCTCCTGCATAGGAGTGTTGCCTGAGTCTGTTGATCCACAGTTGATAGTCCCTGGGATTCCCTGGCTCTTGCTGGTTTTGTTTTGGGGGTGGGGGGGAGAAAGGCTCTTAATTGAAGATTTTCCACTGCCCTTTCTAAACCACAGCTGAGCTGTGGGGTTTGCACCTCATCATTCTGTAATGGCTTAGAGAGAAGAGTTACTTATCCCTTTCCCCGGGGACCCAGTGCATCACCCAGCACAGGTGAATTTCTCACCATGCACCTAAGTCATCAGCAAGTATCACTGCAGGACAGATGCTAAGCCAAGAAGCCTGTTTGCAGCCTTGGGATGGCCTCCGTGGTGAGGGCACAGCTACCACTCACTGATTGGTGGACCTAAGAGGCCCGTAGGAAATGACACAGTGCTGTGTGATGCAAACCGGGGGTGCTCCGGTGTTGCCATCAGCAAGTCTGCCTGCCATAGACTGAATAATCCAAAGAGCTGCCTAGTCACCAGGGAGCCACCGCCATCCCCGAGGCCTCACATAGGCCAGCTCAGGCCTCCTCTTAGCTTAAACGAGCAGTCACAGACAAGCAAACTGGGCTGGCTACTCCTGTATAAATCAAGTTTTGTCAGCACATGCCGTTTTTGCTTACTGATTGTCCATGAAGTAGACTAAACGCTTGGCGAAGTGGCCATGAAAATCCACACAGCCTAACATAGCTAAATTTACATCTTTGAACAAACCTGCTGACCCTGCTTGAGGAAATAACCGTTTTTTAGGGATATCTCCATTCCTCTCCTGTCCCCACCCCATCTCAGCTCTGTCCTGTGCACACATTTGTGTGCTCTTGCTGTAAGAGAGGCATGTCATTGAGACAGCTCCCGAGTAAGCTCTGAGCAATAAGTGCATCTCCTTTTAAATCCTTTACCCCAGCCCCACCATGAGGGCACCACGGCCTCCTGACCCCTGAGCAAGGTGTCTTTGGATTTCTAAAATTCGGTGGCCTGGCCCCTGTTCCACCCCCATAGTTTATAATCATAGAACTGCCTCTGGCTTTACTTGTTTATTAAAATAAGCCAAGACTCTCTCTACCGAGATTAGCTAGGGGTACTTCTGGTGGACATTTAGTTTTGGGAAAGCCACACAGCCCAGAAACAAAAGCACCGTTTCTGTGTTACCGTTTGTCTGTTTTCAGTCACACACTTTCAAAGGAATTTTATTAAAATCAAGCTAACAATAAAATGGTAGTTTTTGAACTGCTATAGAAAAGAATGAAAAACAAGTCAAACCTGAGTATAACTAGGGAGTTAGAGAGTATATTTGTATATCAGTCAACTTTCAGGGTGTGAGTCCTCCCCTGACCCCAAACTCAGATATAAATTTCTATTCTGCATTCCAGAATGAGGTTGAGTGTCATGTCAAAACTTTTCAAAATGGGGCCCTTGTCCCCTAATTAGTGGACAGTGCTGAAGACTGAACTCTGGGCCTGATGTAAGTGAGGCAGACATTCTACCACTGAACTATGTCCCCTGCTCAAATTATTTTGAATTCTTTCCTATTGTTCTGTATCTTCTAATGACTGGTTATCCACTGAAATGTTGGAATCCCTGAAATATGAAGTGTCTACACCCAAAGCAGTTCCCTTATCCACCCAGCAGGTACTTCTCCCTATATCCTTCAAGGAAAAGATATTTTTTAAAACTTAACACAGCAGAGCTAGGGAACTAACTCTCATACAGGGGCTGCATCCACTCATACAAGGGATGCATTTGCAAGGCTAGTCACCCTGTAGCCCCCACTGTTCTGCCCCCAAGGGACCACTGATGACAGTGTGCAAGGCCGTTCTCACACATGCCTTTGTCTTTGGGTTTGAGCCAGCGGTGGTCAGTTCCTGGCGTTACCTTCTCCCTGCCCAGTTGTCCTTTCTCGGGCTTTTGCTGTGTTGGTCTCAGCCTGTCACCTAGCCTGCAGATTGGCAGCTGCACAGGCACGTGACAAGGAGACCCTGAAGCTTTCACACCCGATAGGCCCGCCCTGTCTGATAGAGGTGCAGTTGTGAGCTTCCTGAAAGCGTAGACCACCTGCCTGAAACAGCGGCCCAGTGCCCGCGGTACGAGAATACACTGGAGGATGGACGAGCGGCTCTTCACTCTTTGAACTGGATAAGCAGAAGTAACAGAACCCCTGACAGACAATGGCCCATACTGCCTAGAATACTCACTGCCTGACCCTTAGGTCAGCGTACTGATCTTCACAAAAGCCGATATGAAGTTGTGTGGACTGTCAGGCACACTTTCTTTTTTCCACATAGGCCAGCATTGCAACAGTCCTTTTGGGTTTGTGGTATCTCCTGTGTCAGTCTCAGCACACAGTAGCCATTGTCCATCATTCCTAGTAGCACTTGTAAGGAAGGAAAAGATTGTCCTTGCTCATTAGATACTTGCTGATGAGTTACAGATAGCCCACGTCGGCTAGGGTATCATTGAAAGTGTAGTTTTGTAACCTAAGAATGCAATCAATCGTCTTACGCAGCACCGTGAACTGGGCTGATAGAGACATTCCACCAGCAGTGTTTGACAGACACAGGCTGACCTCCAGTGATGGAGCAGCCTACAGCAGTGCCTCTCTCAAAGCACAGGAACTGGTAGTGTTTCACACTAACAGCCCCCTGCTCTCTCCTGTATAGACGGTGTGTGCAGGTTTCCGGTTCTCAGATTTGGTCAGTGTCTGTGGACTAGAGTGACTGGCCTTTGTGTGTTCGAACCCTGAGTCCAGGCCATGCTTCTTTTCTCATGGATGCTGTGTTGTCCGTGCGCCAGCATCTTCAGGCCCAGCAAGTCCAGGGCCCTCTAGGCTGCCAGGGAAGCCCAGGCTTGTTCAGGCCTGAAGCAGCTCCTCCTCTGGGGAGCTGTTCTTGGTACATTGCCTTCTCCCCTCCTGCCTATGCCACTGGCCCCCTTCCAGGTGGCATCTTCTCTGGGACACCCCCTCCCCCCAAAGTGCTTCGCTGAACATATCATGAGAAGAATCTCTCTCCTCCCTCATCACTAGATTCTCACCGCGTTTAGTGGTCGCTCACCTCTTGCCCACTCCGGTTGGAACCAGATGAACATCTCATGCCCTGTCGTAGTTAGAGCTGTCTGTTGTGCTTGGAAGCACTTGTGATAAAGATGACTACACAAATACAATTTGCATAATTTTGTATATTTATACCACAGGTAGGGATTACTGCTAGAGCCACCGTATCTTAGGGTAATTGATTTCACTTGTGGCTTCTGCATTCTGAGTAGTTCTAGGAGACTGTATTAGTGATTGGTTTCAAATATATAGAGTACGTATTTATACACACCACTGCGGAGTTTATTTTAACTGTGTAAATAGTGGTATTTTCCTGTTCAGATGCTTCTATACAAAGTATTTATTTTAACAAAAGTAGTTAGCTGTCAAAAGGGCTTTCCAAACCTGTCCTTGCCATCTCTTCTCCCAGCTCCCATGCTCAGCCATCAGATGCCTAAACATCACAGTAAAGGCGGGGCCTGTCACCTTAAAACCCTTGCTGTATTTGGGTAGACACAACTCGGATTGGGAACCCTACTGCTGCCCCAGATTCTCCATTCCAGACCAAAGTGGAGCTCGGAGAGGTGTGGCTTGGCTCAGCCTAGCATCCTGGTGTCCCGCATAGCCACTTACCTATGCACCATTGATGTAGCCAGCCGTTCTCTTCCGTGGTCTGCACGTGGAAGTGACCTTGGTTGTAGTCCTGTGGCAAGCAGCCTTATGCCTGTGCAATGAGGAGAAACCACAGTGGTTGCCAGTGTGAGCTTCGCATCTGGCTCTCGGGATTTATGAGAGTCACTCTTTGACACACCCGGAGGAGACACACCTGTCACCTTCTGCACATATACAAACCTTGGGAACACCTTGGCTCTCCCCCTCTCCCCTTCTCATCCAGCATCTGTGCAGATGTGGCCCCTCCCACCCATCTGTATCCCGGGGCTCTAACATGCGGTCAGCTTCCCTTCTCAGGAGTCCCAGTCGCAAACCAGAGCACCCTCGATGGCGTGGGACCAATGCTCTATGGTCATGTGTGGCCCTTTTCCCTGTGCTTCATCCATGGGCATCCCATCGGTCACTGTGTCACTTGGCTGGGATGGCTGGGTTGGCCTGCAGCTCCAGGACTCTTGGGTACTTGGAGAGCAAGTATGTAGGGATCACTGTCATCTATTTGAACTGTAGTCTGCATATCTCCTCATGGGCTCCCTTTGTCTTTTCTGAACAAGGGAGGCACGTGCGTGGTAACGCTGGAGAACGTCTTCTAAGATGCTTGCTCGTTAGCAAGTCTGCTTCTGAGATGAAATGTGAATGGGTAACTGGGTGCCAGGGAGTTTAGCACTGAACTAGACAGTCAAGACGTTTTAACCTTTGCAGAAAGTAGATCCTGTTCTCACCTAAATGTTCACAAGATGTAATGCTGTAAATAGTTTTCTAAAAAATATTTATTACATGTTCTGTATACAGACTCACATTCTGAGTGATGTTGGTTTGCATTGTATTGTAGAAGATTATATTTTGATAGTGGACTTCTTTCATAACACAGCTCACTCATGGAGAAAGAAGCAAACCCAGCAGGTTGAGAGCTGTGTGGGGCTTTGCTCTGTAATGGACCACCCAATCCCAGCTTTAGCCCCCTTCTCCCCCAGTGTGTTATATATATTACATGATACAGGTGTACAGTACAGGTCAGTGCTCGGGTCTGCAGAGCACATTTCCAGGTGTTCTTTCTGATGTGTTCCCATAGCAATATGACCCCAGGTGCCGACCAGTCCTGTTGTCTCAGAGGATCGGGTTGGGGACAGCTCTTGCGATGCCTCTTGCCTTTCCTAAGAGGCTGCTTTACTTGAACTGATGCTTCTGTTTCTTGTGCATGCTCCCATGTCACAAAACTGTAGCAGTGTGTGGGGGTTCTCCCAGCCCCAGACACAGCAAAAGCGGACATGCCAATCAAAGGTTAGTGATTCCCCAGGAATTTTACTTCCCAGAACAGATGAGGCAAAGCTCAATTGGCCATAGGATAAATGTAAGGAATTTTTACCAGAGAAATGTATGTGGCCTATTATATTCCTCCCTCCACCCCGCCCCCGCCCTGTCTGACTCACTTTGGAAGCCAGCCTATGTCCTGCCTTCTCCTTCTATGCCTAGGCTCGAGATGTCCACGGCCCCTAGAGTCTGGCTAGGTTCTTAATGTGCCCAACCCTTGTTGAGCAGCCTTCCCTTGTGACCGTCCTACGCTTACTGAAAAGGAATGCCCACACCCTGATGCCCATTGTTAGAAGTGATGTAGTTTTTTAGGCTTTTGGAATATGTGGGGGTTTTGTATTTCTGATGATGTTTGGGATTTTTCACTAGTGTTTTTTAGATTGAAGTGGGTGCGTTATGGTAAACTTTCCACTGCTGAGCCCAAAAGCGTGCAGAGGAGAGAACTTGCCCTGCATTGTGGTATTGGGGAGGTGACTACTTATGGCGAGGGGGTGGGGGAGGGTCTTGTAGATGATATGGGGTTGAAATAGAAATTCTGGCCAGAGGTTTCCTAAGTCTTTGATATTTTGTAATGAACCCCTCCCCCACATTAATCTTTCTAAATCTCAATGTAAGCCTGCTGTTTACCCTCAGGGAACAAGTGGTTTTCAAAATTGAGCTCCTCCAAGGTCCTGGGCCAGCGCCCGCGTGCGCTGGCCATCTCTGTGATCTCGTGGCATTGTTTCCCCATATGCATTATGACAGTAAGAAGTTCAGCCCCACCCTGTATGAAAAGCACAGCCCAGTGCCCTAATTTAGGCTTGTGTCGTTGCCTTTGAGGGCCTGGGGGGAGGTCCTAGGAGGTCCATGCAATTTAACTGAAGCTCAGGTGTGCATTGGATTTTGCTTCTATTAGGCCACAACCCTTCAGAATGAGTTTAGGGCAGGGGCTACGGATCCGGCTCCAGATTCAGGAAGCTGAGTCTCCACCGTTCCTTAAGTTGTCACTGGTCCCCCCTGGTGGTGTTGCCAAGGTCAATCTTGTAGGTGTTTGGATGTGCTCCTTTTTGCTGTCTTGTGAGTTGTAGCCAGTGCTCCAGATGCCCAAGGGTGGGGCCTCTGGAAGGTCCAGCCCTCCCTGACCCCAGCGCCTTTCAGACTAATGCAATGAGAAGACTCTGCAAATGGCCACCTGGCAGGACAGCATGTGCCTCTTGGGCCTGGATTCCACTGTTAGTGAGTGTAGGAAAATACTGTGTCTTTAATGGATGAAAATTCAATGTATGCTGTGAATTTGTTGGTTTGAAACATTGAAAATTTTTCATTAGACAATGTTTACATACCTCACCTGAAGAACCTTTGAGAGTGTATATATGAAATTTAAAAATATATTAAGTTGCTTTAAACAGTATGTATAGCTATAAAAGTTGGAGTTATTTTAACTTTGAGTATGTACCAAGTCTCTTAAATACTGAAATCTCATAGACTTTCTGGCTTCTGTGTTTTGCTTTTCCTGTTGGACCACATAGATAACTGTGTTTTTGTTCTTGATAAATGGGGCCCACACCGAAGTCCAGGCTTGTAAGGATTTTCTGGTTTGGATTTGAGGGAATGGGTGTGGAGCTAGAGGGTGTGGGGGAGGGAGTTCTCTAACATTGATATCTGTGAGCTTTTTCAAGGCGCTTATTTTATTGCAGCATATTAAAGTTCTTTGATATTAAAGTGTGTTTGTGTGGTCACTGGAGAGAGGGAGGGACAATACAGCACAGTCTCCGTCCTCACTGGTGTGTGGCTGAAAGAAGACTGTGTGAGCCAAGGGGCCGGGCACTACCCTAACACAAGTGACACTCTGGGTCATCCCTCACCCAGGGCACAGGAAATAGAATGGCAGCATCGTGGGATGCACTGGACGGGACAGGAAAGGCGGCAGCGTTCATCCTGCGGGGAGACGGCAAGGCAGCCCAGCCCAGCGCTGTCCACTTCTGTGGCCCCAGCTGGAATGTGACAGAAAACAAGAGCCTTGCATTTGCAGGGCCGCTTCTGGGGTCTGACTTGTTGGATCGGCTGGAAGTGAGTCTGTCCAAGGTCACGGCTGGCCCATGAGACCTGTGGAGCCAGTCGTCGCACAGCCGGATGTCACACAATAGTGACTGTCCAACAGCCCCCAGATTGGCTTTAGCATTGACGTCCATTTCCAATCTACAGATGTGTTTATTTAACCCAGGATTTTTAAAAATAGTTTAAATCTGTAAGTTTTCATTCCAAAAATTGGGGTTTCTAGTTTTGTGGGGGAAAGGGGATGTTGGGTTTTTGTTTTGTTTTGTTTTTGGTTTGTGGTGTTTTATTTGAAGCTAACAAATTTAGGTCATGGTAAAAACCAGCTGGTACAGGAAGACTGGAAAATGCTCATTGGTGCCATAGTCTCTAGCGTGAGTGCTTCCATTTGCCCCTGTTGGCACTACCGCTTTAATCAGCTGTGGCAATAGAAATGTTAGGCCAAGGAGCTCTGACCACTGCCTTACCTCTTTCCCGGACGCCTGAGCCTATGGCCTACTGGGTTTCACTTTCCCCCCTCCTCCATGCTCTCTAGCACCCATCCTTCCTCTCCTGATCCCCAACTGTTGTGAAGGCACCACAGTTACCATACCTGTGCCCTTTCTAGGTGGCCATGGGAGCTTTGCGACACCACTACATGTATGTGAGATCAGTTCATGGCTCTGGCATAATGGGGGCTTGGCACATCTTTTGACTCTTGGTGACCTATCGGGGTGTGTCTTAGAAACTTAGATCCTGTTGCTCATTTCCTACGTGCAGTGTTCTGGTCTGGTGTATGTTGCCCCCTTACACTACTGGCCTGGGTACAGGGGCTTCTAGGATTGATTATCTGAGAGTTCGTGCTGCTTTCTAATCTGTCACTTGGATGCTCCAAGACCCTTGGAGTCTGGCTAAGTGTGTGAGTGTTTCTGTAGGCAAATGCTCAAAACATTAGTGTCACTTAAACATTTGTCAGGACATGAGAGTAGGGGAGCCTTCTCAGTCTGTCACGCACCCCTCTCCTTCAGGATGAACAAGCCTTGCCACATCAGGGTCAGCAGACATCCTGGCTGTGATGACTGTGGCCAGTGTGGTGGCCCAGGGCCCTTCCACCCTGGAATGGTGAATGCTGGTAGCCGCAGGCTCGTGTTGATGAAGAAAGAGACCAGGCAGGCACAGAGTCCATGAACCAATGTCATGTTCACATGGAAGACAGCAGACAATACTGACATATTCTAAAACAATACTTCTGGGAAAAGGACAGGTGCGGCTCCCTCAGGGACTGTTTGAAACCAGTTTCTAAGAGTTGACCCAAACACAGCTACAGAAACCCCAAACAAAAGGTCACAACCACATAGCATCTGAAAACCAAAACAAGACACTGGAGGTTGACTTTAACATATAAAAATACTATAACAAAATGAAATACAAATATATATTAGAATCTGTAAGTATTCTGTATAAAGAGATACTTTCGCGGTTAGGCTAACAGCAGGCAAAGAGGAAACAAAGATGACCTTTTCCATTTCTTAGCATCGCCACAGGGCCCTGTGCAGTGCTGCCCAGGTGCCAGCTCCTCAGGACTTGCCCTGCTGGGTCTCTGCTCTGCATGTCGAATGGAAATAGCCAGTGATGACCACAAAGCAAACTGAAGGTCTTTACCAAAGGGGAACACAATGTGGAGATGATTTCTCAAAGGGCCGGTCTCAGAGTCACCCTCTTACCTGACCTTACAAGTCTGAGTGTGAACAGGTGATGGGAGCCATAGACCAGGCCCTGGGCTTGCAAGGCGCTGACTAAGACAAAGGTAAAGTTGAGCCTGGGGCTCATGGCTCTCTGGGAGCCATCGGATCAGCCTCTCACCTCCCATCCCAAGGCCTTGGGGAAGGGCGGCATCACCTGCCAGTCCATGCTTCCCAAGCCCAGGAGTTGGCTTCTCCGGGCCGATAGGGAGTGATGGTGTCTGGGGACGGAAACTTGCACACGCTAAGGAGTCCAGAACACCTGTTTCTAGAAAGGGGCATCATGCTACATGTCTTAAGCTTTCCCTCCCTCTGCAGCCTGGTACAGCCCCTTGCCAGAGTACCACAGTGCTCTGGAAGCTTGGAGTAAGAGGAAGATGCAGAGTTGTTTAAAGCCTTAGAGGTTTGGGCCTCTGTCCTCTTAGAGAGCTGTGGGTCTCTGCATTGGATCCCTTGCTCAAGGGCCATAAGAAAATGGAGTCTTCCACCCTGGCAAAGAGTGTAACCAGTCACGACAATTAACCAGTTGATCAGGGCTGGGCTCTCTATCCCAGAGTCTCACTGGCCTGAGCCATTGTGATAGGAGATGCCAGGTTCTCAGGTCACAGGAGGCTATGCCTTCACCAGCACCAGGGGCTCCTCTCCGTCCACACAGGCAGTGGTAGGTGTAAGGCCAGCTTCTGTACATAGCACTCCCCGACGACGGAAGCAGCCTTGAATGGGGGACATGCTCACACCTACAGCCCACAAAGACACCCCCACTGCACCCACACACCCAGACCAGGGCTACAGCCTCTTGGGGAGACGTGAGAAAGCATGACCCTTTCTCCCTTCCGCAGAACTCATCTTTCTAAACTTCGCCGTGCATGGAAGGGAAGCAGCTTTCATATCGGCCGTCCACGTCTCTGGTGGGTTCAGCAAACGCCCAGTGTGAGCTGCTGCAGCCTGGGCTGTCCTGCGTACTTCATGGTGCTCAGCAACTATGTCACGCCAGGGCTGAGGCCCACGAGCCCGCTCCAGGTTAGGGACATAAAAACCCGCTAAGGAAGTTAATGGAAATGGATCTCCTAAGACCTCAGGCCTCCCCTCCTGAGATCACAGTGGCAGTGTCTACGTGGTTCCTATCTATTACCTTCCTGCTTCACAGCTGCAGACCTAAGGCCTCAGATGAGCAGAGCCACATGTGGGGACTCAGCACCTGCATCACCTGCTCTCTCCCTGCACCCTATGGCCTCTGTGCTCCAAACCAGGCCTGTTTAGAAGGCCTTGGCCGAGCCCAGCTGCCGGCTCACACCCCATCCCTTCGCTGCCAAAGGCACCAGCAGCTTGTGGCTGGGAAACCTGGGTCCAATCTCCGTTTCGCGGCCAGTGACATCTATTCAGCTGGATCTAAGAACCTCTGCCCTCTTTGGTGGGGCCTGCCACCCCAAGCACAAGAACCCCCTCATAGGCGCTGCTATCATGCTATCCTTCAGGATTCAGAGGCCTGGCCCTATGCAAGCCCCACCCCCATCCCAGCCTGTGGGGGGCAGTAGGCCACATGACTTGAAGACAGAGCAGTCCCTTCTCCATGATAGGAGGTCTTACCCTGGAGAGTGGCCTGGTTTGGACATGGCTGCAGAAGCCAGGCCAGCACCTCCTGGATGTAGTTGTCCTCAGAGGAGTCAGAGACTCCCGGGACATAAACTGTGTCAGGCCAGCCAGGGTCAGAGGGCAAAGGAGAAGCAAGTGGAGACAGGGTTTAGCCCCCCTTTCAGTCCCAGGTAGCAGGCAGAGGAGTGTCACCATCCTGCCACCGTTTGTGGCCTGACCTCACACACACATTCATTCAACAAATATTTATTAAGCGCCTATCTGTGCAAGGCACTTTGAGAGAGGGCCCGGCAGCCAGGGCCTTGCTCCTCTGCCCCGGCAGTGCAGTCCGCTGGAAAGGCAGTCAGTGTCCCTGCGCCCACCAGGACCCAGGCGGCAATCCTGGTGATGCCCGCCCCAGCCGCTGCTAGGGTGCCACCCGCACATCACGCGCACCGGGCACAGCCGCACTTGGTGGGCTTCTCCACCTCCTCAGCAAACGAGGTCCCATCGCTGCACTCGAAGGTGAGCTTCCTCCGCTTCAGCCGCAGACCCTGGCAGCAGCCCTGGCCCGGGCACGCGCCCCGGCATTCCACCCATGACAGCGGGCGTGTGGTCTGGCAGATGGCATAGCCCCTCTGGACCCGGTGAAAGTCCCGGACAGGGTCCCCCCGGCACTCGGACTCTGGATGGGACAAACACCAAGACACAGCCTCAGGGCACACCATGGGGAGCAGGAGGACAGCATCCTAGGAGGGCTCCTCTGGGAGGGCGCTCTCTTCCCTCTGTCCTCCCCTCTCTGCATGCACCTGTGCTGTGCTTCCTCCGGGGACCACAGTGTGACTGCGGAAGGAGGAAGCAGCTAGCTGCCCAGGCCCTCCAGGCCAGAATTACTGCCAAGTGAGGTGATTCCCATTGTGCAGATGTGCAAGGGCTGAGGCCTGGAGGCAACAGCATTGTGGAAGTCCTCCTCCTCCAGAGAGAGGGTGACCCACTGGCCCTATGGTACCCAAGGCTGAATCTCCCGCTTCCCTCCTCTCAGCCTCTGCAGCCTGGAGCCTAACAGAAACATCTTGGTGATGGGGCCCAGGGAAAGCCTGGGAAGAAATCCCCCATCCTTCAGATGTTCCACTACACCCAGGCCCAACATGGATAGGCCAAGATACTCAAGCCTGGCTGGGAGCTGTTACTGGGCATACCTGGGTGACGTCAGCCAAGAAAGGCAGGGCCCTGGACAAGGGAACTGCAAGGCAGGCTGGGCTCGGGAGATAGAAAAGGGGAAGCTCTGTTCCTAGAGGGCAGGGGCGCCAAAAGCCCGGTGGTCCCCTAAGGACCAGAGGGAGAGGAGGAGGAGGAGAAGGCTTGCTGGGGTTCGAGGATGGAAACATGAAGCTGCTACAGCAGGGCGGTGGGGAAGGACCCTGCAGAGGGCGGGCAGTCAGGAGGGGGCTCCCTGACCTTGCTCACACAGCTCGCCTGAATAGCCTGGGCTGCACACACAGTGCGCCCCTTGGGTGGCGGAGGCCTGGCAGTGACCGTGCAGGCACTGCAAGCCCCCACAGGGCTCTGCCACCGCCCCGACCTGGTTGCACAGAGCCCCCGAGTACCCATCCTGGCACTGGCAGCTGTAGGCAAGAGCATCGAGGGGCACACATTTCCCATGGACACACCTGGAAGGGACAGAGAAGAGAACTGTGAGGACCATGACCCAGCCGGGGGAGGCCCTGCCCCTTCTGACCTTACACTTGGTTCTGCTCCCAAGATTTAAAGGACTGAGGTGAAATGTGACTCTATGCTTGTCCTTTTCTAGCTGATAAAAGCTTAAAGCCAGATAATAATAATAATAATAGTTTTCATTATAAGCAATTATTAATAGTAATTAATGTCAGGCCACATGCTCTAATTTAAAGATATGGCTGGCAAGGCAGTGCTCGCCATAAGTGTCCTCTGCAGAAAAAGGACAGATGGTGAGGAGGATAGCCCTTTGGTCTATCCCAGACTTACTTGTGGCCATGGCAGGGGCCATCCACTGGCTGGTCACAGTGCAGGCCCCCCCAGCCAGCCTCGCAGTGGCACACGGGCCCTGGGGTGGCATTAGGCTGGCAAATGCCGTGTAGACAGTAGAGCTTGCGGCAGGGCTCACAGCCGGGCACCACGCCCGGCTTCATCTGTGTCTTGGTGAAGTCCTGCAGTTCATTGTTGATGTACAGGTTCCGGATGCAGCCGTGGAAGCTCGTGCCATTGAGGATCTGCCACAGGCGGAAGGCAGCCGAGTTCACGTCCACGGGCATCCCTGGGGTGAGAGGAAGAAACAGCAGGCTAAGCCATGACTGTTGGACAGCTCTGCAGACCCCTCTTGCCCTTTGAACTCTATGCTATCTCTCTGGAGACCCTTTGCCACCCTGGAGTACCAGCCGCCTTCCCAGAAAGACGGAAAGTCTACGTCCTCTGTGACCAGAGCTGGGAGTGAGGCCAGGCACGGCCAGTTGAGCAGTAAGACTCTCGGGTGCCTATTCCCCATGTCTCGTGATCTCTAACCTGGGACACCTTCATCCCCTCTGAGACATCTGTTTGCATTCCTGGAGACCCCAGCTGAAGCAAAAAACTCCTGTGCAAAGCACTTTGTCACCTGCTTTCCTGCTAGTGGCTTCGCGGCAACCCCACAGCAGAGGCTGCCTGTCCCTAACTGTCATGCTCAGCTGCTCCTCTGAAAAGACTCAGTTGGTAGGACCAGAGGTGGGCCCCATAGCGGGCCTGGTAGGACCAGAGGTGGGTCCCAGAGCGGGCCTGGTAGGACCAGAGGTGGGT
Source organism: Apodemus sylvaticus (assembly GCF_947179515.1). Lineage (NCBI taxonomy): Eukaryota > Metazoa > Chordata > Mammalia > Rodentia > Muridae > Apodemus > Apodemus sylvaticus. The sequence goes on along the minus strand of NC_067472.1, from coordinate 20,077,372 downwards.
CCCAGAGCGGGCCTGGTAGGACCAGAGGTGGGTCCCAGAGCGGGCCTGGTAGGACCAGAGGTGGGTCCCAGAGCGGGCCTGGTAGGACCAGAGGTGGGTCCCAGAGCGGGCCTGGTAGGACCAGAGGTGGGCCCCAGAGCGGGCCTGGAACTCCCCAGGCTGAGACAACCTGAGAATGACTGCAGGTGGTAAACAGGGCTTTCCTGGCTTTCAGCATCTGCAGGTGCACTGGGGAGTCTCCAGACACTATAGAGACTCTGCGCTGAGTATCTTGCAGTGTTTCTGGCCTCTGAGGGTCCAAGACTAGAAATGGATCTCAGATATAAGAAATTCCTTCTGGGCCAGAGCCAAGAAGGGTACCTGTGGCATGGAAGACAGTTGGGAAAGACTGATTCCCCCACCCTAGGTCTATTGACCATCCTTCTTGGTTTGTCTGGGTTGTCCAGAATGCAGCTAGACCCCAGCCAAGGTAGCAGAATCTACCAAAGTATCCATTCAGTAGGACCACCTCACCCTTTCGTGTCTCCCTGGCCCTGGTACCAGCTCTCCTGGTCAGCCTCTGACCACAAAGGACAGGAAGTCCCTGCCTGGGGACACTATCACCACAGCTTGGTGGAGAGGCTTGAAGAGGGATGCACGGCAGGACCTCACCTCCCACATAGAGGGGGGCCTCGCTGTTGAGCGTGTAGTGCTTGCCGAAGTTATCCATGGTCATGGGGCTGCCGCCATCGATGGAGAGGTTCACCATCTGGTCGAAGGTGACCAGCTCAACTGTGTGGAAGTGCCCGTCGTTGATGGTTTCAGCACTGGAAGGAAATGGAAGAGGGGTACCCACCCCAGGAAGTGGGCCTCAGGAAAACCCTGGCTAAGCACATCTCAGAAGGCTCACCAACCCAGTCACTGCTTCCCAAGGAGACAAATCTTCAGGAAGAAACCCGATGGGACTAAGTGGACTTTGGTCTGATGCCTCCTACCGCCCCTTCCTGAGGCCCAGGGAAGGCTGAAACATTTGGAGAGAGCTTCTTCTTCGGTGAGGGGCTGCCTCTGAGGTGAGGTAAGGTAGAGAAAGATGGGTGCCAAAGAGCCCCAACTCCAAGGGGGCTGCACTCAGGAAACCAAGTGGCCTTTCTTCTTAGTCAGCCAAGGTTCTACAGTTCCAACAACCTCTTGGCCCAGGACCCCCATCTTGGAATGCCCAGACAAGGAAGGCTGACAGCCTGAGACATTCTTACCTGTAGATAGCAGAGCTGGGGTAGCTGCCTGGGTCGTAGCTAACACGGACATGTCCCTGGTACAGCTCAACTGCAATGTGGTCATTGTCTCCATTGTAGAGGAGGATCCCATTGTCCTCTGCTGTGGAGACCTGGGAAGCAAAGGCACATTCTCTTCCATGCCACCCCTCACAGAAGCAGCACAGTTAGGTAAGTGAACAGAAGGTGGACTTTGGGGAGGGGAGACTCAAGGTTGGAAGAGTGATGTCATATGAAAACCACACCCTCCTCTTCCTCTGTCTGACCAGCTTCTCAGAGACCCCTTCTTCAGGGTGGCTGTTCCAGGTTTACTTGTCATTCACTGCAGACTGACCAGCACCAGGCAGCACAGCAGACAGGCTGGCTGGGGGCCTGGAAAGCATTTGCCCAAGATCAGGTAAAAAAAAAAAAAAACCAGTTGCCCAGCGGGAAAGAGGCAGTGCATAGCTACCACAATGTACAGCTACCGCCTCCCTGATGAGGACACCCTGTGGTCCTCAAGGAACTGGCTACAAAGGGAGGGGGGTCCATAGAGGACGCATGTGTAGGAGGTCCTGCCTGTCAGAACTGTTCATCTGGAAGAAGCTGCTTGGGAAACAGGGACTGTGGCTGGTTGAAGATTCAGGTGTCTGTCTAGGAGGGAGGCCCCTGAAAGACAACTGCTTCCTTCTACTTATCTCTCCATTCCTGCATTCTTCTGGTAAACACCCTGATTCCCCGGTCTGTAGAGTGGGCCCATAGACAAAGCACTTTAGCTCATTTCCTTGGACTCAGTGATTGGTCAAGATTCGAATAGGTATGCAACAAAAACCTGGCCAATCAGAGAGCTTGCCCTGAGACCAGAATTGGGTTGAATTAGAGTTCAGACAAAGAAAAGTCTCTCTCTTTCTCTCTTTTTTTTTCTTTTTTGGATTTGGTTTTTTCGAGACAGGGTTTCTCTGTATATCCCTGGCTGTGCTGGAACTCACTCTGTAGACCAGGCTGGCCTTGATCTCAGAAATCTGCCTGCCTCTGTCTCCCAGAGTGCTGGGATTACAGGCGTGCGCCACCACCGCCCGGCTCAAGAAAAGTCTCTTAATAGGTGACAGTGATGTTAGACTAGCCTGAGCTATGGCTGAGGCCGGGGCTGGGCCCAGAGACTTTTGCCTCACTGAGAGGATAGGCTGCCTGATCTCTTGCTGAGGACAGTGTAGGAGAAGAGAACTGAGCTTGTCTGAGAATCTGGGTAAAAGAGAGACCAAAGGAGAGATGATTGAGTGTGGCCAAGGATGAAATTGAGGCAGAGGGGTCAAGAGTTTACGCTGTCTCCTGGGGGAAACACCGTAACATCTGCTTCCCTCTTCCTCTGGGACATAGTCAGCAAAACAACCAGATTTTCATCATCTATTGAAGTAGAACCTTAAGTTTCCCCCTCAACATGATGATGTTCTAAGATGAAACTGAGCGTACAAAACAGGCATTTAAGGGACCCCAAAACCGTCGGTTAAAGACAAGCCCAGAATTCCCTCTGGCCACATGGGGTAATCCTATCTGTGGTACTGGAGGCCAGAACTGAGCAGAAGGACAGGAATAGCCTGTGGTCAAAGCCTGTGACAGGTTTTCCGGATCCCAGAGATGACTCAGATACCTTTACCCGTCAGTCTTCAGACGACTCATCCTAATCCCAATCCTGGATCACAGGTTCCTTGGGGCTCCTGTGGACAGGGCTGTACCCTGACATTCTGACTTGAACAGGGGTGCCTGTGAGTAACCAGGTCTCGAGGCACGCACCTGCAGAGTGATGTTGGCCCGTGGCCAGTCCTGCAGGTCAGTGAACTGCAGGTAAGTGTCCCGGTCCACAAAGTTGACACTGAGCAGTTTCTCACACTCCGGGCCACCGAAGCCTGGCAGGCACTGGCACACGGCCCGGCTGCCCTGGTCTACGCAGTTGGCTCCATTCTGGCACTCCGTCCCCTCACAGGAGTTCCTGGGGGCAGGTGGGATCTCACAGAGCTGTCCGCTGAGAGGAAAAGACCCGGGTCAGAGAGGGCAGAGCCAAAGGAAGCAGAGGGAATCTCTCCCCCAGCATGGTTCAGAAATTCACTAACGCCCCAGGGAAATGGGCCGTTAAAGTGACAATGTTGCTATCCAAAGGGGCAGAAGCAGGAGGACCCCCTAGTGTCACAGCTGCAGTACCACCCAGGGACTTCCCAGAAAAGGAAGCCCGCCTCGGCCACATGATCTCAGATGACTGGCCTGCACATTGAAACCGAAGATGCACTCCCTCCTCATGCCAACAACTCTGCAAGGCAGCGTTGACAATGTAGACAGGAAAACTGACTAAGACAGCAGTAGTGGTGAGATCCTGAATCACAGGAATCAGAAATAAAGAGGGCGCGTTACCACCGAATTGACCGAACTAGAAACAATGAACTGGGGCTGTGGCTGGAAGATAGAGCGTTTGGTTAGTGCACACCACAAATGAAATTAGAAGCCAATTCCAGGGGACTGAAGAGATGGCTCAGTGGTTAAAAGCACGTGCTGCTCTTGCAGAGGACCTGAGTTCAATTCCCAGCACCCACACGGTGGCTCACAATCACTTACACTTCAGTTCTAAGGGATCTGATGCCCATTTCTGACCTCTGTGGTCACTGCATGCATGTAATGCACACACACATGCAGGCAAACACGTGTACACGTAAATAAAATAAACCACTTTTAAAAATCAATTCTATTGGCAATATTATCTAAAAGAATTAAAATTAGAAAATAATTTCAAAATTAAGTGTGAGGAGCTAGAGAGAGATGGGTCAGTGGTTAAGAGCATTGAATGCTCTTCCAGAGGACCCAGGCTGGATTCTCAGCACACACAAGGTGGTTCACAGTCACCTGTAGCTCCAGTGCTAGGGGATCTAACACCCTTCTGAGAGCACACACTTGCAGGCAAAGCATCCATACACATAAAATAATAATGAAAAACAATGTTTCAAAATAAGTATGAAACATGTACTTTAAAGACCACACACACACACACACACACACACACACACACACACACACAAAGATGAAAGAAGCTATAGTGTTCCACATTTGCAGAAAGACAATTCAGGTTCAAGAATGGGGCAATGGGGAAATCCGGTATTGCTTTGTTAAAGTGCCACTGCCCCCTGAACTGTCTGTAGAGTCAACAGCACCCCTACCAAAATCCCAAATTACTTCTTTTATTTAAAATTTGACTAACTAACCCCAAAATTCATATAAATTCAATAAACCCAGAATAGCCAAACGGCCTTGCAACACAACAAACCGGGAGAGCTTACACTTTGCAATTTTAAAACTCACCATGAGACTACAGTACTAAAGGCTGCCTGCTGCTCGCATAATGATGGCCGTGCAGAAGGACCTTACACTTACAAGAGGGCCATAGACTATTCACAAGAAAGCCAAGACAATTAAATGAGATGGAGGAGTGGAGGAAAAGTCTTTTCAACAGATAGTGTTGGGACAAAGTCCTTCCTCATGGGACCCCACCTCCCGGTCCTTCAGCAAGCAGGTTTGGAGCCCTGGTTCTAAGTGGTTGTTGAACTCTCCCATGTGTGTTTGTGTAGTTGAGCCTGGTTGACTTACACCTAGAACTCCAACACTCAGCTCCCACAATGGGACTGTCACTCACCCAAGCCCTAGAGGGGCCCTTGCCAGTCCCACCCGAGGCAGGGGAGCTGCTCCCGGTGTGGCCAGAGGGGCTCACCTGTAGCCCTCAGCACAGAGGCAGGCGTAGCTGTTGACTTCGTCCACACACTGGGCCCCGTTCTGACACTGGTGGTCCTTGCAGTCGTCCTGATTCTCGCTGCAGTTGTCACCCGTGTAACCTGGCACACACTCACACCTATGGTGGACAGGGAAAGGATCAGCTGACACTCACCCTAGAGCTCAGCAGCCAGCGCCATGCAGCCTGTACGACTGACCGAGAACCTCTGTAGTCTTGTCTACCGTGAGCGGAGAGCCGTGTGGGTGTGGCGGGACCTGGGCCGGGAGGGAAATGCCTGGCAGCAAGAAGTGGCAATCTTGTCCTGGATGCCCACCATCACTGCCAGCTACACATCGAAGGTCAGCCTCTGGCCTGGTCTTGATTTGCCCTGCTTCTCCGTTGTCTCCTAGAACCCACCCACAGCACACAACCTCACATCACTGATTGGTGTTGATTGGCTGTTCCTCTGTGTTCAGCCTCTACACTCTGTTGGGCCCAGATTCCCACCCTCCATGAGGACCTTGACCCAGACCAGCCCCAAACTTCCGGGATTTCACTGAGCCTCAAGTATGTCCCCAAACCCATTCAGGCTAACCCTCTGGCTAACGACAAACACACACCCTCTACCCACGTCTCAGACCTAGAGCATCTGCTGCTCTCTTCACACCAAGCCCACCCCATCAGGGCACAACCCTGCCTCTGCTCTTGTTAATTCTAGAACACCTTTACTCTCTCCCTGAGTGGCTCAGCCAGGCCAATTCCTCCACTTTCCCAGGAAGCTTCCAGGAGACACCGTAGCAACCCCCAGGCAGACTGTGCTCCTGCCCGGAGTTCTCATTCCAAACCCAGTGGATTTTTAGGCTGAAAGAAATACCGCTCAGTCCAATATACATATGCACATGTACAAAACCAGTCTCATATTACAGAGTCTGTCCCAACCGCATAAAACCGCACACTGCTCTCCGATATTTTCTGTTTTCTCTTTTAATGTTAATTTTGACCTACCCAACTGATCGACACCCACAGATGGTTCCTGAGTTTCTACAGGAAAGAATGCTGCAGTAACCAAGCCACTACATGCCTGTTCACTCTCTTATTCAAGGTCCTCCTTCCAAATGCTCACTGGGTCCCGCACAACGCCAGGCATAGCTGGGTACCCCTCTCTTCCACCCTACCACTCACTGGTGCAGGGATTGAGAGTATAGGGATCACACAGCCTGGTGGGCTGTGGCCAGGCCTGGAGCTGAGCGTTCAGCCCATCTCCTGAGGACGAGGAATGGCACAGCCATTCCATCCTAGCCGGATGCTTCATCCATCGTGCTGTCTAAGCCTCCTCACCTCAGAGGATGGCCTCTTCCAGCCAGTGTCCCACCCCTCCCAGGCTAGTCTTGCCACGCCCCCACTCCTGTCCCTGTGACTAACTACGGTGTACTTCACCTCTCTCATCTTTACGGAGGGCTTGCTGCAGTCTAGTGCCCATGGATCGCTGGGTCCCAACAGTCCGCTGATACCACTGGCTGCACAGCAGGCTTCTTTCCCCGTGTCAGCCCCAGTCCTAGCCTAGGGAGTCCTATCCTGACAACTCCTTGCCAACTACACAAGTGGGAGGAGGGCTGTTCTAGGAATGAAACTGTATTTAAGGGAGTGGCCTTTTCAAAAGCCCAGATGACCTTCACGCAGCAGCTTACAAGTGACAAGGACATCTATATAATCCAGTTAATCCAGGGGTTCTTTGCTTTGGAGCTGGACACATGTTGAAATTCGGAGCTTTTTTTGTTTTGTTTTGTTTTGTTTTGTTTTGTTTTGTTTTGTTTTGTGGCTTTGTGGCCACAAGTAGGCCATAGACTGCATATGAAGTTGAGGCAGCCTGGTAAACAAGTCCACACTCTACCCATCTCCACCCTCTGAAGATCAGTGAGTGTGATCTTCATCGGCCTCTCTTTCAGGTAAGGTTTTGTTCCTGAAGGGCTCTCTAGTTTTGTGAGCTTTGTGAACTTTGTGATTGGGTAAGATGTTGTGGACCAGGCATGAATGGCTGTGGGTGGAGCGTGTCTGTCAAGCTCAGTGCTAAGTACCTTCCAATGAAGCACCTTCTCATTCATCTTCACCAGCACCTCCAGAGAATGCTACAGCCACACCCAGTTCACACTGAGAAAAAGGGGCTCGGTCCAGCCATCATCCGCTCAGGGCCAAGCTGCAGCCAAGTCTCAGTCCCAGGACTGCATGACCAGAGCTGTGTCAACAGCCACCCTGTGATGGCTCTGAGGAATCCAGAAGGCCAGGACCACACCCACCAACAGATGAGGGTAGGAAGGAAGAGAGGAGGTCAAGCCTAGGCTGGGGTCCCTGGCAGTGGGCGGCACTGACCTGGGCCCATCCGGGGTGCCAACACATTGGGCCTCATGCTGACACGGGTTCAGATCCGGGGAGCAGAAGTCCACCAGCTGCTCACAGGCCCTTCCTAGGGGAAGAAGGAACAAGAGGCAGGAGATGCCAAGCTCCATGGAGCCCATGCAGACACTGGCATGCCTGCAGGATTGGGATGCCTTGAACCCCACAACGCTTACCCGTGTACTGCAGGGGACACCGGCACGTGTAGTTCCCCATGCCATCCACACAGACACCCCCGTTGACACAGGCGTGCTTCACACAGTCATCTGTGTTCACTCCACAGGTTGGCCCTTCAAAGCCAAAAGGACAGGAGCACCTGTGGCAGGGGGCAGAGGATGGAGAGGAGTTGAGAAATTCTGTAGCCACTGGTCAGAGTCCTTATTCCACACAGTTAGAGTTCTTCACTAGACCAGGCCCTTGCCAGAAGGCGAAAAGGTTAACAGCTAACAAGACCAGCCCTGCCCTCAAGTCTAGTGGCGGAATCGTGATGGTAGAGGCTCTGAAGCCAGGCATGGGCAGAGAGCACCTAACCCTCCTCAGCAGGGATGGTCAGGCAGGCTTCCTAGCAGAGGTGCTGAGTTAGCCTTAGCAAGAGTCCCAACAGGAAAGGCGAGGCAGCGGGCACAAAGGGATAGGTGAGTCTGGAGTGAGAAGACAGGACCTGCTCACCTACACCGCTCCAGTCTGTGAGGACACAGACTTCAGGGACAGAGACGGGATGGAGCTGGGCTGAGCCGTCGCCAGCCTGTAGAAGGTTCTTGAAATTGGCGATTTACAAACCAGGGCAGTCATTAGCTTAGGATATGTGAGGTTTCCCCAGGGTCAGAGACAGTAGGCTGAGGAACTTCCACCCAGTGCTTTAACTGCCCATAAAACTCCTTAAACATCCCCAGGATGTGGAGAGAGCCAGCAGGACAGCTGCTCTCCTGTCACGTTCAGGTGGCACTCTGCCTAGCAGGAGGAGGGGCTGTGTCTCCAGGTGCCAAGAAGGCAGCAAGTAGACAATTAAAAATAACTGACAGGAGACTCGGGGAACTGAGTCTAACTGAACTGAAATCCTGCTGCCACCTGCTCACTCTGGGGATTTTGTCCTATACTGGAAGGGTTTCCAATAGCTGAGTGGCAGGTCTATGATGAATCTACTAATCCCGACAGTGCGTTTGTGTGAACAGACCTTCCCAGAATAAAATATCTATGCAAACAGAAGAGCAGGTCAGCTGCCCTCTCCTGTCATGCTCAGACCATCTGCAGACACATGGACCAGCTGACAAAGGATACAGACACACCCATAAAGGAGTTCAGTCTCAGCAAACATTACCTTACAGGTACCAACTGTCAAATTTACAACAGTTACATTGTTTCCTATGTAGTTAGTCCTCTTACTGATAAGTGAGACATGAGAAACTGTTTTTTGGTATGTATGTACTTGTTTGGTTTTGTGTGTCAAGGCGTTTTGTCTGCATATCTGTGTATGTGCCAGAGACATACATGCCTGCTTCCCTTGGAGGCTAGAAAATAGAATCTGGTCCCCTGAAACTGGAGTTACAGATGGTTGTAAGCCACCGTGTGGTGGTGGGACTCAAACCCCGGTCCTCTGAAGAGCAGCCAGTACTCTTACCCATCTCTCCACGCTCCAAGGTAATTTTAATAAAGTAAAACTTGTGAGATAGGATCTCCCTATGTAGCTAGCTCAAAGTGGCTTCAAATTCACAATCCTCCTAACTCAGACACCTGCGTCCTAGGGATTACCTATGTCTACCACGAAACCCAGCCAACAGAAACTTCTAATTAGGAGCTGGTGGTGACAAGAAATGGGGAGGGACATTAAACTCTCGTTGGTGGCAGATGCTCCTGGCGTACGCTCATCTCACTGCTACGGAGGGGCTTGCAGGTGGCATTTTTAAAAGGCATGCAAAGTGCAAAGCGCGGTATCAGATGCTGTGAGCTAAGCACCGGGAGGCCGAAAGGAGGCAGAGCTGAGAATTCAGGGCAGCCTTGGCTACACAATAGACCCTGTCTCAAAAGAACAAACTAATGAATAAACAGTAACATAGCACCCCACTGCTATGCTGGACTGTAACCAGGCAGCACTCTAACCAGGCAGCCTGTAGCACCAGGTAGGAGGGGAGACTGGGTTAGAGTGCTTAGCCCAGGTATTTTACTTTAAAATGGCAATAATATTTATGATTTCTATGATACTGTCTCCTTTGCATGAAAAAATAAACTTATGGTAAAGAAAAAAAATGTAGCTGTTGGTCAAAGGTGTGGTGTGCAGGTGGTATTCTCTGGAGGGTAAAGAAGCCTGAAGATTATGCCACAGCCTTCTTCTGCAGTTTGATTTTAAGCTACGGTGACAGGATATTTATACAGAAAGTCCCTATTGGCAAAAATCTAAAGGCATAAGGCAGGTGGAAAGGAGGTCTCCCTCCTACCTGGTGCTACAGGCTGCCTGGCTGCTGGATCTGTAGGGCCACCCGACCTGTCCCCTCTGCCCTGAAGGGGCAGGCATCCCAGCCCTGAGCAGGAGCTGAGGAATGGACCAGAGCTGCTGCCTGCCCCTGAGGAGGGCCTGCCTGTTGTAAGAATGTGTTTCCAAGGCAACGCAGGAGGAGAGGCACTTAGCGCTTTATTTTTTACATCTGGTAATTTGGGTCTGCAGAGGCAGGTTTGGCCATTTCCGCCCGTAGATTCAACATCATTTTCTGAAGAGTCAATTTGTTCCATAGGCAGTTTATCTCCAGCAACTAAGTACTGTGTTCCTCAGAAAAGCTCTGGGAGGCCAGGGATGGGGGTGGGGATTCCCGGGGAAAGCAAGCTACCGGGGGTGCGTAGATATGACATCTGCTCTGGGATTCAGATATGCTATGTGGTGAGCGCAGCTGTGCCCAGAGCATGGAAACTGCTGCTCATGGTGGGGTCGCTCCCTACGGTGGCCAATCAGCGGGAGGCGTGAGAAGGTAGGACCCCAGAAGGAGGACCAGGATGTGGCTTCGCCTTTGGTCACCTCAGCTGTAACACAGGGCTGGCTAAGGCCTGCTTGGGTTCTCGCATAGCCTCTAGAGACTTGTTCAGCTTAAAGTGGGTGCTCAGGAGGGTGTGTGGAAATTTGAAAGAGTCTTAGAATGTCCCCAACCATTTCCTGGCATTACCATGACATATATTCTTGGCTATAGGTGCCCAGCATGCAGAAAGACACTCCTGGTGCCTTCGCCAGGAGTCAGTCCCAAGCCCAGGCTCTCTCTCCTGTGAACCTGCGCTGTCCGGGGCCATAGGCTCTACTCTCACCTCCTCCGGTGAGAGGAGCCTTTCAGGACCGGTGACCATAATTTGGAGCACAGGCCTGTTCCCTCTCTCCAGCCTCATCTCCAGCATGAGGATGCTTGGATGCTGGGCCCAGCGGCAGTCCCCAACCCCGTCTCAGGCTCCTGGGAACTCACGTGAAGCCAGCATCCTCGCCCTCCCGGGCGCGGCAGGTTCCCCCGTTTCCACATGGGTTGCTGGAACAGCTGTCCAGAGACACCTCACAGTTTCGGCCCTGGAGGGAAAGTTGGCGGTGAGGACCCCAGGGAGAGCCAAGGGGGTCCGCATGACCTAAGAGCTGTCAGCAGCTCTGCTTGTCTGCCACGGGGCTGCCCGTTTCTTCTTTCATTCAGTCGTCCACTCATTCATCAATACGCCCATCTGTCTACAGGGTGGCGGGCCAGGGATAGGTCCACTCACACATCTGTTCTGAGGCAGGCTGGCAAACAACAGACCCAGCCATGTCAGGCCTGCCTCGCAGCAGAGAGAACTCTATCCCTCCAGCTGTGGCCTTCACTTACCTTGTAGCCACTGGGGCAGGTACACCTGTATACCTCAAGTGGGTCATTGTGGCAAGTGCCTTGATTCTGGCATGGACTGGACAAGCAGGGATCACACTTGGCCTGAACTGCCAGACTGGGGGGACCTGTGGAGAACAGGGAGAACATTAGCAGAGAAAGGGCACGTGCATAAGTGTGAGGTGCTCCCCTGAGAGGTCCAGTCCTGTGGAGGAATACCCTCCCAGGAGACACGTCTCACCATGAGTTAGCGAGGGTCATGCTACATCTCCTAGCCCAGTCCAGCTTTCCCGCTGCAGAGCCTACTTTACAAAAGGGTCACAGGAAGCCCTGACTCACATATGGCCGTGAGAACCACATGAACGGGTATGCAGGGCTCAGTAGGTAGAACCTGTACGCAGTAGGTAGGGCCATCCTAAGAGGCAGAGGGTAGCAGAACCATGCTTGTTCGCTGACTCTGCCCCTCATGCCCTCAGAAGCAGCCGCTCCAGCCTGCGTCCTGCTCAGCCCAGAGGCCACCATGTGCCTGGGCTTGGCTCTGCAGGGAGCCTCCAGGAGGGGGTGGAGTCTACATGCTTTGAGGCTCTTTCTCTTCAAGTCTGGAGAGGAGAGAAGCTTCCCTGTTGCCTTCTAAGCTACCCAGGCTCCTCTCCAGACCTCAACCATTGGTAAGAAGAGAGTAGTCTAGCAGCAGTGGTACCTAGGTGCCAACCGTGATGGACACCAAGGTTTTTATAAGAAGGAATTAGAAGGCCTGGCCACTCGACTCAGGCTCCCCTGGAAAGGCTCCTTCTAGAAGAGGTAACATATCAGTTCTGCTGACATGCGCTTGAATAGAAACACAAAAACCAAACCAAGACAAAACAAAAAATGCTTTCCACGAGACAGAAGGCTACTGGAGGGATTTCCAGGCACAGATGTGTCTGTTTCTTAGTGAACTCAGTGAACGTGCCTCAGGCTCTTCCCTTGGGGCCCTGTGCCTTTCCAGATGTTGTCATATTTTGGTTAAAAAGTACATAGAAAAAAAAAAAAACTCAGCTTCACCCTGCCAGCTAGTAAGTGCCACACACCTATTAGCCTCGGTCTACAGAGTGGGTCCTTGGATTCCTGCTGTGACAGCTTCCTGCACACATGGTGGCCTGGGCCTCCTCATTAACCTACAGCTGTCAGTTTCATTTCCGATGGCAGTCTCTGAGCAAGCAGAGGGCAAGGGCCACGCCCGGGGGTCCCCAGGGTCCTCCCCTAGCTCCCCCTTCAAACAAAGCTGAGGCCAGGCAGCCACTCAACCACCTGCCTTTGCTTCACAAGGTCCTACAGGGCCTCAGGGGCTTGCTCCAACCAGTCAATCAGTCCCTGAACAAGTATTTGTAGACGCTGGAAGCAGGGAGCCTCAGTGTGGACCACCGGTCACACGGTATGCTGCAAATGTTCACAAAGCACCAGCTGGTCCTGTGGCCCCACCAGGGACAGAGGAGGGTTTCAGCTGTTTGTCCGGCACAATGCCTATCTTAAGGGAAGTCTGGGTGCCTGTATTGTCAGGAGCCTGGGAGCTTCAAAACAGCTATTTTGACTTTTCCTACATAACCACAGGGAAAAATCTAAGCCTTAAAGGCCTAGGATTTTTCCACTTAGCTTTTTTTGTTTGTCGGATATCAAGACTGGAAGACAGCCACCCTAATCAGCAGAGCCTCAAGTCTATCATCGGACTCTCCTAGCACTGGGACCCAGGGACACGGGAGTGGAAGGTCTGGAAGACCCTACCTGGGCTGGGTGAGTCCTGTGGTCCCTGGTACCCACCACCCCTTCTCTCATGCCCCTGGTCTCACCTTGGCATTCAAACTTCTTGGCAGGTGTGGTGAGCAACAGTTTGCCCTCCATCTCTGGAGGCCCAGCACAGCGGGCAATGCCAGGTTCCTTGTAGCCAGTCTTCACCCAGCTAGAGAGCCATCGGAGGTGGCAGTCGCAGTACAGGGGGTTGGCTCCAATGGCCCTGAGACAGGCAGCAGAGAAAAGAGGGCATTCCGATTTCAGAAGCTTTGATTCCCTGAGCACACAGGTCACCCCCAATCACCCCCCAAGCTTCATTTTAAGCCCTTCGTGTGCCTTGTCTTACCTGGTCCCCACCAGGCTCCCCCTAGCTCTGTGTCTCCACACAGAGACAGACTTAGGAAGACCCGAGTAACCGGCTTAGATCCTAGGAAGGGGGCGATTTAGGTTCAGAACCATGCTGCCAGGGGCAGAGGCTCTGCACGGGGAGCCTCCTTCCACAGGCTTGGGTGAGGGGTAGGCACAGAAATGGCCGCCACTCCTGCCTTTACACACCCAGTGCTGTCATTAACCCCACATGCAAGCTTCTTGAAAGTGTAAGATGTGGAACTGAGCATCTCGTAGAATATGTCATTTCCCTGGGGCCACACGGCAGCAAAGAGCAGCCTCTGGGTCTAAGCCCTGAGCCGCCCGACTTGGCAGCCCATCCACTTTTGCTTTTCTTTTCATTTTCAGTTAAGCAAAGACCACGTGCACACATTCCTACTTGCGGGCCTCTTTCAAACGCAGCAGCAGGTCGCTTTGACTGCTCAGTGCCGTGAGTAACAAGGGAGGGAGGGAGCATGTGTGCATGCATGCAGGAGCGCGTGCGCACACACACACTACACACACATACACACACATACACACACATACACATACATACACATACACACATACACACACATACACACACATACACACACATACTCACACACACACATACACACACACACATACTCACACATACACACATACACACACACACACACTACACACACATACACACACATACACATACACACATACTCACACATACACACATACACACACATACACACACATACACACACATACACATACACACATACACACACATACACACACACACACTACACACACATACACATACACACACATACACACATACACACACACATACACACACATACACACACACACATACACATACACACATATACTCACACACACACATACACACACACACACACACTGTTTTTTGTTTGATTTGGTTTTGATTTTTTGGAGAAATGGCTTCACTGCATAGCCTTCGCTGGCCTGAAACTCGCTGTGTAGAATCTGCCTGCTCCTGCCTCCTGTGTGTAGCAATTAAAACTGAGTCATTGTGCTACCTCAAGTTTCTTTCTTTTTTTTTAAGGGCATATTCCAATGTTACCGCTGGGAGTGCAAACTGGTACAACTCTAATTACAGAAGTTTTAGGCCCGCAAAAAGTTTCTGGAAGTTTCTCCACAGATACATCTACAGATGCATATGCAGACACGTGTGATGGTGCGGTTTGTCAAAGAAAGCCTGGTGCTATGGTCTAACCGCTCCCAAAATGCATGTCGAGACTCTTCACCAGGCAAGTGCCGAAAGATGGCCTTGAAAACTAAGGTCAGGTGGGCACTGGGCTTTATCCCCCCAGAAGTGGGCCAGCTGTGGCCGCAGTGGATGCCTGGTGCCTCATTGCCACACATGCGTGTCATGTGACTGCTCAGTCTTGCCTCTACCGTGTTGTCATGCGTGTGCCTGGACTTCCAGTCTGCAGAAGCAGGGTTGAAATAAACTCTTCTCGAAGTCATTTTTCCAGTCGGTAGCTGCAGACAAGGAGCCAGGACCTGGAAACCGGAGCTGTTTGTCATCAAGTGACTGCTTAAATAAACTATGTCATGTTCACAGTGTGCAGGTATCCTCCACGGAGGGGCACAGGTGGTACAGTTACCAAACTCGTGTGTGTTGTGTGTGTGTATGTGTGTCTGTGTGTGTCTGTCTGTGTGTCTGTCTGTGTGTGTGTCTGTGTGTGTGTGTCTGTGTGTGTGTCTGTCTGTGTCTGTGTGTCTGTGTGCCTGTGTGTGTATGTGTGTGTGTGTGTCTGTGTGTGTGTCTGTCTGTGTATGTGTGTCTGTGTGTCTGTGTTTGTCTGTGTGTGTCTGTGTGTATCTGTGTGTGTGTCTGTGTCTCTGTGTGTGTATGTCTGTGTGTGTGTGTCTGTGTATGTGTCTGTGTGTGTGTGTTTGTGTCTGTGTGTCTGTCTGTGTGTGTGTGTGTGTGTGTGTGTGGCCTTCCAGCCCTTCCCCACACAGACACATACGGTTCCTATCTACCGTGTAGCACACGCAAGCAGTTTGCTCCTTGTCAGCAGAGCAGGCCTTGGAAACCTTCCAGGTCGGTATATAGAATCTGCCTCATTTCACCAAAGTGCTTTGTAGCATCTCTGGGAAGAATAGGCGCCCTGTGGTTTAATGAGCAGTTTCCCTATTGCTGGACAGTACGGCGGTTGAGACGGATATGAACACTCTGTTACCCATGGCTTCATGAAGTCTGAGGATTCCTCTAGAAAAGATGCTTATGAAGGGAATCCAGAGTGGATGTCACATGTCCAGGCTGCCCTAGCAGCATCTACACCTACCTGAGTCCCGCCAGCTGCCCAGCCCTGCACCAATGCTACCGCAAGCTCAGAATCCTTCCCCATTCTCAGGAGAGGCATAAAGACAGAATGGGAATGTAATGGCAAGAAGGGGCCAGAGAGTTCTTCCTCTCAATACATAGATCAGCGCCTGCAGCACCACTAGCATCGACCGATTTTAAAACCCCAAGGTTGTGTGAGGCTAACAAGAAGGGAGGGGTGTGTTCATCGGGTCACCGGATACCCAGCCGCTCCCCACCTGTTCTGAACTGCAGAGGAAGTGAACCCCAAGATGGATACAGCCTGATAGAAGTGGCTGTGATTCTGGACGGGAATCTCCCAAAATAGCACAGCTGACGCCGTGTGATCTTATAAAATGGGCTGAGCAAGGCTTGGACTCCAGCCTGCCACAGCTGCTCTGTGCCTGGGTGACCTTGGGCAGCTCCCTTAACATCTCCGGGGCTCACTTTATGATTCAATAAAGAGCCTGCGATCAAGAGGGGAAGGGAGGCAAGCACTGATAACCGAGAATGGGTGCCGGGGGAATCGGCACAGCTCGAGGAAGGCGGGCAGGTGCAACCTTGATGTGTATTTAATTTTCTATCCCCGTGTGCTGACAGCATCCATCCTGGCTAATGGGCCGAGCAAGACACCAGCCCCTTCCCACATCAGTATGGGCCCTGACGCAGGGGAGGTTAGAGGTGAACTTCAACATGTGAAAACAGACTTCTTAAGATTACAGGCAGTGTATATTACAGTGTATATATTACAGATATAACGGTCTATTTGAAATATTTAAATTTGCCATATTGTTTTTCAAATTACTAAAAAGTACAGTATATCATAATCATGGCATTTAAAAGCTGAATATAGAACTTACAGTGAACCACAGGGAATGTGTCTGTCACGACAGGACTGTGATAGAAAAAGCGCTGCCAAGCATGTGAGGTCATCCGGAGCATGGGGCCCTTGCCGTGACTCGGCACAAACATCAGGATGTAAATGTCCTTTCCCTCTTCATTCCCCAAAACCACAGGGCCAAAGTCTCCCGTAAGCTACTCAAAAGCATCCTGGCTTATCCCGCATTCGGTTTCTTGTTTCTGTCCTGAGCAGAGGTCAGTACTTCACTCAACATTTTAAGCTTCCACTTGACCAAGGCTGGGTCTTCCCAGTTGAGACCCACCACCCCTCTTCAGTACTTCCTTCGGCTCCCTTTCTCCTGGGAACCATCTTGCCCAATGGAAGCTGACGTGGACTACAACTTATACGGTTTTTCTTTTCCTTCCTTCCTTCCTTTTTTTCTTTCTTTTTGTTGTTGTTGCTGCCACTGCTGCTGCTGCTGCTGCTGCTGCTGCTGCTGTTATTTGGGACAGGGTTTCTCTATGCAGCCCTGGCTGTCCTGGAACTCATTCTAGACCAGGCTAGCCTCAAACTCAGAGATCCACCTGCCTCTGTTTCCTGAGTTCTAGGATTAAAGGCACATTCCACCATGCCTGGCATAACTTACACATTTTAATCAAAATCTTTTTAAAATAAAATAAAATCATGAGGCTGAGGTAGGAAGACCATGAATTTCAGGTCAGTCTGGCGATGTGGTATGATCCAGTCTCAAGATATTAACTAACTAGTTAAACCTTTTAAAAAGTAAAGACAACTGAGAATTTGTTGGGAAGTGGAGAACAAGCAGGGCCAAGGGAGACATAGTTGGAGAGGGCAGAAGCCGGGCTCTCTTCCAGCCCAAAGAACTGCGGGTTGGGAACACACTCTGGCGAGATTATAAATAGCCCCATGTTGCTTGTTCTTTGGTGTAACTTGGGTGCACTGAAACACTAGCTGTCTGGTCTGCTTATTCCAACTCTATTAATGGAGCCCAGCCTGAAGCAGCCTTTCTAGTCTGAGGCCAGAATCACTCTCAAGCTATAAAACCCTCTACCTGCCCAAACCCGCTGCATTTCTGTGTGTGGTGCTGTCTTCAACCCCTGCACCCACAGACTGCAAAAGCGGTTCCTTGAGAGCAGGAGCCATTAACCCCAGAGCTGGACCAGACACTGGTCACCCGAGGCACTAGCTGGGTCAGTCAGCATTGACAGAGTGAACCTGCCAAGCACGTGGGAAGAAGGGCGCAGAACTTCAGTGCAAAGGAATGCCGGAAGAAAACGGTCATCCATCCTAAAATAGGACTAACTTCATTTGAGTATATTCCCTTCCAGCCTGGCTTCTCTCCCTCCTCCCTCCCTCCTTCTTTCCCTCCTCCCTCCCTCCCTCCCTCCCTCCCTCCCTCTTTCCTTCCTTCCCTCCTCCCTCCCTCTCTCTTTCCTTCCCTCCCTCCTCCCTCCCTCTCTCTTTCCTTCCTTCCGTCCATTGAGACAATCTCCCATTTGGTAGCCCCAGCTGACCTATAACTTGCCATCTTCCCCAGTATAAGTGTACACTACTATGCATGGCCCCACCAATTTTTATGTTCATATTTGCATTCTATTAATTATTCCACACATCATCGAATATAGATTACAGTGTCATACGGTCATTAACTACTCACTGTTGTACCCTATGGGCATGGTGAGATGTAATGAATCATTTCTACTGAATTTTCACACCCACTTCTCGGTGAACATTAAAACACAGTTTTCTAGTCTGTAGCAGAATAAAGCCTGCAAAATGCAGGGCTGTGGCAGCGAGGGACAGCACTGAGCAGCTGTGGCACGAGCCATGACAGAGACATGTAGCCTTTTGGCGTCGGACTGCAGGTGAGATACCCGAGCTGGCACACGCCTTCTGATGGATACACAGGAGATGCTACAGCTCAGATCTTGGAGATCCTATCCAAGCCCACGTGTTACTCTCAGACTCCAGCCCTTGGTGCCGCGGAGAGTTAGTAGGACCTTTAGGATCCGGGGGAAGGCAGTAGACCACTGAGGATGTACACATCCAGGGAATGTCAGGATGCTGCTCTTGCCTCTTCCCTTCTTCCCAACTATCATGGGTCAAAAAACTTGCTCACCCACACATTCCCAACATGATGTGCAGCCTTACCACAGGCCCGAAAGCAACATAGTTCACCAACTGTGGACCGAATTCTCTGAAGCTGAGGCAATAATGAATGTTTCTTCTCTCAAAGTTGATCGTCTCAGGTATGTTGCTATGGTACTAGAGAGCTGACTAACATTAGTGGATGGGAGGCTAACAGACAAATGACCTGAACTGATTTCTTAGGGAACAGATCTGGCCTCAGGTTTGATAGCACTTTTCCCCCCCGAAAGACAGCTATAGGAAGGATCAAAGTTGGTTTTTACAGCTTTGGGTTTGTTTGTTTAGGACATGTGCTGCCTGAACCTGGAAGAGAAAGTGGAGAACAGGTTTGAACTCATTGGCACGGGAAAAGACTTCCTGAACAGAACACCATTAGCTCAGGCACTAAGATCAACAATTAACAAATAGGACGCTTCTCTACAGCAAAGGACACCATCATCCCGGCAAAGCGGCGACCCACAGAATGGGAAAAGAATTTTCCCAACCACACATCTGATAGAGGGCAAATATGCAAAATATAAGAACCAAAATAAACCAACCCAATTGAAAAATGGAGTGCAGCTCTAAACAGATCTCTCTCTCTCTCTCTCTCTCTCTCTCTCTCTCTCTCTCTCTCTCTCTCTCTCTCTCTCTCTTGGGTTTGGTTTTTTCAAGACAGGGTTTCTCTGTGTAGCCCTGGCTGTCCTGGAACTCACTCTGTAGACCAGGCTGGCCTTGAACTCAGCAATCCGCCTGCCTCTGCCTCCCAGAGTGCTGGGATTACAGACATGCGCCACCACCGCCCGGCCTTTTTTTTCTTTTTTCTTTTTTTCTTTTTTTTCTTTTTTCTTTTGGTAAGCAGAGAATTCTCAACAGAGGACTTGCAAATGGCTGAGAAGCACTTAAAGAAATATTCAACATCCTGAGTCATCAGGGAGATGCAAATCACAACTATTTGAGATTCCATCTTACACTTGTCAGAATGGCTCAGATCAATAAAACAACTGACAGCTCACGCTGGCGAGGATGTGGAGCAAAGGGAACGCTCGTCCATTGCTGCTGGGAATGTAAACTTGTACTGCAGCTGTGAAATCGATATGGCAGTTCCTCAAGACGATGGGAATCAATATACCTCACGATCGAGCCTTACCACTCGGGCACATGCTCAGAGCACCCCTCATCCGACCACCTCACGATCGAGCCACACCACTCGGGCACATGCTCAGAGCACCCCTCATCCGACCACCTCACGATCGAGCCACACCACTCGGGCACATCCTCAGAGCACCCCTCATCCGACCACTAGGACACTTGCTCAACTATGCTCACTGCTGCTCTAGTCATAGCCAGGAAATGAAAACAACCTAGATGTCCCTCAGCAGATGAAGGGATTAGGGAAATGTAGTACATTTACACAGTGACATATTACTCAGCCATTTAAAAAGAATGAAATAAAATCATGAAATTCACGGGAAAATGGGTGGAACTGGAAAAAAATCATTTTGAGTGAGGTAACCGAGACCCAGAAAGACAAATACGGTTCATGTTCTCTTATGTGTGGCTATTAGCCACTCACTCCATGAGACACAAACTACAACCCATAGAACTACAGAGGTTAGTGGAAGTGTGGGGACTGGGAGGGGACAGACAGATCTCCCTAGGACACATAAACAGAATGCATAGTTATGGATAGGGGGACAGGAACTGGAACGGGAGGATCGAGTTGGGACAGGGAAGAAAAGTGCAGATAGGAGAGAATCCGGGAGAGACAGTTATAATTAAGGACCATTTGAGAGGTCATATGGAAACCTAACATAGAAGAAGCTTCCTAAAATATATACATATATGAAGACCATACCTATTTTAAGATCATTCTAACTTTACAGATTAAAATATGGGAAAGATGATTCTCAGAACTGAGGACATTTAAGGGATTGAGGGGACACTGAGAGAAACACGGGGGTACCAACTCTGATCTAAGTATGCCTGCCCACTCAGGCCCTGAGAGTGAGGTGGGCTCAGAGCCAAAGCCACCCAGCCACAGTCCATGTGCATGCCACAGACAAAGAGAGCAAGAAATGCCAGGGGCTGAGAGATGGCTCAGCGGTTAAGAGCACTGTCTGCTCTCCCAGAGGTCCTGAGTTCAATTCCCAACAACCAACCATCTATAATAGGATCCGATGCCCTCAGGGGGAAAGTTCCTGAACAGAACACCAATAGCTTATGCTCTAAGATCAAGAACTGATAAATGGGACCTCATAAAATTACAAAGTTTCTGTAAGGCAAAGGACACCGTCAAAAGGACAAAACGACAACCAACAAATTGGGAAAAGATCTTCACCAATCCTACATTCGACAGAGGGCTAATATCCAATATATATAAAGAACTCAAGAAGTTAGACCCCCAGAAAACCAAATAACCCTATTAAAATGGGGTACAGAAGTAAACAAACAATTTTCACCTGAAGAACTTCAGATGGCTGAGAAGCACCTTAAGAAATGTTCAACATCATTAGTCATTAGGGAAATGCAAATCAAAACAACCCTGAGATTTCACCTCACACCAGTCAGAATGACTAAGATTAAAAACTCAGGGGACAGCAGGTGTTGATGAGGATGTGGAGAAAGAGGAACACTCCTCCACTGCTGGTAGGATTGCAAGATGGTACAACCACTCTGGAAATCAGTCTGGTGGTTCCTCAGAAAACTGGGCACGACACTTCTGGAGGACCCTGCTATACCACTCCTAGGCATATACCCAGAGGATTCCCCAGCATGCAATAAGGACACATGCTCCACTATGTTCATAGCAGTCTTATTTATAATAGCCAGAAGCTGAAAAGAACCCAGATATCCCTCAATGGAGGAATGGATACAGAAAATGTGGTATATTTACACAATGGAATACTATTCAGCAATTAAAAACGATGAATTCATGAAATTCTTAGGCAAATGGTTGGAACTGGAAAATATCATACTAAGAGAGGTAACTCATTCACAAAAGAACACACATGGAATGCACTCACTGATAAGTGGATATTAGCCCGGAAGCTCAGAATACCCAAAACACAAACCACATATCAAATCACTCCCAAGAAGAAGGAAGGAGAGGGCCCTGGTCCTGGAAAGGCTTGATGCAGCATTGTAAGGGATTACCAGGCCAGAGGAGTGGAAGGGGGTTGATTGGGTAACTGGCTGAAGGAAAAGGGCTTATGGGACTTATGGGGAGGGGGGGAACTGGGAAAGGGAAAACCATCTGGAATGTAAACAAAGAATATAGAAAATAATTTTTTTAATAAAAGGATCCGATGCCCTCTTCTGGTGTATGTCTGAAGATAGCTACAGTGTGTTCATATAAATAAAACTAAATATATATCTTCTTTTTAAAAAAATACATGCCAGCAAGGTGTCTTTTCTGCACAGACCCAATCTCTAGGGCAAGGACAACCCCCTCTCAGCCCAGGGCTTCTCTATTTTTTCATTGTTTTATATATAATACATAAAAACAAACACTTGGTCATTTTTAACATATTCAGTGTACAAATCAGAAATGCTGGCTGCATTCCCAGCCCCAGGCAACCATCTCCACTACCCATTTCCAAATTGTTTGCAATGCTTCAAACCGAAACTCTGTACTCTGAGACATTGATACCCTTTTTATTTGTGTGTGGCATGTGCAAGTGTGCATGTATGTGTGTGCACATGTGTGTGTGTGCCTGTGTTTGTCTGCTCATCTGTGTGTGTGTGTGTGTGTGTGTATCTGGAGGTCAGATGACACCCTGTGTGTTGTTTCTCAGGTCCACACACTTTTCCTTTGAGTCAGGGTCTCACACTGGCCTGGCATTCACCAAGCAGGCAAGGCTGGCCAGCTGGCCGGTGAGCCTCAGGGATCTGTTTGTCTCTGACCCCAGCTACAGGATCACAAGTACATCCTATCCTGCCCAGCTTTTAATGTGAGATCTGGGGAGTCACACTGTGATCTGCATGCTTGCAAGGCAAACACTTTACCGCCTGAGCCATCTTCCCAACTGTATGCTTTTAAAGAATCATCACCACGGCACGGCCAGCAGTGGGGCTTGGGAAGCAATTGTATGCAATTCTGCCTCTTTGGGAGACATACATACTTCTGGTGCTCATCCTCATGGTGGGAGATGGGACAGGTGATATGAGGATGGTATAAAGCATGTGCACTGGGGGAGGAGCCACGCCCTCACCAGCCGGGCAGCTTCGGGCAAACATCCCCCTTCCTTTCCAAGCCCTAGTTCCTTATGTGTAAAACAAGGAAACACTGCTTGTGTTTTGAGATCATTATGGGGAGGGGGAGGTCACACTTGCAGGTGACAGTTCAAGCAACCAATAAATGCTTGCTACCACCTGCTAATGTCCTGTCCTCCCTCACAGTCCTCGTGAACTACTGGGTGTGTAAGAGGTCAAGAAAGTAGCTGGGAAAAAGCTCCCAAACTCAATATCAAGATAAAGGTGACGTGTTCTGGTGGTTTGAGGAGCTGGGTCTTCTTCATACTCCAAGTTCTGCTTAAACTCAACAAGTCTCAGAAAATTAGGCTGGCACTACTTACAGGTGAGATAGAGACGTCACGTCTGCAAAGATGCCCTCTTGGAGGGTAGAGACATCATTGCCGTGCAAAGACCTGAGGAGAGAAGATGCTATTGGAGGCAGGTCCAGGGGCAGAGTCAGGTGCCTGAAGGAGGACCATCGTAGCCCTTGCTGAATGGACACATGGCTGTCTGCTAGTGAGGAGAAGGACCTCAGCCAAGCAACCCTAATATGATGGCCCAGAAAGAAAAAAGGAGTCCTTAGAGTCCAGGTAGGTTATGCTGTGCCCTGGTGCTTTGGGAAGATTGGTTTTGCCATTTAAATAGCTCAGTCGCTGGGTTTTTATCATAAATAAGACATGTAGGCACACAGGCCCAATCTTAACCTGGAGACAGAGGCACGGAAGGCTCTTTGTAAGAAGATTAGCATAGCCAGCTATAAAGTAGCTGGAGGAATGTCACCTTGGTTCTGACAGGTTCAGGAGACATCATAACAGACACAACAGAATGTTTTGGTCAAAACTTCACTGTGAGAACTCATAGAAAAGTTCACAGGTCTTTGGAAACAAACATTGTAAATCTGAACAGAAGTCTCTTGTACAAACAAAAGACTCCTTTTACCTTAGGCACCCCTCCCCTATCATAAACAGTTACACAAATTCAGCTCAGGGCAATGGTCACCCCTTGGCTCATTTCCCACTCATAGCATGGCTTTTATAAAGGATCTGAATGGGAGTATTCTCTGTTCCTATCATTGGATATAGCTGTCCCTGCTGGGGCTCCAGACCTGGGAATATTGCTGCTCACCAGGGGGTTGGGTAGGTAGGTAGGTCTTGGGTTATGGGGTAGGTCTCCTAGAAGAATGAGTTGGGAGAGACTTACAGCAGGCGCAGCGAACGAAGTCCTTGGAAGGCCAGAGGAGGGATGCACTGGAGAGCGTTGTAGCTGAGGATCCTGCAGGGAGGAAGGAGGAAGCTACGGCAGGGGTGAAGGGCCATTCCTAACCATCCTATGGGTGAGCAAGCTGAGGCTTTGAGGCCAGGGTCATGTTATTAAGTTAGTAACAGTATTTGTATTAGGGTTGTGTTTCTAGAGCCCACGTGCTAACCCGCAAAAGATTCTACATAAATGAACCCACCAAGGGCAGACAGGCAGATTGGTGAGAAGGCTGAGTCTGTGATAAATATACAGACTGGATAGTATGCCATTGGCAGCACAAGGGAAGGAACCACCACCTGTGGAAGGATCTCGGAGTAATTGTGCTGACTCATCAAACAAAGTGAATCTCTTTATATGAAACTCTGACCATACAGGCTACCCTGGGGCCAGATAAGGGCAGAGGAGGGGGTCCTCAGAGCTTAAGGTTGTGGTGAGGGCTTCCAGGTGCTGTGGTTATAGAAAAGTCGGCCAAAATCTATACCCTTTTTGAGATAGGGTCTTGCTATGTAGTCCTAGCTAGTCTCAAACTTGCAGCAATCTCCCTGCCTCAGTGCTCAGATTATGGGTTATCACCCCCGGCTATCAATGACTGTGCTTTAATATTGATGTTCATTATATGTTAATTATACATAAATAGGAATATTTTTAAAAATCCAAGTGAAGGGAGCTGTCCACAGCAGAGGAAAGAACACTGCATTCCTCGTGGCTGCTCAGATCACTCAGTCTAGTTTGTCAGGCTCAGCACTCTGGGCAGCTCCGGGCTGTGGGGCTTTTCCAGGGAGGGCTGTGGTCCTCCCCACCCCTGGCCACTCCATGCAGGCAGCATCCTCCCTCCACACTATAACAACTCCGCATCTTCTGATGTTGCCAAACGCCCCTGGAGGAGCTCGGGCATGAGGGCATGAAACACCACTGTGGGCAGAGGCGGCCTTCACAACCAGGCTCACAGAAGCCCATTCACAGTTAAACCTTTCCAGAGAAGGCAAGTCACCAGATGGTCATGAAGGTGAGGCTGGGCACGAGCTGATCCTTAGATACGAGTGGGAGACCCAGCTCGGTCCTTCCTGGCCTCTGCACATACTCTGGTCTGAAAACCTTCCTAAGCCAGGTCCTCCTTACTGGCCCTCAGGTTTGATCTAAGTCTCACCTGGGAAAGGCTCAGGTCCCAGCACAACACACGTTACTCAAGGAGTTGGATCATTTGCAAGAGGCTTTTATGTTTGGCTTGTTTTCTCTAGCATTGCTCTGTCCCTGGGATCAGTTCCTGTGGTGACAACTGGGGATCTAGCCATGTTGCGCCTGTGTGCTGTTCCCTATAAGCCTGTACCGCACCTTTCTTACCTGCTCTACTATTGATAGTTGAGAGGGTTGTGTTCATCTCAGACTGTTGTGAGATCAGACCCTCTGAAAATGCCGTGCCTGTGTCCCAAGACACCCCATGCTGGTTATTATAATATCCCAAGCCATTGGTCACAGGCATTAATCAGCTCTGCTTATATTTGCCATATGTGTGTGGCATTTTTGTTTTTACATTTGATAATGGCTAAAAGGCTGGGTGTCATTTAGTCTGCAGGCTCTCAGGCCCCTCTCTGGTGGGAGGCGATATCTGCACGTGATCCCAGTGACACCAGCACAGCCAGATGCCATATCCCTGTGCCCGCCCGGCCCTGCTGGCACTCACAGCGTGGTCAGCTGGCTCATGTTGGTGAAGGAAGAATTGCTTAAGGAACTGATCTTGTTGTTGCTCAAGTCCCTAGAAAGAAGCGAGAGGATCAATGTTTGTAAAGAAAGAAGGCCTTGCCCCTGGGTGCTTTCTAGAGCCTCTCCACACACACCCTACCCCACCCTGCCCTTGTCCCTCCCCCCCCCAGGGAGGGCAAGGCTTCCCTATCTGGTGAGGATGTGGGAACACACCGGATTTGCCACTGACCACTAAGCTCCCTCTGTTCCTTCTCTGCTCCCACCTTGCCTCTGTAGGTACAGCTGGCTCCTGACCCTTCCTGCAACAGAAGTGCCCTCTGAGGGCACTGGCCAATGTCCACCAACCAGAATTAGCAGCCCCTTCTCTGGGAAGCACCGTCTCCTGTGGCTATAACACTAGCCACCTATATGACAGGGTGGAATCCCATTTTACAAATAAAGAACTGGAGTTTTCAGAGAGATGACCTCACACAAGGCCACCCAGCGAGGGTGAGGAGGGCGAGCCCCACCCACCACTGACTTTCTCCTACAGTGAATGGTAACATTAGGTACAGAGGCCATTCACTGCACCCTCCACCTCCCCCGACTGGGTCTGTGCCGTCCTCCCCTGGGCTCCATCTTCTAATCCCTGGTAGGCACAAGCCTCAGGACCGGAAGCTCCCAGCTCTTCCTTCTGCCCACTCTGGGTGTCCTTGGTGATGTCTCTGGCTGCCCTCACTGTCTTAAGCTGCTAGTGCTATCCCTAGGATCCCAGCCTGTTCCTCCCCAGAGCACTATTTCACTTGGTGCCCTACCTCAGTGGAGCTCGGCCTGGTGCCTCCTCAGCCGGAGACGGAGAATGTTGCTGCCCTCTGCCCCTGGTGTCGTGACCTGGCCCCGATCACTTTCCCCATCTGTTCCCCTCCCTAGGTTCCTGCCTGTATCAAAGCCAGCAAAGTTACCCCTCTCTCCACCTTTCAGCCTCTGCTCACTGCACTCTCCTTCTGTCTAAACTCTCATCTTCAGCTGCCTGTGTTGGACCCTACTTCACCCTGCAACTTAGGGAGCCCCTGACTTCTTTCTACAGCCTCACTAGACCATCTGAGGGAGATCCACGACCTTGGGGCCTCCTTATCTGCCCACTGCACCCACTGCATGCAGTTCCTGGCTCTGAAAAGGTATTGACAGCACGTCTTCCCTTCACCACCCAGGAAGCCTCCCTCCACAGAATCCCAATTCTCCTTCCTATTTCTAGAAGCCCGCTGCCTTCCTAGTGATGGGCGGTGTGTGTGTGTGTGTGTGTGTGTGTGTGTGTGTGTAGTCTTTTATGCTGGCGGGGCAATCTAACAGGAGCAGCTAGTTTGATGTCCCTGCTCTGTCCCTCCTTCCTTCCTTCTCCATGTAGATCTGGGCTACCGGCAAAGGTCAGGCCACAAGGAAGGCTGGGGAGCTCATAGCGTCTCTCTCTCTCTCTCTCTCTCTCTCTCTCTCTTAACACCAGCCACTATGTCATCCCCGCTCCACTGAAATGTTCAGAGCACACTGGTCATTGAGCAAAGACAGACGAATTGGAGCATCACAGTGCCGTAAGCCAGAGCCGCCACGCAAATGGGCGTAAGCCAGGGCCAGGCCTCAAACGGAATGTTGCCAGCCCATGGCAACACGGTTTTCATAGCAAAGCTTTTTCAGGGAAGGAAGCCCGGTGCCAACTTCTACCCTCGCTCCTTGTCTAAGAACAAGCCCTCCAACAACAGGTCTCCGTTGACATTGAGAGCAAACTCATTAAGAGCAGCTCTCAGACTGACATTGGCCTACCAGCCACACTTGGCCAGGGCTCTGCGCTGAGCCACACTGTGACGGAGTGTCCTTCTTTGATAGACTCTGGCTAACACACCGACAAAAACGATTGGAGGAGGTACTGATTACACTGGGAAGCTAAGGGGAGTTGACCTTATTATCCAGGGGCTTTATTTCCAGTTCTCCCACAGGGCCGTAGCCCTCCCAACCCACGGGGCTCAGAAAAGATGCAATTCTGAGATTGGCCACCAGATGGCAAAACAGCTCTTGGGTATAGGAGTTCCCTGAAGAATGGGGGAACAGGCAGGAGTCATTAACAGCATCTGTCCACAAATGGGAGACTCCTTGAAAGGGGAGGCTACAGTGGTTAGGTGCCAATGGTCCCCCTAGCCTTTGAGACAGTCCTGGGATCCTCAGCCCCTGGATACTCACACAAGCTGCAGATACTTGAAGGTAGACAGCTGTCCTGGGACCAAGGTGAACTGGTTGCCATCCAAATAGCTGAGGAGAGAGCACAGGAGAGAGAGCATCTGACTGACACACAATTACACCCACAGGCATCCTCACCGTGAGCCGTAAGCCTGTGCTGCACAATGCTAAGTGCTGGTGTGTGTGCGTGTGTGTGTGTGTGTGTGTGTGCATGTGTATGTGTGTGTGCGCACATGTACATGTGTGTGTACATGTGTGCGTGCATGTGTGTGTGTGTGCGTGTGCATGTGTGTGTGCATGTGTGTGTGTGTGTGCCAGGTCACCTCACACCCAGCTGGCATGAGGGTGAAAAGAAAGAGCACAGCCTCTTCTGAGAGGCCACTAGACAAAGGCAGCAAGGGTTCTATGTGCCCAGTGCTTCTGGAGCAGAAGTTTCACTAGAGGGGTGTATACGAAGGATCTGTCGTAGAGACCAGTTGATCAGGTGACGGGCGTTGTATCTATAGACATCAACCAATGTCTTTCCAACATTGTGAGGTGGGGAAAGGCAATGTTGTTCTTTATTTTAAAAGCAGAGCCCTTGTCTCAAAGTAACTATAGAGAGGAGACCAGGGCAGTAGTTTCCAACCTGTGGGTCGCGACTCCTTTTAGGGTCAAAACAGGGTTTGTGTATCAGATAGACATCCTGCATATCAGATATTTACATCACTATTCATAACAGTTCCAAAATTACAGTTGTGAAGCAGCAACGGAAAGGATTTTATGGTTGGGGGTCATCACAGCACGAGGAACTATATTCAAGGGCCACGGTATTAGGAGGGGTGAGAACCACTGGACTGTTGCCTTTCCAGAGCTTTCTAGGCTAACCCTCTTCTGCTCAGCCAACACCTACTCTTCAGTGTCTCCTCCCACTGCCAGGCCCCACTGACTCACGGGCCAACAGATTGTAAGCCTGGGGCTACTTACAGTTCAGTGACATTCTTGGGGATGCCCTTGGGCAGAGCCTGGAGGTGCTTGTTGCTGCACCGGACCACGGTGTCCAGGCAGGTGCACTCCTGGGGGCACTGTGGGCGGGGCAAGCAGCCCACCTCCTCTTGGCCTATGGAGGAAGGTATGGTAAGGTAGGTCAGTCAGGGACATGGCTTCATTAGGAAAGTCTCTGGGACCCTCAGAGCAACAGCTCCTTCCCGACACAGCCTTGGCCACCAGCACAACCTCCTTTTACTGTATGCCACTGGCTAACACCAACATGAATGAAGACTTCTGGAGCAGTTTCCAGATGAAAACAGATCTGAGGTAACGTCTCCTACTTCAGACCGAAGGTGGCCCCAGGCAGAGGAGGACACAGCTACCACTTCTTGAGCACCCGGTGTTGCCTGGTACTGTGTTAAACTTCTCCGCTTGGTGACGCTGTCACCCCTGGGATGCACTGGCGAAGTCGAGCGCTCAGTGTAGCACCTGGCCCAGTTCCGGAGTCTGATGAATGGTGAGAGCAAGTGATTTCCTATTCCACGGAGATGCAGACAGGGACATAAAGATGACCTTACAAGTCCCTGAAACACCCCATGCAGATGTGCTATAACAGACACCTTTTAAAGATGGTGGAACTAAATCCAGGCTCCCTGGCCTTGAAGGCAACATAGGGGCCACACTGCAGGCAGGCAGCCCCCTCCCCCCCCAACACTGTCCTCCTGGCCATTGGTCACACTGTCTCAGCAGCAAAGGCTCAAAGAAATGCTCACACCTCTTCCTTCCTGGGAAGTTGCTCTAAAGGGAACATCACACTTGTTCAGAGGGAGTTATCTGTGCCGGGATTCTGGTACCCTGGGGCAAGATCATCACCCGGGAGGTTTGCTAAATACCAGGCTACTGGGGCTGGCTCAGTGGTGCCCTCTGGACTGGGATGGTTTGTGATAAAGGGACTTTGCAGGGGACCTGGAACGTCCTGGGTGTGTCCTCACATGCAAATACACAGTAGGGATCTGGGAAACTGTACTGCAGAAGCCCAGAGCCTACCCAGTGCTGGGAATCTGGGATGCAGAAAGGACAGGGATGATTTTCCTATCTCCTGAATTGTCCTTTCTTGTTCTTAAAAAGCAATGGTGTGCTGTCTTTGAATGCAAAGGAGACAAGCGCGCACGTGCATATGTGCGTTTGTGCGTGTGCTGGGGGGGCACACGAAGAAGCCAGAGAATGACCTTGGGTGTTTCTGGAACTTTCCAAGAAGTTTAGTCTGGCCAGACAGTGAGCCCCGGACAGTGAGCCCCAGAGGCCCCCATTTCTGTCTCCCAGCACTGGTATTATAAGCACACACCACCATAGCTATTTTTTAAAAAAACAAAACAAAACAAAAAACATGGGTTCTGGGGATAAAAGCCGGGTCTTCGTCTTTGCAAGGCAAGTGCTTTACCAAGAGATCCACATCTCCAGCTCCAAAGAGATTGTTTAAGTGAAACTGTTTTCAAGGGTCAGTCAGTGGCAAGAGAACAGGATCAAGACGCAGCATTTTAATTCTTAAAAATAGGAATTAACAATAAAAACATTAAACCATAAAATGTGTGTGTGAAGAGTATGATGAAGATAAAGGCCACACAGTGGTTTCTGTCCATCCATCCATCCGTCCATCCGTCCACCCATCCATCCATCCGTCCATCCGTCCACCCATCCATCCATCCGTCCATCCGTCCACCCATCCATCTATCCATCCATCCGTCCATCCATCCATCTGTCCATCCACCCATCTGTCTGTCCGTCCGTCCATCCGTCCACCCATCCATCCATCCATCCATCCGTCCGTCTGTCCATCCATCCGTCCATCCATCCACCCATCCACCCATCCGTCCATCCGTCCACCCATCCATCTATCCATCCATCTGTCCATCCATCCATCCGTCCGTCCACCCATCCATCCATCCATCCGTCCGTCGTCCATCCATCCATCCGTTCATCCATCCACCCATCCATCCATCCGTCCATCCGTCTACCCATCCGTCCACCCATCCATTTATCCATCCATCTGTCCATCCATCCATCCGTCCATCCACCCATCCATCTATCCATCCATCTGTCCATCCATCCATCCGTCCATCCATCCGTCCATCCACCCATCTGTCTGTCCGTCCGTCCATTCGTCCACCCATCCATCCATCCATCCGTCCGCCCATCTTTCCTTCCTTCCTTCCTTTTTTTTGCAGGGTCCCTGGCTAGCCTTGAACTCTCAATTCTCCTGTCTCAGCCCACGTGGTCCCATGTCTGGCCAGAGATTTTTTTTTTTTTAATTTTAAAAGCAGGACATAAAAACATTCTTAGAAAAATGCATAGATTTTCTTTAGCATTTTTTTGCCTTAGCTGTCTTTCTTCGTGTGACAGTTTGGACTCTCTGGTCTCTCCCTCCTCTCCGTTGGCCTGGCTAGGTGATTTCAGAGCAGGGGTGTGCTTTGGAACAGCAGGAGGAGCAGGGGCATGCATACTAGAGACACACACGTGCACAGCACCTAGCAGCAGAGGAATCTGAGAGCTAACATCAGCCTGAGAAAGGCTCTCATAGCAGCAGACATGCAAGAGACACTTCAGAGCTGGGACAACTGTGGTACATACTTGCTGTGCTACCCCAGGAAAAGCCCGCTTCCGACAGGACCCTCAGTGTGAGTGTGACCCTTGCAAGAAGTGAAGGAGAAAGGGCTGGAGAGATAGTTAAGAGCACTGACTGCTCTTCCAGAGGTCCTGAGTTCAAATCCCAGCAACCACATGGTGGCTCACAAGCATCTGTAATGAGATCTGAGGCCCTCTTCTGGTGTGTCTGAAGACAGCAACAGTGTACTTAGATATAATAAAAAATAAATCTTAAAAATAAAAGAAAGTGAAGGAGAAGCTACAGCCTGCTAGGAGGGCAGTGGGCACAGAGAGGGACGAGGGGCTCAGAGGAGCAGGACACTAGAACACAGAATGGCCAAGCCTCTCACAAGTGGGGAATGGGATTCAGGGGACTGTGTCTAAAAGACATGGTGACTTCCCACGAGCTGGTCTCTGAGTTAAACATATTTCCATAAGGAAAAATATATATTTCTCTATATATCCATGTTTTCCATATGTATGTGTATATGTATATATATATATATATATATATATACATATATGTGTGTGTGTGTGTGAATATACATGCATATGTATATGTGTATACATACATGCATATATGCAAATATACATATACCACTACACAGCAGCAGCTCTAAGCAGGAGTGTCTCCTATTCCCACCCCAGGGCCCACTAGGGTGCTGCCTGCCCAGCCCCTCAGGCAAGCCCCATCCTATCCCTGCTGCACAGCCCACAAGTTACCTTCCTCACACCTGAAGTCAGGGAAGGCCACATCTTGCAGAGGAATCTGCCGCAGGAAGTCTGGGTTCTGACAGCGAGGGTTCCCTGTCACAATCTTCCTCTTCCGAAGCCAGTCTCCCAGCCAGGCCAGCTGGCAGTTGCAGCTGAATGGGTTGGCCAGGAGGTTTCTGGAAGGGGCAGGTTGTGTGGTCATGAAGGCACTTTTCTATTCTCAGTGAGCCTGGCAGGGTCCTCTCCTGACTACACAGCCCCAGACAGCTAATAATCTCCTAAGTGACCGACTTCTAGGACCAGAGGGAAGAACCGGAAGGACCCACGATTCCCCTGAAGGCGCTCTTCAAAAATAAGACCCAAGAAGTCCCTCCTGCTGCCCCTGGGGCAGTAGGCAGGCTTCCCCCAACCTGAGCCACCAGCCCACCCGTCCTCCAAGGCTGGGACTTACAGTGTGGACAGGGCCTGGAGGGTGTCGAAGGCTCCAGGGGAGATGGTGGTGATGTGGTTGTCATAAAGAGACAGGAGCCGCACGTTACGCAGCCCGGTGAAGCTGTCGTTGTGGATGCAGCTGATACGGTTGTTCCTCAGCATCCTGGGGAGGAGGGGTGATGAGAGAAGAGGCAGAACTCCCCATTGACCCACTGAAGTCTCCCTCGAGAGTTTGGAAGCCACTATCCAGCTTAAAACCCATCAGCGTCTTCCAAACGCCTAGGAGAGGGTGGTCCCAGATTCCAAGAGACATCTAAATGGACTGCAAACACTCATGAGGCATGTCAGACTGATTAGCCAGGGGTCAAGGACACTTAAATAACACCCAGTTCCTGCCTGTCAAATTGGAGAAGAAATTAAAACATAATCATCTTAGTGCCAGCCTAGGCCACCACGGGAAGATGGCACACATGGTTGGCAAAACAGCAAGGGAGGCCTCTCTCGGTCAGAATGTGCCGAGCTGCCCCAGACTGTCCACAAAGGCACTTTCTGTAGTCCTTGGCTGACCCACGTTCAGGACTCACTGTGCGACTACTCAGGGACATACCCGGAATGCAGAATGATGGTCATAATCGCAGCATCTCTCAAAACAATTGAAAAGAGTCTAAGCGTCTAGTAATTACATATAAAATAACTATGCTTCAAAGACATTCTGTGATATATGATTCCTTCTATGTTGAAGGAAAAAGTAGGTTACTAAATGAAATTTATTAGAGGATCCTATTAAATATGTCTGGGAGCTGGGCATGGCGGCTTAAGCCTGTAATCACAGAACTTGGGAGACTGAGGCAGGATGGCCACAAATTCAAGGTTAACTGTGTTACATGAAGAACACATGAAGAAGAAAAGGAAGAGGGAAAGATTTTATATCTTTTCTTATATTTATTTTTATTTATTATTTATATCTATATATGCATATACATATGTATGTGCGTGTTTAATATATATGTGTATATGTGTGTGTATGTGTTTACACACACATACATACACACACAGATACACACACACACACAATAAACAGTGCCTAAAAATTCCAATGTGGTGCAGTGCCTTTAACAAACGATACTATATTATATACTTTAAATGTTGCTGAGGAGTTGTATCTTATGTTATATTCTTTTTTAAAAATTTGTGTGTACATGTGTTTGCCTTCCCACAGAAGCCAGAGGGGGGTGTTGGGCCTCTCAGAACTGGAGCTGCTGGTGGTTGTGGGCTGGCACGTGGATGCTGGGAATCAAACCCTAGTCCTCTGTAAGAGCAATAAGTGCTTTTAACCACTGAGGTATCTCTCTTGCCCTCCAATTAGATGTGTTTTGTTTTGTTTTGTTTTGTTTGTTTGTTTTATTGTGCTTTCAAGACATGGTTTCTCTGTGTAGCCCTGGCTGTCCTGGAACTCACTCTGTAGACCAGGCTGGCCTTGAACTCATAGAGATCCACCTGTTGCTGCCTCTAGAGTGCTGGAATTAAAGGTATGTGCCACCACAGCCCCTGCCCCAGCTGATTAGATTTGATAATGATGATGATGATGATGAGGAGGAGGAGGAGGAGGAGAAGATAGTAAGAATTTGGGGGGAAACTGGTTATGTGTATGGCATAGACTGTGGTAATGGTTATACAGGTCTATCTAGTGACCTGTGTGTATGTGCATATGTGTATTACATGTTTGGAAGTATGAAGCTATATGTAGATAAAACATAGAAAGGAGCACTATCAACACCAGTCATGACATTGGGTAGCTCTGGGGTTCTAAATGCTTCACAGTCCCTCTTGGATTCTTGCTGCCTCTGTCCCCACACTGACCCTTCCCAGGTCCCTCTTCTCCTCACTGACCTTCCTCAGAAGAACACACATGACTGGTTTCATCTCCCTCGGGACCCAAGAGGGACAGGGCAGGTGTAAGAGGCAGGGGGGCTGCTAAGCAGGAGCAGACTGGAAACGTGGCCATGCTCTGCTCACAGGGAAAGGCTGAGCTGAGGAACAGCACCCAGTTGGACCCCGTTCACTAAACTCCTCAGGCACCTCACCCACACATTTACACATTACAACTTTCAGACAACAAAACTCTACTCTGCTGCATGCCTGGGACTTAAACCCGGGCAGGTAGCTCTGAGGGCTGCAGGTCCTGAGTGGCAGCTGATGGCCATCTCTGGCCATCTCTGCTAAAATGAGACATGTACCCCACAGTCACAGGTGGCTCTGGGCTGGACAATAGACAGGGAGCATCTGTGGAGACAACAGGATGTAGCCCCCTCTCCTGGACCCTGAGGAGCCAACGCTGCCAGGTGGAGGGAGGTGTGCGGTGGTTATGGAGGGGTGACGAGTGTAATGGAGTGTAGTGGGTTCCCAAGGCCTGCAGTGCTTTGGCTGGCGCCAAGCCACAGAGTCTAGAATTTCTAGGGACATCTCTGCTCTGACATCTACACAAACAAGGTCCCCTCACAGCCAGCCACCCCTCTCATGGTTGTTCTGTTCACTCTTAAGCATATGCTATCAGTATCCCAGTGGCCTTGATCGCAGGGCACTGATGGGGTCCAACCTCTTCCCCCCTCGCCAGGGGCCAGTCCACATCCCAAAGGCATGAGGATTGG
Organism: Apodemus sylvaticus; assembly: GCF_947179515.1. NCBI lineage: Eukaryota > Metazoa > Chordata > Mammalia > Rodentia > Muridae > Apodemus > Apodemus sylvaticus. The sequence goes on along the minus strand of NC_067472.1, from coordinate 20,041,918 downwards.
TTTCGGTTACAAAGATGAGATTGTTCTACAGGAAAGGCTCCTCAGGGTTCCCACCCTCCTGTCAGTGAAGACTGGGGTGGGGGAAGCCCATGCTGTGGCTTGTCCGTGTGCCCCTAGCCCCACTCACTCACAGGGTCCGCAAGCCATCTAGGCCCCGGAACATGCCACTTCTGATGGACTCCAGCTGGTTGGCGGTCAGGTGCAGCTCGCTGACAGAGGCCGCACCCTCAAACGTCCCGTCCTCGATCTCGGATACCTTGTTGTTGCTCAGGTTTCTGGGGGGAGGAGGGAGAGGAGGGCTGTGAGCCCTCTGCATCCAGGAGTCCTCCCTCTCTCACTGAACTCATTAGTTCTGTACACAGGAACCCCAACCGTGCTCCCAGTGGGTGATCCGCACACCACCCTTTCCTTCCCATCCTGTGCCAGCATCTTGATGGGCACCTTCCCACTAACGGGTAACTCACATTTTCTTCAGATGCGAGAGTTTCTTAAACAACCCAGTGGCCTCTAGGATAGAAATCTCATTGTTGTTTAATCGTCTGTGAAAGGCAAGGAACAGAACAAATACACACATATGTGGTCAACCGAAAGGCGCTCGTCACATAGAGATGATGGGGTGCAAACAGAAGGCCGGCTAAGCACATTTCAAAGGAGAGTTGGGCCTGGCGCTGGGCAGAAGGGGGTGGTAGCAGTAAATGAGATTTTTTTTAATTAAAAACTGTAATTAAGGGACAGCACGCTGTTTTATAAAAGATGCCTGCCACCTACTTGAGTTCTACCCTCCTCTACATGGGGGAAGGAAAGAACTGACTCACAAAAGCTGGCTTCTAATCACACATGCACCATGGCATGAACACACACACACATGTACATACACATCTACACACACATGTACACACATACACACATGTACACACGTATACATGCATACACATGTACACACATGTACACACATACACCCACATGTACACACATGTACATACAGACATGTAAACACACACACATATACACAGGGACACACACATGGACACATGTACTCGTGCTAAATAATGATTATTGATAAAAAAAGTAATGAAAATTTGCATACATGGAAGAGAAATGTGTGTGGAACTTTGCATATGCAGACACAGGCACACAAATTCAAACTTTTCGATAGAGAGAAGCAGTACTTAAGGGATGGCTTAAATCCCCACTTGAGACTGTGGACTCCTGCCTCCTGATGAAGTCTCCTTAAGGGAGGCCAGGGCTGGTTCAGGCTGGTGACCAGCCCTGCCTGCCTAAGACTTCGCCAAGGAGGCAGGAAAGCAGCAGCAGCAGGGGCCATGGATGACGGCTGTATCTTGCCAAAACTATCAGCTGCCATGCTCCAGTCAGTGTCTCCTATGATCCCCACACAAAGCCGGCAGGGAAGGGAGCCCTACAGAGACCCAGGCAGGTTAATGGGCCAGGCATGGGGAGAGGGTGGGCAGCTCAGGGCTTACAGCTCAGTCGTGGACTGGGGGATTCGCTCAGGGATCTTAGAGAGCTTCAGGCCAGAGCATTCCACCACACTGGCCTCACAACGGCACTTGTGGGGGCAGGCCACGTCACTGGTACACTCGCTGTTCAGGTGGTAATCCTCAGTCCCTGTAATGAGAGTGCGGCAGAGTTGAAAGCCTGAGTAGGCTCCAAGCAGCCAGGGCTCCCAAGCTCCCTGCTTCCACCCTGCATTCCCTCTACTGTGGCCACACCCACCCCTGCCCCCCAGCTGGCCTCAGTCCCAGCCCCCCACTCCCCTTACCTGGAATGAAGTACTGCTCTTTGGCTGGGGGAAAAAAAAAGCGAATGCACCATGTTATGGGAACAGCCAGGGCAGGCCCATGCCCTGTGGAAGGCACCCCAGGAATGCCCCTGGGGCACTGCATGAGATGGCCTCTCCCCGACCATCTTCATGTGTAGAAGGTCTTCTCAGAGCACTCATGCCCCTTGGCCAACTAAGGCTCTCATTTGCATAGCATATGCAGGCGCTGTGCTGACCTTATGAACAGGGTTAAGGCAGGGGTGGCACTAGGCTCCTGGATCAAATGCCCAGGTGCAGAAGCTGGCCCACACTGCCCACGGCCAGATGCCAAGTGGCTGCATGTGCGGAGACCACTTCTCCATCTTGGTTCTAGAAGGGTCTCCTACTCACTGAGATGCTTCCTAAGCCTCGAACACAGTGACAACAAGAGCTGGCCTGGGGCAGAGGGGTGGGAAGCTCTCTCTCCACAGCTTCGCTGAGCAGACCACGCCAAGGCCACAGTAAAGTGAGGGGCAGGATAGACAAGCCATCCCATCTAAGATGAATGCAGGGCCCAAACCACCCCTAGCAAATCCCAAAGTGCCTGAGGACATCTTTGCTAAGAACACCAGGACAGGACTGGAGAGATGGCTCAGTGGTTAAGAGCACTGACTACTCTTCCAGAGGTCCTGAGTTCAAATCCCAGCAACCACATGGCGGCTCATTACCATCTGTAATGGGATCCAATGGCCTCTTCTGGTGTGTCTGAAGACAGCAGCAGTGTATCATACATAAAGTGAATAAAAGAACACCAGAACATATTTCTGTCCCCTGGGCCCATTGGAGACACACAGATGGCCCTTACCTGAGCACCGAAATTTCTTGCTTTTGATCTGCCCAATACGCTTGTTGGCGAGGCGCCGGGGGCTTGCGCATCGGGCCCCAGTTGTCTCGATGGGGTTGGTACGTAAGAAGTCTGCCAGCCATTTGAGGTTACAGTCGCAGATGAAGGGATTCTGGGCCAGATGCCTGTCCAGAGGAACAAACGGGCTGTCAGAGACCAGGGGTGCGGACCTACACCTGGACAGGGCTCTGTAACCATCTGGGACTAAGTCAGTGCTTGTGGCCTCAAGAAAGGCAGAGCTAGCTGCGGGGATCACCAGTGTGCACCCCTCTGTCTTTGTTTCACTGTTCACAGAGGAAGGGCTCTTGAGAGGAGAACAGCAGGTTTCTGAAGAGCCAGGCTTACTCCCCTCCAAGCCTCCCTGTGCCCTCTGCCCACTTTCTCTTCCATCCTTTGACTTAAAATCTCATGGGTATGTGTGGGGAGAGAAGGCGTGGAGAGACTGGCAGACCAGCCTGCTCCTTCCTGATGAAGAAGCTAGGGGGACAGAACACCAAGCCACACACGGCCTCTGAGATACCCCAGGGCTGTGGTCTGGGTTTCTTTCCCTCCTACAGCCTCAGGCAGCTCATCTCTACAGCTGCCGCGCTGGCACGCTGGCACGCTGGCACGCTGGCTGTGGGACCAGGGCAGGGAGGCTGGGTCCATCTGCATCCCAGGTCTACCTAGAGCCACCGTTCCTAGCCCAAGCCACATCTGTGCCCCTCCATGACTTGTTTCTAGCAGTCTTTCGCCCCAGGAAAGATCAGCAAACAGGCAGCTGCTGCAAAGGTTCGTTCAGTTCCCTGCCAGCTTCCTGCGTCAGGTGAAGTGAAGGGGTGGGGAGCAGACAACAGCGGTGGCCGCCACCCTTCATACCACCACCACCCCAGCAAGTCAGCCACCGCTGCTGCTGCTTCTTCTTCTTCTTCTTCTTCTTCTTCTTCTTCTTCTTCTTCTTCTAAGATTTTTTTTTTAATTGTATGTGCATTTTTGTCTGTGGGCATGTGCGCATGTGTGTGGGTGCCCGAGGAGGTCAGAGGCGGTGGTGGGTCACCCGGTGTGGGGTGATGAAAACGAAACTCCTCCGTGGGAACAGTATTCACTGTTAAACACAGAGTCATCTCTCCGTCAAGCCCAGACCCATCACTTCTGAAACATGTCATCAGCAGGCCTACAGACCTATATCCAGGTGATATCCCACTGAGCATGTCCTGCAGAGAAGGTTGTCAGAATGAAGACCGCCAGGGAACAGTATCCCCTGTCCCTGTCCCAGCTGCCACCTTTGAGCCAGAACTTGTACACACAGTATGGAACTAGGTGTGGACGGTCATGGGGTCAGGGCCATCATCCAAGCTATAATGCTAATTAGGCCCAGCACAGCCCCACCCCCCAGGAACTATAGAGCTCTCAAAGCCTAAGTGTGACCCTGGCCAGGGTCTGTGCCCAGCTCAGTCTAGACTTTGGACACCCTTTCTCCCATCCATCACCTCCTCTTCCCAGTCTTTCAGCCCTGGCTTGTGATGCTGAACAGGCCATCAGCGGGCCATCTGCACTGACCCAGCCTTCTCTCTCCTCGCCTGTCTGAATCTTCTTAGTTCTCATCTCTCCTTATCTCCAGGTCCTTCCCCTGCCTCTGCATCCCACTCGTGGGCAAGAGGACGTGACGCTGACTTTACAGGCAGACTGAACCATTTGAAACATGGCAGGATTTGGGGGCTGTCAATGGGACCCCCTATCTTCCCCTCACCCCAATCTGTGCCCTAGTACCCTGTCTGTGCTGAACTGATGACCTGGGCAGACAATGCTTTCCAATCAATGTGACAGGCTAGGAACGCAGCAGAATCAGCAGAATGAGAGGTTTTTGAGAATGAGTTGTTCGGATACAGAACAACTTAGGAAACTTGAACTGCCCATAGGTCAACTTGAAAGTTTGGGCATGAGTTGGATTGTGTGTGTGTGTGTGTGTGTGTGTGTGTGTGTGTGTGTGTGTGCTCTGCTGGAGAAAGATTCCAGGGCGCTGTGGCAAGCTGGGTAAGAACGCTATCACTGACTGCCATACCATCCTCAAATCGGATGTTTTTAACAATCTCAGGGGGATTCAGCTGGAGAGGACGGAAAGACATTCTCCAGTATTAAAGACACACCTGGACGCATGTGCCCCTGTGGCTACACACAGACTGCAGCAGACACCCTGACAGTGGAAAGAGACAGATCTGAGTCTCCTCACACGTAAGGAATGACAGGGAGAAGAGACAGACTCTAATGGACAATATTCATCATTAAGGAAATGCTGGCTGCATCTTGACTTACGGTAAACTCATTCTGTGACCCAGTGACTCTGGGACAGAGGGATGCACTGATCTCCAATGACTGTGAGCCAGCACGGACAGCAACAGTGTTCATAGTATACACAGCAGCTGTACCTGGAAATGACCCGGAAGTACTTCATCCGGGTGGGGTGAACGACACTTGGCTACTCTGATTCCCTTGAACATTATCAGTTGATAACAAAATACCCTCCTCTGTCTCTGTTTTCCTATTAGTCAGATCAAGGATGAAATACGCAAGATTCAAACATCTCAAGTGGAGTCCCAAAAGAAGTCAGTTATTAAAAGTAGCCTGTTGCATAACCCCACTTTATGAAATAACCAGAAAAAGGCAGTCCCCAGCTGGGAACACAGCCTAGTGGCTGCCCAGGGATAAACTGGAACTGGGCCCAAGAAATCAGGGAACCTGACGGAAAGTTTCCAACACTGAACTGTGAACAGCATTGTGGATTTACTGAGTCACTGAGTTGCTCTCTTAGGATAGGTAACCTTTATGCGTGTGACTCATACCTCAGCAGAGCTGTGTCGGTTTGCTAGTTTGAATTGTGAGTCAACCCCTTCATTTGTTGCTCACGCTGGGTTTGAACTGGGACACTGGGCATTCAGTGTTTTGCTTGACTTTATATGGGTGGGTCAGCAGAACCCGGCAAACCCAGAACTGCATTGCAACTCTGCAGCTCATAGGCTATGGTGCTGTGGGTGAATCAAGCAGCTCACAGGATGGTGAGCTGGTCTCTGCACTCAGCCAAGGCGCTGGGCTGCTCCATAGCTGCAGAAGAGGGGCGGGGCAGTAGCTCGAGTTTGCATGCCTTTTGCTCCGGTTCCAAATTATAACTCTGTTGTTAACATGAGCAGGTGTTTATGGAAGTCTAGCTTTGCCTTGCAGCCTAGAGCAGTCTGTTCTACAGTTTCAGAAATCAGCCATTTTTAAATGATGAGACCTGCTAGTGTTCATTCAACCTTATGGGGGATCGCAGGACATCCTCCACCTCAATTTCCTCTGAATAAAAATACAGCCAACGGCCCTGCTTCCCCAGGACCGCTGTTGTTAAGCAAGATAATGCACTCAAAGAACCTGAGCTCCCCACCCCATCCCCACCCCAAGGCTTCCTGTGTACCAGTTCAAGCCATTACACCTTTCAGCGTGCTCCTGCCAGCTACAGAAGACAGCCATCTTTCCCATCTCTCACCGTAGCCTCCAATCCCACATGCTCTGTGAGGTCCCCCATGGACAGCTTACTCCTCTCACTGCCTGTAAGTAAATTAATTAGCAGGAGTCAGGCTGCAGGTGCATGTGTGGGCTTAATGAGTTCGTCCTTGTGGCTGACATCGGCTGCTGTGCAGAGTCCCCAGGGAGTGGGTGTTATACACTTAACTCAACCTGTTTAGCCTCACACAGATGTTGGGTACCACTGAGCAGCACCATCAGGACCACTCTAACCACAGAGGCCATGGGAGGAGATCGACAGGGCCCGCATACACGGGCTACCTGGCCCACATCAACACATGCAGACAGAGCCCAGCGAGCAGGAGGGAGGGGACAGAGGACTTGAGTTTGAGCAGCTAGCGGGTGAACATCTCCGGGTGGGGAAGTACTCCATCCATGGCCTCTTCATTAATGACCAGCGGCGGCAGTGAATGCACAACACTGGGCTTCCAGAGCCATCACCTCAGGACCCTGACTCATCAGCAGGCACTGGGGCTGTCTGAAGTTAGTGGCTCTTCTTCCAGACAAAAGCAACCAAAGGAAGGAAGGGTTTGGCTTTGCTTTTGGTTTTTCACAGGTTTAAGAAAGACAAAGTCCACACTGGTGGGACGGTACCGCAGTGGACGAGAAAGAGAAAGTCGGGATCACTGGAAGTCAGGAAGCAAAGAGAGAATGTCACCCACACTTGGGGTGGGGCTTCCCACCTCAGTTTAACCTTTCAAGAAACACCTTGATAGACATATCCTGCTGTGTGTTTCCATGGGGATTACAAATCCAGTCAGGTGACAATGAACTTAACCACCATGGAGGTCAATGGTTGTTTCATTTAAAAAAAAAAAAAAAAAAAAAAAAAAAAAAAAGGCAACCAGACAGACATCTCATGCTTCAGAAAGCCTCTTGCCAAGAAGCAATCTATTGTCAGTCAAACAGAAAACCGACCAAGCTCCTAGATCCAATACTCATTCCAGAAGGACATATAGAGGCCTGGGGGATTTGTGACATGGTGACACATTTCCAATGTGACGGAGCAAGTGCTGGAGTGTCACTTATGAATGAATGACTGCGGATGAAAGCAATGGAGGACCCCTTACTAGAGTTCCCATGGGAAGTGTGCCCAGGCTGTGCCGACGTCTTGGTCTCCACATGTTCGGGGAGACCATGCCACTGCGTGAGAGTCACTGGCCATGGTGACTCTCTCTCTCTCTCTCTCCATCCTAAAGTGAAGAAGCTCCTCACTGAAGGGGTTTACAGCCCCATGGAAAGAAAAATGATTTAGGCCACCCAGATGCCCCAAGACTCCCAGGGACTGAACCATCAACCAAGGGGCACACATGGTTCCAGCCAAAATTGTGGCAGAGGAAGACCTTGTTGGGCATCAGTGGGAGGAATGGTCCTTGGTCAGGTAAAGGCTCAACAGAGGCCCGAACAAAGGGAAACAGGGAGTGGGGGAGAGGAGGGAATGTGTTGGGTGGAGAGGCATATACATGGAGGCGGGGGAAGGAGGAAGGGGAGGGGTTGGGGGTCTTAGGGGAGGGGGATATTGGGAAAGGTTTTACCATTGGCAATGTAAATGAAGATGATATTCAATAAAAAGAAGGAGGAGGAGGAGAAGGAGAAGAAGGAGGAGGAGGAGGAGGAGGAAAAGAAGAAGAAGAAGAAGAAGAAGAAGAAGAAGAAGAAGAAGAAGAAGAAGAAGAAGAAGAAGAAGAAGAAGAAGCGCTCCTCTGTCACATGCTCCCATCTCCACAAAGTTCTGCCCAAGACCCCAGTGAACATGGACTGAACCGTCTGAAACAGTGAGCCAAAAATCAGTCTTCCCTCCTTGGTTGCTTACATGGGGCCTTTCCTGCCAAGGATGAAAGAAACTGACTTACATCTACAGATAAAGAATGGCTTTAGCAGCACATCAGTCCTGTTGCACAGACCACATCGAATCTTGATTCCAACAGAAAATGAAAATTTGTCTGACTCCCCTGAGACAGGCAGAAGCTCAAACGCTGACTTAAAGGTTTGGCGGTATCAAAGAACTGGTTATTAAGTTTTCAGACATGCTGGCGTCTCCCAGGTTTTGCTCATTTTGTGGTGCTGAGAGTAGAACCCAGCCCCATGCATGCAAGCCAAGCACTCCGACCCTGAACTCTATCACCAGTCCTTGTGGTTGCATTGCTTAAGAATCTATGTCTTGCAGCGATTCAGAGGCCAGAGGCAGAGAGTAGACAATGGTGGGAATTTGCTTCCAACCAGTTTGGGTGGTATGGAAAAGGTGGGTGGAGACAAGCCATACTGGGCTGGAGTTAAAGCTGGTAATGAGCCACTTGGGGCTTTACCACTTCTGTTGTGCTTCTAAGTCTCCCCAGCAAGGGAGCACAGTTCTCTGCAGCAAGGGAGCACAACATTCCATAGCAAGGGAGTACAACGGTACACAGCAGAGAAACTCAGCTCTCCACAGCGAGGAAATACAGATCTCCATAGAGAGGGAGCACAACTCTCCACATCAAGGGAGCACTGCATTCCACATCAAGGGAGCACTGCATTCCACATCAAGGGAGCACAGCTCTCCACAGTGAAGGAGACTAGCTTCAGAGCTCTCTGGCTTCTCTGTTTCTCCTCAGACTCAGCATTACCACTCTCCAGATGCACTATTACTTAATGAACTTCCAAGAAAAGAACGTGTTGCTGATTAAATGATATGCCATCCCTGAGAACACAGAGCTGTTAATGTGGAAACACGGCTTAGAATCCAGAGACGCTGTTAACGTTGCCGTTAGTAAACTCCAGCTGGCATTTAGCCAACACCTCCATGAGTTTATATTGTAAATACCTGTAAATCTCCTAACAACTGTATGAAGATGTCCTTGTTTTATGGAGAGATAAAAGGAAGGCCCAGAGGAGTGAATTAACTTGTCCTAGGGTCACCCAGCCAATGAGAGTCTTCACTGACCTATAGCCCAGGACATTCAAGAGTCGGTAGTCATCTTTCTTCAGTGGGAGAACCCCTCACTGTGCACAGGAGCCCAGAAGAGGCCACTACTTGGACTCCAATGTTGTAACCACCCTAGGCCCACCTGCTGGGGGAGAGAGAGAGAAGAGAGAAACTCACAGTGTCTGGATGGCCCGCAGGGAGGTGAAGGTGCCCTTGGCCAGGCTCTGGATCTTGTTGTCATACAGGGAGAGCAGAGAGAGGTTCTGCAGGTCCTGGAAGGCATCGGGCCGGATGCAGTTGATCTTGTTGGCATTCAGAAGCCTGTGGGCAGAGCCAGGCTGGGAGGTAAGAGAGGGTAAGGCCCGACCCTTCGCATGCCCTGCGCCATCCTGACCTTGGTCACCATTGCCCTCGGGCCATCCCACAGTGCCTTCTCCATCTCTGTCCACATGCTGGGTCTCCAAGTGGACTGTAGCATGACACAGGGACGGGGGCCTTCCTCCTTCCCAGGATCCTGCAGGGTCCCCATGCACATACAGGGCTGTTCCAATATAGTATTGCCTAGGTCTAGATTCCTGGCCTGAATTCTCTTGACTCCAGGAGGCAGAGATGACCTAGGGACCCTGCAAGAAATAAACCTGTCCTCAAGGAACACAGGTTACATGTCGTGAGCCTGTGGGTCCTGATGTCCAGCAAACAGCTCTGAGCCTGCTTCTGTCTCCACATCCGGCCACATAGCCTTCCTGGGCAGACTGTCTTCATGTTCCTGTCTCGGGTGAGTCCTGTACCCCAAGTGTGTTGTGAACTGAAGTTCCCAGGAAAAATCACACCCCATGTGAAGGATTCTAAAAGGCTGGTGGCCTGACCAAGACTTCGTGACTGAGGAGAGCTGGAATATTGATGATCCAGAGACAAATTCTCTTGGACCATTCCCTCCTCAATACCTGACCTGCCACCCTGAGTACTATCGGGTCACACTTTTAGGCTATATTAACAGAGCCTTAGCTTCTACCAACCCCAAAGTTAAAAATATCATCAGACAGCATCTGAAACCTATGGCAGAACAGAGAGATGGGGTTCGTATGTACGGGAAGCCAGAGGAATGTGGGGCCAAGGATACCCTAGAATCGTTCCTTACAGCAGCTGGAGGGTGTACAGGCCTCCAAATACACCTCGGGGCAGGTCTGTAATCTTGTTGCCGTAGAGGACCCTAGAGAAAAGGCAGCAGAAAGAGAGATCAGAAGGGAGCTTTGCCAAACCCCAACAGGAGTGTGCCTCTGCAGACCCACAGGCAGCCTCTCCACCAATACGGTTACTAAAGCATCTTGCCAGCAGGTGGCAGTAATGAGTCTTGAAGCGGGGCCCATCTCCAGAAGGCAGGGAGAGAGGTACCCTCCCCATAGACTAGATTTCTGCAGCTGGGCTCTAATTTTGTTCCTGTGTTCATCCCTCTGCCCTTCCCAACTCCAGTGAACGCCACAGAAATCTGCAGAGGTGCCCTTCCAAAGGACCCCACAAAAAAGTAATTCAGTCTCAGATTCACAGAAGAAACAGTCAGTCTCTGCCCAGGAAAGATGAACATTTTCAGAGAGACATGGGGGGAAAAAATAGAACGGCAGACAGCACGTGTGATAGGTGGTGGGATTGCAAGTGGTGTATTTTTACACTTTGATATTTGCAAAGTTTCCCACACTGAGCATGAATGAATCCTATGTATAATGAGAGGGCGGGGGAGGGGGAGGTGCACAGTGCATTTCACTCCTAGCGTTATCAGTCAGCGAAAAGCCTGCATGTTGTCTCCTCAGACATGGCTTGGAGATCCTTCCCAGGAGCGGGCATGGCAGGGGTGAAGGTCCTGTGGTAAGGGCCATGTGGGACCACGCAAGGTGGCTTGAATGGGGGAGGGAACGAGACAGCAGCCTACAGGAAGACAACCAGACTCAAGACTTGGTCAGATGCCCGTCCCTGAGCTGTGCGGGGAGGTAGAGACGGAGAAGAGGGAGAAACCAGGCAGAAAGACAAGGCAGAGGCTGGCTATGGTGGAAATAGACAACTTGAGGCTCGTGTGTTTGATCCCAGCATGCAGTCTCCTAGAGAGCAGGGAGCTCGCCTTGACCTCAGGAATGACAGGGGTCCGTTGAAATGGACCTTTGGTCTCTTCTAAACTGACACGGTCCAATGTAAGGTAACTATATCCATAACCCACAGGAGAAAAGGCCACCGAAGGTCTGATCATCTCGGCTGGGCCAGCGCAGGCTCAGGCTGCATGCGCAGCTGCGGGGGCTGCACACGGCACAACTTCCCGTGCACTGCGCACAGCTGGCAGGATCGTCTCGGACTCTACTCCACAAGAAGGCATGCAGGGAGCTGACATGTCCGTTCTATTCTGCTGGTCGGGCCGTGAGGCCATGCTATCGTGTCTGTACTGCCCAGTGCCCGAGAGCACCGCATGGAACCATGGGAGCTTGTGTCCAAGAGCACCGCATGGAACCTTGGGAGCTTGTGTCCAAGAGCACCGCATGGAACCCTGGGAGCCTGTGCCCGAGAGCACCGCAGGGAACCATGGGAGCTTGTGCCCGAGAGCACCGCATGGAACCATGGGAAGCTTGTCCCGCTACAGAGCCCACCTGACCTGGGTGTTTTACTCACAGGGAATTCAAGGAGCGCAGGCCTTGAAAGGCGTCGGGCGCAATCTCCGCAATCTGGTTGTTGCTCAGGTCTCTGCAAGGGGAGCAGAGAGGTGGCTGCCCAAGGCTGCAGGCCTGCTGTCGCTACCTCACAACCATGGGAGATGGGGGTTCTTTAAAAATAAAAAAGCCAGCCGCCCACTCAGGCAGACACCCACAGGCTCCTTTTTCTCTGTCCCTCCTGCTCGGGAAGGGACATTCTGCAGCAGGGTGGGAGGTGGGAGTGAGGGGGGCCTTTTCACTGCCCCGCTGGCTTCCCACTATCATGATAACGTGGCACGCAGCTTCAGACATGGGCCAGGCTTGAACCTGGTTTCCCCATCCGGGCTTCACTGACACGCTGCCACCCCATATCCCAGACAACTGCCCCGCATGCGGGAAGGCCAGGCCTAGACTGTGAGACGGGTCTAGCTCAGACTCTTCCTCCGGGAGTCTGCCAGGAAAGGCTGACACTCACATCCTGCGCAGCTTTCTATAGGGAGAGAAGGCTCCTGGTGGGATGGACTTGATACCATTCAGCTCCAGGCGGCTGCAGAGAGAGGAAGACTGTGAGAAGGCTGAGGGTCACCCTTACTGACAAACTATTGGTCCCTGAGACCCCTTTCCCCACTGGGGCCAATGTTTGGCAGGGAGATGGACACATGCTGTGATTTGAACCCCCAAATCCAGGCCTTCTGTGACTAAAGGGACCCCATAATGAAACCCTCGCAGGCAGTCCCATCCGACTGGGTTGGGTGTGGACCTCGAAGGGATACACTCTCCTCAGTGCTTGGGAACGTCCCAGCCTTGCACAGGGAGCTCAGCTTGCTCAAAACAGCCGTTTCTCTATTTGCCATCGAGAAACCTGGGGAAGCTTAGGGTGGTACCACCCGACTCTTCACTGGTGTCCCGGGGCCTGCTCAGCCTCGCACTCACATCTCCGTCATGGTCTCAGGAAGGTTAGCGGGGATGGCAGTGAGGCCTTTGCCACGGCAGTCCACGATGCCATTGCTACAGCTGCACATGGCTGGGCAGGAACCGGAAGAGAGGGTGCAGGCCGGTGCCTGGGCGGCCTCCCCCTGGCCTGCGGAGACCGGAGGTGAGGTGTCAGAGAGCCTCACATTGCTGCTCCACCTGCAGATCTGCCGCTGGGAGCGCACAGGGCCACAGTCTCATTCACAAGAGAACACAGATGTGCTTAGGGTCCCTGCAACTAGTTGAACAGAGCCGACGGTGGCTCTTGAAGCTGATTCCCGGGCTAGAAAATTCTAGTCTAGAATTCTGAATCTCCAAATCACCCAGCCTTCCAGAGCTGGGATCCTCTTATCCACCCGGGCTGTCTGTGTTTATTGAGCACCTGCTCTGTCCTCACACGAACCCTCCTGCACTGCCCTTGGAGGATCATTCTGTCATCGCCTGTGCCTGTGACACCCATTACCTGGTGGAAATTGACATGGCTCAATGACAAAGCGTCAAAACCGGGGCCATGACCACTGTGTGATGTCAGAGCTCATGCTTTTAAACACAGATATAATAAGTTACATGAAGCTCACCATTCTAAACGCTCAGCTGATTGACACACTACCTGGACGCACTTCTAGCCCCAGGAAGGTCCCCCGAGTCCGTTGCTATTCTGAGATGTAACACCTAAGATCCCTGGCTCTTGCTTGTGAAGTCCACTTTTAGGGCATTAGTGGGAGGGTCTTCTCCACTTATAAACTCTCCAGATCCACCTTGTTGCGAAGTTCTTAGCCCTACTAATTGCCGAATGGCATTCCGCTTTGTGATAATACCATCGTTAGTATCTTCACTCCCCATAGGGGCTGAGTTCTGACATCATCCCCACACTGAAAGCCAAGGGAAGTAACTCAGCTGCTGCAGGGAAGCAGAGGGTGAGGGAGTGGCTCTAGAGAGGGAAGGGGAAGGGGGCGTGGGGAATGATTGGTATATGGGGCCGGAGAAGGCGTGGGGCGGAGGCAGAGGGAACAGAGAGGGGAGGAACAGAGGACACAGGATAGAGAAGAAAACGAGAGAGATGGGTGAGAAGAGGTGAGAAAACATGGGTAGTGGAGGGGAAGATGACACAGACCAGAGGTGATCAGCAGAGAGAGAGGAGGTGAGGGGTGGGGGGGGGGGCGGGGCAGATGGTGACTAGGTATCAGAGAGTGGTGCTCATGATAAACAAGGGGGAGGGGCAGAAGGAAGCAGCAGTCAGGCCAGGCCAGTAAGCAAAGGCCAAGGACACAGGCACCCACCTGAGCAGCTGAACTCGCTCTTTTGCACCTCTGCCACATTGAGGCCCCGAAGGCTGGCAGGCCCGGAGCACTGGGTGAAGAGCCCGATGGTGGGCCTCTGTCTCAGCCACTGAGAGAGCCAGGCCAGGTGACAGTCACAGAACAGGTGGTTGGAGTGCAGGCGGCTACAGGAGAACAGCACCTCACAGCAACAGAGCCCCGAGGATCCATCAGCCACCTCCCCCGTTCCCCAGACAGGAAGCTCCCTGCTTGACCCAGTCCCAACTCAGGACTGCCCCCTTCCTGACTCCCTTCTCTCCCAGCCTGTTCTACGGGGCATTGGGGCGCCATCTCTCAGAGGTCACACGGTCTTTTGCCCAGATCACCCACCTCAACTTCAAGGACAAAACCAAGTCGTTCGTTGTCCAAAGAAAAACCAAGGGACTTTGGGAACCTTTCAATCCCAACCCCCTGCCCACCCTGGCTGCCCCCTGGGCTATGCAGGGCAGCCCCACCCACCCCAACACCCACCCCACCCCCTCTTCCCATTGCCCAGGTGACTCACAAGGTCCGGAGCTTGGGCATATGATTGAAACTGGACACAGGGATGGTGGTAATGTTGTTGTTGTTCAAGGTCCTGAAAGGGACAGATGGACATTTAACACCTGCCCAGCAGGGATTTGCAGGAGACTTGTCTGCTCATATAAAGTCGCTCACACCAGCTGTGACATTTTACCTAGAGGGGGACCAGCCCTGCTCTGGGTCTGGAGGTGGAGGGACAGCCCAGAGCTAAGCAGGTGACTGCACTCTTGCCACACCAGGGCTTCTAAGTCTGGGAGGACAGGGAGCCGGAAGCTGAGACACAGACGAAAGGTCAGCTTACACACACCCAGGAGAGCCTCTGCTTAGTCTCCATGGTAGGAAACCACCCAAAACCTCCTCTTCAGGAGGACTTTGAGCAGCTGAGGTGTGACCCTGAGCTTGAGATCCTGCATCAGCCCCCCCCCCCCCCACACACACACACCCGTGGCCTGCCCTGGGTTTTACTCACAGAACCTCCAGTCCCCGTAGGGCACGGAAGGCCCCTTCCTCAATGCAGCTGATCTGGTTCTTGTCCAGCTGTCTGTAAAGC
The DNA here is from genome assembly GCF_947179515.1 of Apodemus sylvaticus. NCBI lineage: Eukaryota > Metazoa > Chordata > Mammalia > Rodentia > Muridae > Apodemus > Apodemus sylvaticus. Next base: position 20,026,784 of record NC_067472.1, on the reverse strand, counting down.
AGAAGGGCGCTGTAAGCAGGGGGGAGCGTTGCCCAGAGCAGGGACTGAGCATTTTGACAGGGCACTCCGTTATTTTCAAAGAAGAGAGTAATAGTGTCAGCCCAGAGGAACTATTAATAAAAGCCGATTTCCTCTTATTTCCAGTTCAAACAATAAATCAAAATAAAAGTTCTATTACATTCCTCTACCCAGCCCCATATCTCCCTTGGGAAGCAGGCATCCCTCCCTCAGATTTTGGAGACCACCTAGAGTGTGCTGGCAGCTGACAAATGGGAGTCACCCAGGAGGAGCAGCAGCAGGGGCTGGCAGACAGAGTTCTGCTGAATGCCAAGCGAGATCGGCTAGCCCTGGCTACCTGGAGCGCTGCCGGCAGAGCGGATGGAGGCTGGGATCTGAGTTCAGTGGGAAAGAATGCGCTGATCGATTACCAATGTCTGCTGCAGGCATGGGAGGGGGCGTGTGTGACAAGCATGCCAGGCATTTGCTGTTTCTGCTTGTAGCCAGACCTCAGGAGGTGGTAAGACTGGACCAGAATAAATTTGAATACTAATAAACTATCGCATTTAAACAGAGTGTATGGCTTCCTCATCTCACTTTCAACCTCAGAATAAGCTTGTGGGGGGCACATTGTTTTCTCAAACAATATATGAAGGCTCAGTCATGTTAACGGACCTGCAGCAGCTTGCGCAGTATTACCAGAGGAGACTAAAACCAGCTGCTAACCCAAAAACAGCCAGAGGACACTGGAGAACTAGGGGCTAGGAACATGGCCCGGCACCCCACGGTTCATACTCCACGTCCCCAGGCCCCAGAGTGTACCCTCTGAGCACATCCTGGGCTGTCACACAGAGTCACAATCAAGGTGTGGCACTGCCTATTCCCTCCGTGGTGGCTTAGAACACACGGTACAGATAGGGGTGTGCCAGGGTGACCATCCCAAGCCTCTACTCACAGATTTTTGAGGTCTGTGGCTCCCCGGAAAGCTTTCCTGGGCACAGCCTGGAGAGAATTCTCACTCAGGTCTCTGGGAGGGACAAACAGAGAAAGAGAGGGCAGCAGTCAGGGGAGTCATGATAAGAAGAGGTCACTGGCCTCACTGGTGACCCCACTCCAGAGTCTGGACGGGCTCTAGTTGCTTTGTCAACTGTGGCTGAATGAATAAATGATAGTTAGGAGTTTTCTGTCCCGGTGGACACTGGAGCACGGCCCCTAGCCACCTCCCCTCTGGGCAGAGGATGGTTAGAGAAAAGCTCCTAGTAGCTGTGATCAGCACTGGCAGGCCCCTGTGGTTGGCTGAACCCCAGCTGCGTCGGAGGAGCTAAACAGAGGTGCATAGAAGGGAGGGTCCATGGCCCTCAGTGGCTCTGGCTTCCCCTCTGTGTTGCTGGTAAGGAAGCTGTGACTGCTGGAGGAGACAGAACCCAGTGGCTCGCCCAGTCCTGAACTAGGCTGGCTCTGAATCCAAGTCTACTCTGGGGGCCCGCAGACAGCAGAGCAGAAGAAAGCCAGGGCCCCTTGGGGACCACGCCACAAACCAAGGCTCTATGCCCACTTCCTGCAGACCGAAGAGTCCCAGCTAGCTCCTTGCTAGCCCCAGCAATTGTAGGAGAAGCCCAGGTTAGATCCCCAGATCAACTCTCCTTTTTGTCTTGTTTGTTTGTTTGTTTGCGTTTGAGGCAACTGATCAACCATCAGCAGGCAATTGAAGAATGATCAAGGGAATGGCAGCAGGTAACAAGAGCCTTGCAGAAAGGAGGGACAGGACACGCACACACACACACACACACACACACACACACACAGAGAGAGAGAGAGAGAGAGAGAGAGAGAGTAAATAAATTAATACAATGAAAAAATTGTAAAATCAAAGATGTCTTGCACAGGTGCCCATCCCTCTGCTGTACAAGGACACAATGGTGTCTGGTTTCTGTGAATCAGAAAGTGAGCCCTCCTCACACACCAAATTTTTAATCTTGACACTGAGAACCCCGAGAAATAAATATCTGTTGTTAATAAGCCATCCAGCCTGTGGTGTTTCATTCCAGTAGAGCAAATAGATTCAGACATGTTCAGTGAGGGGCGTGGCTCCTTGGGACCCTTGAGACCCCTGAAGGGAGGAACCAGTGCTAACAGGCATTCAGGAGGTGGTAAGAAACTCATCAAGCCACTAGCCACCGTTGACCCACAGGGAAGCAGGGAGGTAAGAAAAGATAAAGGCAGGGAGGTGGTGCCCTAGAGAATGTGGGGTACACAGGGAGGCAGCAACTCCAGGCAGCCCCTCAGCAGGACGCAGCAGCAGGCAGCTCACTCCAGGCAGAGCCTGGGAGAGAGTCCCAGGCTGTCCCCCACGTGCATTATCCACATAATCCTCTCCTCAGCCCTGCAAGAAAGGTTCCTTATGTGTATCGATTAGCCAATCAATTCAGCCCAAGCCTGCTCCGTGCAGACTTTACAGTAGCTTGCAGGGATTTACAGATCAGCAAGGAGAGCTGATGGGCAGACTCAGCAGAGAAGGAACCGCAAGGGCAGGTTATCCGAATGCGCCGTGAGAGTCACAGGCATGCCAGCCAGGGCAGAGTACGGGCTCAGTGCTTCCGGAGAGCCATGGATGGGGGATCAGCAGCACGCATGATCTATGTGTAATCTAAATGGATCCGAATGTCAGGAGTCCAGCTGGTTGGGCACTCAGCTGAGACAAGAATTCTCCCGGGAGTCTTTATTTAAAAAAAAAAAAAAAAAAAAAAAAAAAAAAAAAAAAAAAAAACCACCCGGCAGCGAGGCCTCAGCAGTAACACTGGATCCTTATAATAAATGGGTTTTAAATGCTTCTTATCACAGCATTGGGTCAAAGCGTGTCTCGGGAAATCAATTCTGCAAGCACTCATACCAGGGACTCATCAAGAAATGAAGGCAAGGAACAGCTGGGAGGCCTGGCACAGTCTGGAACGACTGGGCCAAGGCAGAGCCTGGTAAGACTGGCCAGAGAAGTCGGTGGTCCAAGCTTGGTGGACATCGCCCTCCGACTGAAGCTCCCAGAGTGCAGAGCGGATAGTGGGACCCTGAGAACTTTAGGAGGTAATCCCGCTTGGGAAGCAGGACTTGTCCTGGCCAGTCAGTCCGCAGCAGGAAGCATCCATCCCTCCTGTTTAAATGACCAAATGGAACAGTTTGCAAACCCAGTAGAGGCAGCATGAAGGCCAGCAGGAGCAGCACGTGTTGGCCGGCTCAAAAATAAATGAAGAAATGAAGAGAGCTGACACTAAGAAGTGGTGGGAAGATTTCAGGGTTTGACTGCTTCTGCCACGCACCAGACGTGGGCCCAGAGAACCCAAGAGGGTTTTGTAGCATGGACGCTGTTGTCTGTCATGCAGGACCTGGTGGGATCCTGTGAGTGCACAGTTTAACATTTAAACCTCATTTCCATGTGAAATGGGGCTTTTGTCCCTCCTCTCCCCACACGGCTTCTTGGTTGTTCCAAGAGTGGCCACTAGGGTGCGCCAGAGGCCTTCCCTCTGTTCGTTATACAGCAGCTGCCGGCTAAGCCGGGTGGTCTCACTTTTTGCTACATTTGACTTGCCCTGTGACACTTCTCTTGTCTTTGTCACCCCTCACGCCGACCGCCCCACCCCAAGCTAAAGCTGCTCATCTCCGCTTGCGCGTGGCCCGTGTGGAAATCCCCTCAGCACAGCCTGGACCTTTTCCAGCTCTCAGCTCTCTGTCCCTCCTCAAACTCTGGTGTTGTCACAGGACCCTCAAAACAAGAACAACCAGACATGTATCTGAAGAATAAGAGGACCCCTGGGAGAGCAGTGCATGGCCTGGAAGTTCCAACCAGAAGAGACCACATGTGCACTCAGAGAGAGAGAGAGAGAGAGAGAGAGAGAGAGAGAGAGAGAGAGAGCATATGAGCACTGGCAAGGAGGAAAACAGAGCCTGTCTGAAGATCAGGAAGAGGTTTCTGATAAGGGGTTGGAGGCAGCAGCAAGTGCTAGGATGCCAAGGTATAGCGGAAAGTACCCACAGTAGATGCCCCTGCTAATACGTCAGCGTGTGCGCTCACACATACACACACACACACACACACACACACATACACACGAGTTTCCTTTTCAGCACCAAAACACTTCAGTATTCAAAATAGCAAATACAAGTGTCCTGGGTTGGCATAGGGATGGATCATTAATTGCCGCCCATCTCTGTAATCCTCTGCCGCCAGTGTATCCTGGGGCTGGTGCACTGCAAAGACTCTGTAACCATAGCTGAACTGAACCAGTGAGGATACTCAATGGCCTTCCCACGTCCTGGCTAAAGGATGCAGCTCCAGGGACACAGACGTGGGGCAGGTAGGAGTCTCTGCAGTCCTGGAGTCCCCAGTCTCCACTCTGATCTGTCACGTGTGTGGCTCCTAAAAGCCAAAGCGGCCACAGACAAGAAGCTGGTCTTGTGGATGACGTCATCTTGATGCCGTGCTTCCCTTCCCATAGCCAGATGGAATACTGTGCATCTAGCCAGGGACCTGGGCAGCCACTGAGGAAGGTAAGAGGCTATCCCGGGAACCTCCAGGTAAGAGGCTATCCCGGGAACCTCCAGGTAAGAGGCTATCCCAGGAACCTCCAGAGAAGGAAATCTGTTCTGAGAAGAAGCATAGTATGGGTTCTATAAGCAGAGATTTCCCTAGGTTATCCTGTATCCCACCCCCAAGGACCAAGGACTCTGAGGAGGTAGCTTCCCACCCCCCAGTCATCTCCCACTGGGTACGGGAGCCCTTCTGACTGTCCCTGGCTTAGGCACACTCTCCAAGGGCTTGCTACAGCCATATTCCACACTCTGACAAGCAGGGGAGCCAAGGTCAGGACCCCATGTTCTTACTGCTAATCCCCATTACGATCTAACCTCTAACTGGTCTCAGCAGGCACGCAGCCTCTGAGGGGATTAGTGGGGCCCAGTTGGGGCCAGGTGTTGGGCACCAGCCAAGGCCACACCGGGCTCTGGGCCCTGGGCTCTGGCATGGATCTGCCACCCCGCTGCAAAGCTCTTTATTTTGTGGCTCTTCAAGCTGCAGGGGTTTTCAGCCCAGTGCAGTGTTCCAGGGACCTTATCGGTGGCCTTCTGGTCATCAGACTGTAGACCTGGGCCTGGAGTACAGCAAGCCAGGCCTGCCCGCGCTGAGCGCCGTGTGCAAGTATTTGATGCCAAGAGTGTGTAGGGGGTTGATTAGCCTCTTCCTCAGAAAGCACAAGTGGCTGTTACAGGCGGAGCAGAGGCATGGGAGAGCTCAGCCAACACTGCTATTAGGTCATTGTCATTGGGGTTCTGTGAGACAAACATGGAGCCTAGGGCTTCCGACTCCTACTAATTTGGGCCGGAGTCCAGTCAAGACCCACAGGAAGTTCCCAGTTTCTGTGGGTGTGTGACACTCATTCAGCCTGCCACAGGTGGCTTCTGTCCTGTACACGTCATCTCACACTGTTACATGGAGGGGATCGACTACCAGGAACCCAGAGCAATGGCTACACAGGCTGCTCGTGGTACCTGGGCCAGTACCTTTATGTCGCTGGACAGGTAGGTTTTTTGCCTTTAGCAAGATCTATAGCAAACTAGAGCATATTAAAGTCAGAGGGCTACATCCGGCAGAGAAGTACAAATGCTTTGATATCTCCACCTAGTACTGAAGCAAACTGCAGCTACTGTGCCCAGACATCGCTTCAAAGCAGCAGGGTTCCAACACCTCTGCTTTAGTGAGGGAGAAAAAAAGCAGCTCCAGACTTCTCTCCTGAGGCACAGGCTGCATGCAGGAATAGGGGAGTTCACAGAGGTGGGGGTAACCGGCTACCTCATTTACTCTACGGGCCTTTTTTTTTTTTTTTTTTTTTTTTGCAATGCAGCTGGATTTAGGGGCATGGGAGACACTGCCCAGCTCCATTTAGCACAAGCCCACTTTTGGGTGTCTGGAGGTGCAGGCAAAACACTCACTACTCACCAAGGAACTTGTTCTTACAGTGGGAAGGAGCCCCAGCCTGTAGAACTGTGCATGCAGTCATGGGGACTCCAGCCGCCAAGCTGGAGTAGTGTGGACATCGCCACCATAGTGACTGGTTTGAGTCTTTCTTCTTGTCCCCTCCTGTTTTCTGAGGGCCCAGTGGGCACAGACACTGGCATCTGCAGAAACCTCCCTGCCAGCCCACCCGGGGCCACCAGCTCTCCTGTTCAGCTTTCAAGCCCATGTGCCCAGCCCACCCAACCATTAATTCTGCAAAAACCTTAGGAAACAAAGTACGAAGTGGGCTGGCTCGTTACACCATAAAACACCCTGTGATGCTGACTTGACACTGGGCTGTTTGCTGGGCATCTGTGAACATTGACCCCCACAAAAGAAACACCCCAAAAGAAATCCCCCCACAAAGCAGCCTTCTCTCATAAGCTAACTGTCTCAGCCAAGGCAAGATGGCTCTGAGGCTGGAGTCCCACTCAACCTACAAACACCCAGGACACAAAACTGTTCCATCCTATAATTCTGTTGACAGTCAGAAACGGCGAGCTTGGGTCCCAACCTTATGGTGAGAACACAGTTCCAGGTGTTGAGGGTGGTTGATGAGGTGGCGGGGAGGGACAGAACATCTCCATCAGGATTGGTCAAGGCTACCCCTTCACCAGGATATGGAAAGTCTGAACTGGGCAGTGGGTGCTGTGGTCAGTGGCACAGGACTCTGGGGGTGCACTTCCCAGGATTTCTGCTACAAACTCCGTGGTTAGGTTCCTCACCATCCTGAAGAATGGCGCAGTGCTGGGCTCCAGGGACATGAGCTCCCAGTCACACAGGAGGATGGAAACATGGCACTGGAGCACACGGACCTCAGAAAATCCAGGCCAAGGAAAGGGAGGGTAGAGTGAGGATGAACCCTCAGGCAGAGGTCTGGCTGCCTTTCTCACCGTGTTTCAGGAGGCCATGAAGATGGGCCCTGGGTTGGGTTATAAAGTAAGAAGAAATCAGAGGAAAGGCTTTAGAAATGAAGACAGAGTAAACTATCAAATAAGGGAACACAGGGCAGGCACAGAGGCACATGCCTTTGACCCCTGGCGGTTGGGAAGCAGAGGCAGATTCAGCTCTGTAAATTTGATGCTAGCCTGGTCTACATAGCCAGATCCAGGGCAAGGCTACATAGTTAAACCCTGTCTCCAAAAAAGGTGGGGGACACCTGCTCTGCATGGGCCCTGGGATTGTTATAGTGGGTCCCCTGAGTGAGATCAAGCACCAGCTGATTCTGAGGCTAAGCTAGGAGTCTGTCTGTCCATTCATCCATCTGTTGCCACACCCCACCCCCACCCCCACTCCCACCCCCACCCCCATACCGCAGTCTCCACAAAGAGAAGGCTGTAATGAGGAAGAGCAAGGCTCTCACCTGTATCCCCAGAGGAGGCTGGAGGATACAGGTCACCTCTCCAAGGCCAAGTCATAGGTCAGCCCATCGAGGGACCAACGTCTTTCTTTGTTGTCTTTAACACTGATCTGTTTTTGTTTTGTTTGGGTTTTTTTTTTTTTTTGGTGTTTTGTTTCATTTTATTTTAACATGGTTAAACAGCAAGAGCTGTCCCTTTGTCACATGGCCAAGGGACTCCTGGTCGCTTGCCCTGGCTCCCTAAAGCTGCGGTGGTAACCTGGAGGCAGGCTCACCCCAGTCCGAACCCTGAGAGCTAGGACAGCGAGCAGCAGAGCTGGCCCTCAGTACTGTGAGAAACACAAGCCAGGAGACGCCCAGAGAGTTGAAGAAATCAGTCAGTTTGACGAATCGATCTTTGGACACATCGGCCAATCCAAGAACTGCCTTTGGCAAATTGGCTTTTAGCAAAATGACATTTGGTAGATTGTTCTGTTTCTGACACAGTGATGCTTTTACAGGGCAATTATGCGCACACTCCCAGCCTGGCACCAGGACACAGAAACCGTTCTGCAGATGGTCGACCCACCCACCTCACACACTGCTCGGAGCTTAGATGAGCTGAGCCCATGTGGGGATTAGAGCACTGAGGAAGACACACGCTGCCCAGCCTGCACACCCTTCCTGTTGCCTCTTCCTTCACTCAGCCCATTTTGACAGAGAGAGCAGACTCTTCGGGTGGCACCGGGGTGGGGAAGCAGGTTTGGAGAGAGAAAGCCACGGGCAGGAGCCACAGGGCTCAGTGAGGAGAACCTACGCTGTGCTAAGGGAGGAGGCTCTGCACCAGGCAGGTGGCCAAGCTGCAGCAGCTGACAGTGTGCGCCTCTTCAGCAAGAAGTTAGGACTCTAGCCAGTGAGGTGGGGCAGCCCATGCCAGGACAGATGTCGCGGAAGGAACAGCGTACCAGGGAGGCCGGTGAGCGTCATCTCTCTCTCATCCTCAGTATTATTACTAAAAGCCACGTCCCACTGTTCCCGGCTCCTGGAGCAGAGCAGAGTCCCTAACAGAACCCTGACATCAGGAGCATCTCAGGCAGAAAGTGGGATCTGCAATTGTAACCCTGGTCCCCTCCCTCAACATGACACAGAAGGGAACTTCCCCTCACAGAAGGAAACCGCCTAGCCTTCTCCAGGTCGAACACAACCACCTTGCTCCAGGGCCAAATATCAACCCTCCAAAACCCAAAGTAACCAGGAGAGCGCCAACGGGCAGTGCAGGGAGCTGTCCCTGGTCCTGAACCCCCGAAAGTCCTTTGCTTACACACCTCGGAGCTCAGCCACCCTCCACCTTCCATATCTAGTCCAGATCCAGTTTAATCAGCACCTTTTCTTTTTCCCAAACTCACAGAGATTCCAGCTTGTAGTATGTGCTAGACATCTAGGAAGTGCATGGTGACCCTGAGTCTCAGGACAGACTGAGTGTGCCGATCTCAGTCTACATCATTAAGTTTCTCCTAGGTCTGGCTGGGCCTACTCCATTGAGGCTAGATCGTCCCACTTGTCTATCCAGATGCAGCCAGTGCAAGCAGTTGATGGGATGGTGTCTGGCATGCTCCAGACACAGAGGACCTTGCTCATGGTCACGGCTGTCCCCAATGGTGTCAGTGCCACTGATGATAACTATGTTACCCATGGCATCTGTTGTGTGTCTGGAACTGTGCCGCATGGTTCATATGTTTTATAGACATGCCCTTTTTAGTTCTTGGAACTTCTTACAAAAGTATCCCTCTCGTGGAATTATGGGACTTGAGTGTGAGTGAGAGTGTGTGGGGAGGCAGGCCTTGGGAAAATGCTCATTCCCGCCCATGGGGTTGTTCCTGGGATCTTATGCAAGCTGTATTCTACTTTGCTCTTTTGGTTTAGGGATCCCATCTGTAAGCACACAAAGCAAGAATTTTGATGCTGAGATAAGCCCTAACAGTGATGTTTTAAATGTTATTTATTTATTTGTTTGTTTGTTTATCTATTTATTTATTTTTGTCTTCTGTTTGGTTCTTTTGTTGTTGTTGTTGTTGTTCAGAGACAGGGTTTCTCTCTGTCCTAAGCTGGCCTCAAACCCATGATCCTCAGATTTGATTTCCTGGGTGCCAGAAATACAGACATGCTTTACGATAATAGCTTAAAATGTTTTTAAGGAATAGTACATGTAGTTCAGGCTGGTCTTGAACTTCTGACCCTCCTGGTTGTTGAGATCACTGGCTTGTACCACCAGCCCAGTTTCTGCAGTGCTGTGGATCAACCCCAGGGCATTGTGAATATTAAGTGAGCACTCTACCAACTGAACTATGCCCCTAGCACCTTAAAGTTTATTTATTTTATTTTTTAGGTTTTTGAGACAGGTCTCTCTACATAGTCCTGGTTATCCTGAAGCTCACTTTGTAAGTCAGGATGACCTCAAACCCAGAGATCCTCCTGCTCTGTCTCCCGAGTGCTGGGACTAAAGACAAGGACCACCACAGCAGGCTTTGAAGTTCATCTTTTAAAGGGTATTAGCACCGTATCTATTTTCCAGGTAATAGAGGCATGGTAACCTTTCCAGACTCTCTGACTGCAGAGTCTACAAGCTAACCCACTCTACTGACTCAGCACACTAGACTCAACAAATGATGGACAGGAGGGTGGGGAAGCTTCCAGAAACACACACACACACACACACACACACACACACACACACGTCAGTGGTGACAGATGAACTTGGAGGTGGGAGGTGAAACCCAAGGTCGTCATAATGTGTCATCAGCACAAGGTCACATGACACTCAAGACCCTCTGTTTCATAACCTGGGTAATTATATAATATACCTTAGACATGTTCTTATCAAAAAATGGCATGAGAATCGCTGAACTGCTGCGCCAACTGAGAACAGAGTGCTAGTCACTATCTGGAGTGAGATCCTCTAGGGACTTCCTGCTGTCCTGGATCTGTCACTCCTAAACCCGGTGGGTTTTAAAGACTAAAAGGTAAGCTCCGGTAAAGGTTCCTGGGATAAAGGGCTTCAGCCGACAGCCTGTTTCAGACACAGAACCACACTTAAGCCTGTGTTATGCAGACTCTGAACATCAACACGTTGTGATAGGGAAGTGTCTTAGTCAGGGTTTCTGTTCCTGCACAAAACATCATAACCAAGAAGCAAGTTGGGGAAGAAAGGGTTTATTCAGCTTACACTTTCCACATTGCTGTTCATCACCAAAGGAGGTCAGGACTGGAACTCAAGCAGGTCAGGAAGCAGGAGCTGATGCAGAGACCATGGAGGAACGTTTCTTACTGGCTTGCTTCCCCTGGCTTGCTCAGCCTGCTCTCTTATAGAACCCAAGATTACCAGCCCAGAGATGGCACCACCCACAAGGGGGCCTCCCTCCTTGGTCACTAATTGAGAAAATGCCTCACAGTTGGATCTCATGGATGCATTTCCTCAACTGAAGCTCCTTTCTCTGTGATAGCTCCAGCCTGTGTTAAGTTGACACAAAGCCAGCCAGTACAGGAAGTGTCCAGGATGATCCACGGCTGTCAGTCACTACTTTCTCAGTGTCTCTGGCACCGCACCTCACCTCAAGACCACTAACTACTTCAGAGGCCCTGGCAGAAGAGATGGCACCAGGGTTCCTGTGTCCGGTACCCATGAGTTGAACAAATGGTGGTTACCGCTGGAAAGCTCAACAGAGTGGACCCCTGACCTTCTAGAGATGGCTAGTTTTGATTGACAACTCAATCAGAGTAAGAAGCACACAAGGTCAGGTATAATCTTTCCCCTTAGCCTCGTGCTGAACCGTGGGAGGTGTCAAGACAACAAAGTAAAGTCTGGCACAGGACCAGTAAGTAAACCCCAAACTGAACCCAGAGTCCCAGACAGAGTCCCCCAGTTATCAAATGGAACAGCAGGAAGTGATGGCTGCAGCTGTGGGGAACAGCATCCACCCATGCATGGCAGGTACAGATGCTGTCCTGTGTGAGAAGCCAAAGAAACAAGAGGGAGAGAGGGAGAGAGGGACAGAGCTGGGGAGAGGATGACAGCTGGGATCTGCATGCTCCCAAGGGCTGTGTAAGAGGCTTTGCCGCTAGCTGACATGCCACAGAGATGCAGAGATGCAGAGATGCGGGTGGAGGGTGTCCTTGAAAGGCACACTTGACTCCCCCTCTCATTGTTTCCTGGCCTCCATGAGACAAGCAGATCTACTCCACGATGCCACCCCTGCCACAGACACAGAGCTGTGGGGGTCACGTGACCATCGGCAGAAACCAAGAACCCAAACAAATGCTTTTTAATTCCTTAAGCTATTTTGTCACGGTGATGGAAAGCTGAGACAGAAAATTGCACGAAGAAGATTGAAGAAGGAAGGGAAGCTGGGGGAGAGAGAGAGATGCTACATGAGGGGTGTCTGAGAGAGCCCCCAGAGCCCCCTCCAACCTCACCCCTGGAGTTGGAGATGAGGAGTCACAGATGTGCAAATGAAAACCTCAGCATGTGGCTGCTAAGCCCCGGGCTTACTGGCCGGCTGGGTGGGAGGAGGGCCGTCCCAGACTCCTCTGGGCCTGCTGGGCTGAAGGGGATAATTTGCCCATGGCCAGAGGTGTCAGGCTCTGGCAATGAGTGTGAAGCCTGTGGCTGATCTGCCTCTTGCTTGATGAATCCCAAGCAGAGGTGGGAATGAGAATTGGCCTTGAGCTCCTCTCAGAATCAACTCTCCACCAGGGAAGGGTCATCCTGTCCTCACTCACTGGGAAGGGACAACTCTAGAGTGAGGAGTGGCAGCCTGAGGGGCTGTGGGCAGTGAGGGGGATAAAGGGCGGTAGGGATAGTCTATTCTCAGGGCTCTGGGAGGCTCTGGGCATAAAGTTCCCATTACCCTGCATATCACAAACCCAACAAGTTTATGTAAGCGCGGGTCTGAGGCTGAATCCTGCCTCTGCTCCTTACCCGCTGGGCTGCTCTGTGCCTCCCGTTCTTCTAAAGTGGGAATAACAAGAAATCGGGGACCATTAATGGTACATGGTGAGTGTGTGCGTGGAAGCAGGCTCACACAGCATGCCGGCTCAGCAATGCTGTCCTTGCTGTTGCTGATCTAGTCCAAATGTTCAGCATGGCCAGGCCAGGGAAGGCGGTAACCCAAGTAACGAAAGGGCAATGATTCAGTCTGGGGAAAACAAAAATCATCGAGATGTCAGAAATAGGTGTGTGGTGTGTGCCAATCAGGAAGCAGAGCAAGGTACTGCCAGAGAGAGAGAGAGAGAGAGAGAGAGAGAGAGAGAGAGAGACAGAGACAGAGACAGAGAGACAGAGAGAGACAGAGAAACAGAGACGGGGGGGGGGGGGGGCGGGGGGGGAGAAAGGACAGGCTACTGTCACCAGAGCGACTTGGGAGAGGGGTCCCGATCTGTGTGAGGAGGAAGGCGGAAGGCTCCTCACCGAGGCCCAGGAGGACACACTCCAGCAGAGAAAACAGAGGGTGGGGCGTTCAGGAAGCAGAAAGGGGGACTGAACAAAGGACAGGATTGCTGGAGCCTGGTACAGGGGCTAGCCTCTGCTGGAGCCTGGTACAGGAGCTAGCCTCTGCTGGAGCCTGGTACAGGGGCTAGCCTCTGCTGGAGCCTGGTACAGGGGCTGGCTGGCCTCTGCTGGAGCCTGGTACAGGGGCTGGCTGGCCTCTGCTGGAGCCTGGTACAGGGGCTGGCCTCTGCTGGAGCCTGGTACAGGGGCTGGCCTCTGCTGGAGCCTGGTATAGGGGCTGGCCTCTGCTGGAGCCTGGTACAGGGGCTGGCTGGCCTCTGCTGGAGCCTGGTACAGGGGCTGGCCTCAGAGGCCAGGGTCTGCACTAGGTGACTTGGAGCGCCTACCATCTGTGAGGCAGGAACTGCCTGACTCAGAAAAGGCTACTGGCAGGTAGTGACCCTGTGTTGCGGTCAATCACACCCTCTTAACCAGGAAGTATGTGTTTATGGTAGGGAAACTGAGGCACAGAGCTGTTGCAGGGTGGGTGATTGCAGGGGCAGCTCTGCCAGCAGCCCTCATAGAAGCTAATGCTGTGCGTACTCAACAGATGTACGCATGCTCTCTCTCTCTCTCTCTCTCTCTCTCTCTCTCTCTCTCTCTCTCTCTCTCTCTCTCATGTTTCTACAGGGACTGAATGACAAACTCAGGCCATCTAGCTGGTGTTGGATGAAGCACCCTCGAGCACATCCCCTGTCCACCTGGGCACCCCAGGCGTTGACCGTCACTGCAGACCTGCTCAGCTCCAGGACCAACCCCAGTGACGGGCTTCTCGGAGGGAAAGTCCAAAGAGTCACAGGGGAAAGCAACTTGATGACCTTCAGGGTCATTCCCATATATCCTGAGGACGCCTGCCTGTTCCACCAAAGCTGGCTGTGGCTTGATGTAACTATTATCTCCCCCGTAACACAGACGCATCCCTTGCAGAAAGATGAGCCAGGGGTTCAGAACACGGATTTATTCTTACTTCTCTACTTCTCGCGACCTTGAAATTCCCTCAGCTATCACCCTGTGGGGCCTGTTCAGACATGCCCCGTGAGTCCTTCCTGCTACCTCCTCCTCTGGACAGATAAACTATCCCCTCACAAAGCCAGCAACCCTCATGGGTCCTCTTTCTGTCCGGCCAACAGTGCCGGAGTTCCTTGATGTTATACCTGTTAGCCCAGGTTCCTGGGCCCTTGCCTGTTCCCAGGTGAGAGCTCTCAGCGCGGCTCTCAGTGTGAGCGCGGCTCCTCTCCCCTGGCTCCTGCAGAGTGGGTTGATAATTTGGTGTGGAATCGGTCCTATTTGTGCTCCTGGCTTTTTGGCAAAGGCGCACTGATAGTGCCTTCCCCTCCATTCACAGGAGGGTGGATGCAGGGCAGAAAGAGTGAAGGAACAGAGCCGACTGCATCCAGGCAGGCTTTAGCTCCGGCCCAAGGGCAGGGCCTGCCACCTGACACTCAGGCCTTCTCCAGGCTGAGTCTTCAGACCATGTCAGCACACCACCACGCGTCACAGGAGAGCGGCTCTATAAATGGAAGGTGGTGGAAAATCTCGTTCATGACTGTCTGACTACTCGACCACTCTCTGCAAGAGGACACACCACAAGCCAGTGTGGGAAGAGGTTGGGATTAGTTGCTTTGGTTTCTTACATTTACTTCAGGTCTGTGTGTCACCCTGGCCACCCATAAGGAACAAGAAAGCCCAGTTATCGAATAGAGGCATCTGAGCTGCGAGGCTGTTGGAGAGCATCAGAGTCTCTGCTTGGGTCGCTCCTGACGATGCCAGTCGGCTCTCAGAGACCCAAGGCCTGGGTACTGAGGTTGGTGCAGCCCTAAAGCCGTGTACATCTTCTGCCCACGTGCGTGATGGCGCCCTGACTCTCAAAAGAACCCATGGCTGCGCAAAGCGGACGTACCTGGCTCTGAGCTCTACGGCCCCTATAGGAGAAAAGTCCTACCTGGAAGAACACACCTTCCTCTCCAAGTCTTTCCACAGAGGAGCAGCACACACTGCTCAGGCCGAAGGGCTCATCTCGAGAGCTATGCAGCTCAGAAGCCCACCTCTGGGGCACAACCCCAGGCAAACGCCTGAAAGGCTCCCCAGCTCCGGAGTGTGCGAGATCAGCTTGGGCCAGAGACTGCCCACCACATGGTGCCTTTCTGTGGCAAAAGCCAGGGGTCTCGCTCAAACAAAGGGACTCTCGCCATAGAAGGTCACTTCCAGAGTAGAGCTAATATTAAGAGCCCAAGGAGAGCCTGGTAGACATCAACAAATATTTGTCGGCTGAATGAGAATTGTCTCGGAGGAAACCAATCACTAACTGATGTTCCCTGTAAAAACCATGTCAGCAAAACTCCCTCCAAACTCATTACAACAGCGACTAACACAGACGCCTTTGCTTGGCCAGCTGGGTGCTCTCTGCTCCTCCACAGCCAAAGCACTGCCGGCTACATCTCACATATGGGATGAGCGAGGCTCAGAGAGGTCTAACGGCTTGCTTGTTGCCACACAGCAAGAGTGTCCAGTTTACCACATGAATCCGGTCTGTCCCAGTCCCGTCTTCCACCAGCGTATGAGATCCTCCTGGGATTTCTGGGAAAGGTGGCAGAGAAAGGAACCAGAAGGAAAGAAGAACTGGGGAGAGCAAGGCATGTGGCATGCACACTTAACTGCCAGCAGCCGGGGAACCCCTGGGAAGGGGAGGAAGGACGCCATGTGACCGAGGGCGTCAGGAGTCTCCCCCCCAAATCCATCCTCTTCCTTTTCCTTCCTCTGAGAATTGTGGTTTCCTTTGGCAGTGTGCCAGAGAAAACGGCATTTCTTGCTCCCACTGTGCCCAACAAATGATAGGGGATGAAAAAGTTTCCAGGAAAAAAAAATCTCAGAGGTAAAGAAACTGATTCCATTGTGAGAAGAGAGTCCTCTTCCTTCTTTCCTCTCCCTCTGTTCCTGCCTGGCACCCCTGAGAGATGGCTGGAGCTCCTGCAGCCATTGTGACTCACAGAAGATTAAAGGTCGCAAGATAAAACTGAAGGGTGTTGCTGGCCCTGACTCCGGAGCTGCCAGACTTCTGTGGGAGAAGCAAACGCCCCTATCTTAATGAAGCCAGCTTTTTAAAACAGTCTTCCTGTGTGGTTGTTATACAGAATCAAAGACAAACCCGGCCAGCCTCGGACCAAGCTTTAAGCAACACGAAGGGTACACAGCGTGCAGCAGGACATGTGCAGAGGGGCCCTGCCAGGCACGGGTGGGTCTGCAGCTCCGGCCTCTGGAGGCTACTGCAGAGAAGCAAAGCCAGGAGGGAGAGACATCTCTCTCACACACTATACTCTCTCACAGGCTGGGCGGCAGGAGAGGGGAGGTCAGAACGTGGTAAAATGGAACAAACCTGGAGAAGATAGTGGGTACAAGGTGGGGATTTACAGAGGTGACAAGAGACACCTAGCACAGGCAGCTTATGCTGGCTGCCCTTCCCTCACAGGAAGTCTGCAGGGCCCAGAAGGCATCCGTCATCTACCCAGTGAAAGACCAGGACCCCAAAAGCATGTCACCCTGTGAGGGGATCCAAGTATCAAGTTCTGGGAGAACAGCTGGAGCCAGCACCTCCAGGGCCACTCCCAGGATAGATGGGGCTTGTGAGAGTCAGAGAAAGGTAGCCTTCTCTGTATGTGAAATCCACATCTCTGATGAACGTGGTGTCCCGGAGAGGGGATGTTTTGGGTGATTTACAGCCTATGAAGCGGTACATGGGGCCCTATATTGATCCATGCCCCCCTGCCCCCGCAGCATGCCTGCACAAACATGGCTGTCAAACATGGCTGCCATAGCTTTATGCTCCTGAAGACATCACAGTCTCACGAAGTGACGATTTGAGGCTGCGTGTCACGGCTGACGCGGGGAGTTGTACCCTGTCAGAGCATCCAGTGCAGAGGCTGGTCGTCTGGCTCCCAGGTCATTAACCAAGAAGCCACTGCTGCGGGCCCTGACTGTAGCCTCTGTGCCAGAGATTGCCAAGCAGTGCACCCGGGAAAGGCCCATAGACAAAATGCGCAAGGCGTGAATATGTTGAATTTTATTATAATTAATTAAACCACATTGTGTCGTTTTACTGTTTATTTTTTTTCCTTAGACAGAAGGAAAAGCTTTTCATTTGATGGAATTATTTTAAATACATAAATGCAAATGAACATAATCTTGTTAAGTAAGTTATTCCAATGATAGCTTCCTGCCCCCCAACATGCTCTCACTATAAGAGAAACAGGAGAGAGGATAAAACTCACTTGGTCAAGTGCTTGCCTAGTGTGTATGAGGCTCTGTGCTTAATTCTCAGCACCTCATAAACCAGGCCTGGTCGCACAATCTCCAATCCCAGCATTCTGGAAGAGGAGGCAAGGGAAAAAGAAATTCGGGATTATCCTCAGCTAACTAGCCAGCCTACACTACAAAACCTGCCTGAGAGAGACCCCTTGCTTTGCGGCCATGGGTCTTTGCATGGTCTACGCCTTGTGCAATCTCACATCTTCAGATACCAACCCTGAGATGGTGTGTCCTAAGTGAAGGGGAGAGGGACCTATGCAGGCACAGTGTCCTGAGTCCCACCCATGCCAGACAATCCTGCTGCTTCATTCCAGGTCCAGGGTTCAGGAGAACACGCATTCAATACACGAATACATCACACACATGCACACATACATACACACACTCACACTCACACACACACTCATGCACACTCACACATGCACTCATGCACACACACACACACACACACACGCACACACATATGTACTCTCTCACACACGCACTCACTCATGCACACATGTACTCTCACACACACACACACACATACACTCACGTATTCTCACGCATGCATACATGTACTCTCTCTCTCTTTCTCTCTCTCACACACACACACTCACACACACTCATACACACACTCATGCACACTCACACATGCACTCATACACACACACACACACACGCGCACGCGCACACACATATGTACTCTCACACACGCACTCACTCATGCACACATGTACTCTCACACACACACACATACACTCACATATTCTCACGCATGCATACATGTACTCTCTCTCTCTCTCTCTCTCTCTCTCTCACACACACACACACACACACACACACCACCTGGGGTGCCAACTCCACACTGTTCTCTCAGCTTTGCTGGGCCCTCCTTGATGTCAGGCTCCTTTAGAATCAGCCCAGCTGAGAAGCAACCTGACAGTGGATCAAGAACCCAACCAGCTGCATCCGCCTCCTCTTCCCTTTCCAAACAGAAACTGAGATGCCACATATTTTTCCTTAAGTCACAGAAACGCTGCAAACAGAAAACAAGCATTTCCTCCCACCCCCCTCTGCCTCCCCACACTTGTAGCGGGCTGGCTCCCAGCGTCCCCAGCGTCCCCAGCTCTCCCTGCGCCTCCTGCCTAAGCTCACCTTGCACAGGCCAGTCTGGCTACTTATTCTCCACAGCTCTGACTGAAGCTGGGATCCCGCAGATATTCACACTCCCCCATCATCAGCTTGAAGCTTCCAGCTGAGCTGAAAAGGCTTCGAGAGAGGAGAGCAGGAGGGCCCGGAGAGTCCATGTTCACACTCCCGGCTGAGAACTGCATCTCAAGACCACAGCTTCTCTCCCAGAACCGGTTCAGAAAAATGCAGATGCGAAGAGAACCAGAGAGGCGAAGGATTTGAGCCCGTTTACTTTTGTGCTGACCACAAGCTGCCAATCAGCCCTTTCATCTTCCTTTGGGTAAATTCAAACCACACAACCATTCATCAGCCGAACTTGCAGCCTTCTTGCCCCCTCCACACTGGGACCAGCCCCACCCAGAGCACCTGCTCATTTGTTCCCAGGGATGCTGGGGACAGAGGACACTCAGCAAGATGCAGCTGGTACTCCATCCCTGCTGAGCTGCAGAGGAATTCCTGCAGAGACCGCAAAAGCCCAGGCTAGCCTTGCCTCATGGGACCAGTATATGCCACACCCACCCAGGCATCAAAGGTCATGACCACCGCCCCTCTGTCCTTCCTGCCCCTGCATCGCTGGGCCCGAGGAAGAGCAGCCCCTAGACACTGGGCTGTTTCCATAGAAATTCCTGGTGGTGTTTCATGTCTGCCCAACAAGGTCAGAGGTCATGGGAATACATCTGGCACGTTTTGAAACTCCAGTTGCAAAGGTCTCGGTCACCACTAAAAAATTCACTGTTGAGTCACACAGGCAAGGGTTACCCCAGAGAGAGCCCCACCAGGACAACAAGTGGCAGGGTCAGTTCATTAAGGCAGGGGCAGTTAAAGGCGAGGGAAAATTGTTTGGAAGGGGATGTTTGCTGTTAGGAGCTCAGAAAGGTTACCCACTGTTTGGATTTCTTTTCTCTTTGCTTGCCAAGATGGCTTGCATTCCTTAAAGAGCTATGAATACAGAAACAAAGAACCAGCAAGCAAAACAACACATCACACAGCACACCCTGTCCATTTTGAGGAGACCCCGTCCAGGAAGTCTGCCGGATCTACCCAACCCCTGGCCACTCACAGACTTGTTGGTGCCTGTTCTATAGTCCACAGTGCTCCTGGGTTGCCAGGACACGCTGCAAGGCAGCCACGGGTCTTCTCATTTATTCCCTATTATAATGAGAGGGGAATCTGGTTTGCTTGGTGCACTGGCTGCCAAGTGCACACACACAGCCGCTGACCGGTCAGGGTTATCTCTATATTACCATTTCAAGCACCTCGGGCAGTTTTCAGTCCCATCCACAAATTCTCATCACTCAGTCAGCAGCTGACTGTGGAATCCAACAGCTGGATCACTACAGCTGGAGCAGCCCGACTTGGGACCTTCCACAAAACCGGTAGCAGCCAGAGTGTATGTGGGGTACACAGTGGGGGGCTCTAGCGCAGTCCTGGGGGTACAGACAGAGCAGATCCCAGTGGCTGTGTGTTCTGGAACTCTCTACGCATGCTGCATCATGTCTCCCCTTCACAGAAGCCCTGGGGAGAACGGAGAAGGAACCTAAAGCTAAGAGGTCCCCATCACTGGAGACCACGTGAACAGGACAAGTCACCACTCCCTGCCTCTGTGGTTATGGGCTGCAGAGAAAAAACTGCACCCTGGCTGGAGAGACCAGGAGAAGTCAAAGCTAGTACCGGGGGCATGGCCTCAGGAAGGAAGAAAGGCTACACTGAGGCAGAAGCCACCCGGGCTGGGACAGTGGTGACAACCTGCTATCCACGCAAGAACAAGCAGAAACACACTAGGCATCCTAGCCAAGGAGCCGTTTGGGGCCCATTTAGAGCTAGTGACCTTGACAACAGCCATGGTCCACCAAATACTTTTTAAAGCCAAAGCTGTGAAGGGGGGTGGGGGTGGGGGGAAGTGTGGCCGCCTAGGAAACCACAGCACACTATGAACACCCATCACAGGAGGGGCCTTCAGCTTATAGAGCAGCAGGGCCCTCAGATCCCTGAGGTGTGGGCAAGCACTGCCAGGGGAGGCAGAGTGGGCTATCCAAGGGGTAAGGGACAGGGGCACTGGAGCCTGCCTGGGGTGACTTTAGCAGGCTATCTCCTTGTTTGCTGAACAGAAGTCGCGAGCTCCCAGCATAGGGTCTCCAAGGACCAAGCTGACCCTGTGTGAAGTGCTGAGCTCCTGCCTGGCTCTCTGTGGCTCTTGACCACCATTAAATGACATAACTAGTGTGGCCACAAACAGGGAGGCTGAGTGGGCACCTTGTCCTGGTGCAAGGGTTGAGTATAGGAGATATTAAAGCTTCCCCTCGGGCCTTGGGACTGGGAGCCAGAGGCCAGGGGAAGAGCCAGGATGGTGGTCATGCTCATTTCCAGGAGAAGAAGCTGCCAGGGAGAGCAGGGGCAGCGTGGGGGAGGGGTTGGGACATCAGGAAGGGTCCTAAGGCCTGTGGAGTGCCAGAGCTTGCGGGCCCCGTCCCTGCATTCTACTGGGCGCTTCGGAACAGCATGGCCGAGGACAGTTGAGCTCAGCCAACTGTGGCCCAAGAATTTACAAAAGCTAACTTGCAAAACAGAATACTGCTTTTTAGAATGGAGGCCAGAAGAAGTTACTAGAGATGTCCTATGTCTAGCAGGATGTCTGTCTGTCTGTCCAACTATCCGTTTATCTGTCTGTCTGTCTGTCTGTCTGTCTGTCTGTCTTAGGCTGCTGCCGCCCCTCTATTCCCATCCCTGTCTGTAGTCCATGCCTAGCCTACTCTTTCTTTGTGCACACATGTGTGAGGGGCACCAGAAGGGAGGAACTTTCATGGTTATGCAAGGATAACTCCCTAAGGAGAGGGGCGCTCAGAAAACCTCTTGCCGAGGGGAAGCAGAAGACACAGCAGGGCTCTGCTGGCTGAGAAGTAGAATCCATACATGAAAATCAGGAGAAGCCAGCCCCGGGCGCCACAGCCGCGGCTCTGACAGACTGACAGCTAATTAGGAAGCTCTGCTTGAACCTCGCATTGAAAGCCATTTAATAATTAAATGTCTTATCTGTATTTAAAACTCTGTGACAATGTATATTTAGAGTGTGGCCGGAGAACCAATTTTCTCACTTCCATCCCCCTAAAAGACACAATATTTGAATCCCAGCATCTCCCTACATTGACAGTAAGTGACATCGTGTCGTGCGATTTGAACAGGGGACACTTACTAGCCCTTGGACTGAAGCAGCACAGAGAGTCCTCTGACTCAAAGACATGCTTCACAAGTCACTAGGCTGGGATCTAGCAACCAGGGAGCCAGTGGGACCCCAGCCAGGAAGTGGGGTGCAGGGGACAGGTCACCTCCTGGGTACAGCTGATAAGTGTGTTGTCTGGAGGGTAGTGAACGATATGTTCATTCAGTCACAATAACAACAACAATAAACTGATAACAATAAAGCAATATGAACAATAATAAAAGTTAACCTGCTTTTCACTACTACTGTGTGCTGGCAATTTTAGAGAATGTCAGCTGTTAAAATATTGGTCCTACCAAGGAGGCTCTGGCCACCACCTCACCTACCTGCGCTGCCTCCACGGCCTCAGGTAACCCCCAGTGCACATGGCCTGGGCTCTACGCTGCTAGCGAGGGAAGCCTGGCGAGCCACGGCTGGAGGAGGCTTGTGAGTGTTGCGAATGGCTGTAGGTGCAGTCTGTTAGTGCCGGGCACACAGTGTGCCTGCCAGTGGGAGCGGGACACGATGAGAGAAGGGAGCTCTGGGTGCCCCAGGCGGCTGTACGTGCTCCCGCTGGCTAGTGTCCTCCAGCAGGGAGCACCTGGCTGGGGAATGCCCGTTAGAATCAGCTTCTCTTCAGGGACCACGGAGGGCATTGCTCTCCCTAAAGCCCAAGCCACGTCCTGGGCAGCCAAAGGCTGCTTCTGTCTCCCTTCCTGGATGCTAAGCTCATTTCTCTTGCTACTCAGAGTTAGTTTCACCTCAGGAATGAAAAACATATTTAAGAAAATAAGGCCCAGAAGGGAATTTAAATATGGCCTAGTTCACCTTTCTCTTTTGGAAAATGCATAGAATCCAGAGTGGTCAAGTGATGTCCTGGTCTCATCCAGTTCATGAGTCAGTGTTCTTTCCATGCCCACCAGCCACATCTCCAGAAAGAGGCATCATGGTTGGGAAGTTGGGGGTTCATCTCCTGCCCCTCCCTTGGAGGCCACCACACTCTGTTCTCAGATTCTAACAGTAACAGAACGGATGCCTGGGCTGACAGTGATGTCATGGTCTAAGTGCCAGGAAGCACCAGCCTTGCTTTGGGATGGGTGTGAGTTTGCATTTCTGGGGTGCTGAGTCACAGGTAGTATCTCCCCTCCTGGCTGATCACAGTGGGAAGTAGCCCAGTCAGCATTAGGTAAAGAGGACATCAGGGCTGGGAATACATTGCTGCAAGGGACTCAGATAACATCCTGGGAACAAGCCCCTCCCCTCTGCTCAACTGCTGCCACTCAAAGGGGAGGTACCAACAGGCCAGTATCAGCGTTTACTGGACAGCAGAGCCAGGGGGCCTGGGCCTGAAGTACAAGAATTCCAGAAGACACGGTGCCCAGGAAAATTCCTGGCACTGAGGAGACAGACAAGGGGTGACCTTGGAGGCAGGTCAATCCAGATAAATGAGTTGTATATAATATGACCACTGACACACATGCTTGAATGTATATACTCATTCACTTATTCCAATATATATGCTCCCTGATACATGTGTGTCGATGTACATACTTACACAGACGTGAGTGTACATCTTCATATACACATGAATAGGCTCACCCACACATCCATGGCAGTATACATGTTCACTCAAAGACCCATATGAATGCACAGACTCATTCATACATATGTGCGAAATATACACAGTTGATCATGTATGTTCATATACACATGTAAAGATACATGCTCTGACACATATGCATGCTCTGTTCACACATACATGTGAATGTGTATTCTCACTAAAAGCCCTCAGTGAAACACCTCTACCTGCTGAGATCTCCGGGACCCCTCAGTCACGGATTCAAAGTCCTTTCTAAGGAGCAAAGCCCCATCCACCTTCTGGCTGTCACCAGCTCAGGGCCTACTTCAGCTCAATTCTCCCCAAACCCACCCTTGATCCTTCCCTTTGCTCCACCTATGTGGTCACTCTGGTGCCTTCTCATGTCCTACCCAGTGTCATGGGCCATCTAGAAACCATCTCACCACAAAAGCTGTCTCCACAGCCCAGAGCCATGGGACGCCTCCGCTGTCAGCCAAGCACAGGGAACCACGTGTGGCATCTCATCTAGACATCTGGTTGTGTTCAAGCTCTTGCCTGTGGAGAAATGGGGCCTGTCACACATAGAGGGGGCTCAGGACTGAGATGAGACAGACTCCAGGGCCCTCTCTGCAAAGCCAGGGCTGGGGCAAACTCAGCTGCTCACAGGCTGTGGCCTGAGGAGAGCAGGCTGTGAATCACCTACAGAGAAAGCACTGCTGAGTGCTCTCTCTCTCTCGCTCGCTCACTCGCTCACTCCCACACAATTTCCTGGCGGAGGCTGAGGAGACAAGATCAAACAGGGGTCAGAATCTTTCAGTTGGCTGCCCAATCAGAGGTAGATAAATCATAGGACATGAGGCATCTGCAGAGGGGCCTTGTGTGAGGAGCTCTGGGTGAACCAGACAAAGGCACAGGAACCACAATTCCCATAGGCTTTTTGGAAGCTCTGCTCTGTCTCTCTGTCTCTCTGTCTCTGTCTCTCTCTGTCTCTCTCTCTCTGTCTCTCTCTCTCTGTCTCTCTCTCTCTCTCTCTCTCTCTCTCTCTCTCTCTCTCTCTCTCTCTCTCTCTCTCTCTGTGTGTGTGTGTGTGTGTGTGTGTCTGATCATTTCACTGGGCTGCCCCCAGCAATCCCTGCCCAGTACCAAGACACCAGCATCTGGCAAGCTGGCCCGAGGGATTTTGGTCTAGAGACTTTTGCCAAGAGCAGGACCAACAGAGCCAGGAAAGCAGAAAGCCAGCATCACAACAGCAGACCCCAGAGAGACAGGTGCTGCTGCTCTCACTGCCCAAGGGTGGTCCTGGGTTTGGTTTGTTCAGCCTGCTTCAGAGTCCCATTGGTTTGGGGGTTTGGGGGTCCCTTCTTCCTGCTCTCTTGGCTAGGAGGAAGGATGCCTCTCCTTCCGAGGCCAGGCCATCCTCCTGATCAGCTGGTCTCAGCAGGATGCAGGATTCCAATCCCCTCCCCAGTCTGACAGGATGGCAGGAAGGATTTGGGACAGAGCTGTGTTCAGGGCCGGGGTCTCCCCTGAGGTGATGTCATAGGGTGGCTGCCGCCGTCTGGAACATGACGGGACCAATCATAGAGGACTGAGCAGTGCTAAGGAGACCGGGAAGGATGGAGGAGAAACAGGATGGACAGGAGAATGAATTATGAACAATCAGATGGATGAAAGTAGGCCCTGGCACCGTGATCTGGGCCCTGCCCAGTTCTCCTCCGCAGCTCTGGGTGTTTATTGCTAGTTACCGAGCAAATGTCCCTGCCTGTGATCTCAGCAGCAGCCCAGGGAGCACATATCTTCCAACCTGCTCAGGGCGTGGAATCTCAACATGCCTGCCTGGGTTTCTGGTGCCCTGCCACTTCCTTCATTACTCTGACCCACCTTTCTCCTTCTTCACTGCTCAGGTCTGTTTCTTCATCTGTAAAATGGGAGAACAACAAAACTAAGGGCTCCTCTGGCCCAGCTCACAGCTACTGTAACAAACTTGAGTTTTCCTGGTTCTGTTTTGTGTATTTTCAGCCAGGGTTTCATTATGTAACCCTGGCAGACTCAGAAACGATTATGCCAACCAGGTGTATGCTGAGCTTAAAGCATGTGCCACCACACCCAGCCAGATTCCTTGTCTTTAAATCATTCTTTTCTTTCACCAAATTCAAAGTCCAGGCTCCAAGTCTCACCCCTGACCATGTCCCTAGCCCATGACTCAAAACTATTTCCTCAGTGGCCACGGGGGACAACCACCCTGCAGGGCTATCTTGAAAAGTCTGAAGCACCCTTGTGGGGGGCTGGGATGCTGAGCCCCACCCACGGTCCTGGATTCCATTGTGGTCCAAAATCAAGTCGGGGACCAAGGACAAGTTTTCTCTCCCTTCCTGGGCCTCACTGCCTGAAAAGTGGAGTTGACAATATTAAAATTCACAGGCACACTTCAAAGAATTGGGGAGAGAGGGAAAAGGTCTTAAAAGAGCAGAGACACCGTAGTCTCCAGAGGGACGCGCTGACCTGTTTCAAGACCTATTTCAAGGCTTGGAGACTGGCTTTGCTCCTGGTAACAGCTCCTGTACTTTGAAGCCACTTGTAACCTCATCTGCTCCCTGAGGGTAGAAAGAAGAAAGCAAGGTAGAAGACAGAAGTGCCTCCCTCCTACTTGGCTCGACAGAAGGAGGTTCTAGAAACATCCCTGCGGGAACCTTCTAGCGAGGTGCTGGCCCCACAGCCCGCCCCCGCTCCCAGCTCTATGCACCCGGACTGTGTCCCACTGGCTGGCTCACCCCAGTCAGGCAGAGAGGGCTGGATGAAAGGCTGGAGCTGGGGAATTAACATTTCAAAGTAAATATCGGATGCCTGCAGCCCTGTGCTTCCAGGCTGGCTTGTGTGTGGAGCCCACACGGCCGAGGGTGGAGGACAGATCAGCATGTGCCGCCCGGAGGCTTTTGTGCCTGATCAATCAGCTCTCACTCCCTTCTGCCACACGTTAAAGAGAAACATCGCTGACAAGCCCCTCTGTTTCCCCAGTCTGGCTTCCTGGTATCAGCCAAGCCAGGATCAGGCGCGGGTTTGGTGCCCCCTGCTTTATAAATACCACAGAAAACTTCAACTCCCACCAGTCTGACTCACCTGCTCACCCAAGCAGGACTAAGGACCCATAGCCTCCCAGGAATCCCAGAAGAAGGTAGAAAAGTATCTACATTCATTGCTTCACTGTGCCCATAACCTGCCCAGATTCTCATCTAGACCCTCTGCCAGATGCCACCGAGTTAGATTTTGCTTTTAAAATATTCATTTTTATTGGCTCCCTTTCTGCCTGCCAGGAATCACTCCTGACAATTCTCCATATGTGGAGAATTTCACAGCCAGTGGTCACCCAGAGGGGCCAGCCTGGCACGGGGTGCTCAGTGGAAACAGAGACCACGACAGACACTCTTTTCAACCCCAACACCATGGGAAAGGATTTGCTAAGACTCTCCAAGCCTGAAGACACCCTTGCCCATACCCTGCCCATATTCTCATTTAGTTCTTCCGCCAAACACCCGAGAGTAGAGAGGCAGAGATATTCTCAAACAACTGTCTACAGCCAGGAAATCTTCGAACTGTAAACAGGCATCCAAGGGGGAAATAGAAATTTTGCATCATTTCTACGTTCGTGAAAATGCAACAGCCTATGTCCAAATAATCAACCTTCAAAAAAATCTGCTGGCTAGCAGGCTTGCCCTCTCCAGGGGCAGGACCAACTGCAAGAGTCCATCATCTGCCATCTGACCCCAAGCCTTGTAAAGCGTGATGAGACTCTTTAATGCCAGGCTTTATTTTATCCTACTTACAATATTCTAGAAGAATCTACCTGTGGGGACAGTTTCCAAGCAGAAGAAAATATTGCAATATAGGAATATTGTGGTGGTTTTAATGAAAATGGCCCCCACAGGCCCATAGGGAGTGGCACTATTAAAAGGTGTAGCCTTGTCGGAGTGGGTGTGGCCTTGGAGTGGGTGTGGTCTCGTTGGAGTGGGTGTGGCCTTGTTGGAGTGGGTGTGGTCTCGTTGGAAGAAGTATGTCACTGGAGATGGGCTTCAAGGGTTCAGATGCTCAAGCCAGGCCCTGTTTCTCTCTTTTCCTGCTACCTCTCCAGCACCATGTCTGCCTGTGTGCTGCCATGCTTCCCGCCATGATGATAACTGACCAAGTCTCTGAACAGTTAAGCCAGCTCCAATTAAATATAGTAATATTTTTATAAGGGAATGTTTTCCTTTATAAAAGTTGCTGTGGTCATGTTGTCTCTTCATAGCAGTAGAAACTTTAACTAAGACAAATATGTTATAACAAAACAACACAAAACCACGTTGAATTCCGAAAAGAAAAAAGAAACAGAGCTACAAAGAAATGTGCCGATGGGCTGGAGAGATGGCTCAGTGGGTAAGAGCACCGACTGCTCTTCTGAAGGTCATGTGTTCAAATCCCAGCGCCCACATGGTGGCTCACAACCATCCGTAAAGATATCTGATATCCTCTTCTAGTGTTGGAAGACAGCTACAGTGTAGTTACTTACATATAATAAATAAATCTTAAAAGAAAAAAAAGAAAAAAAAGAAATGTGCCGGATTTGGTTTCTTTTACTTAAAAATTTGAGAATAGCAATTTGGGCCAGAGAGAAGGTTCAACCAAGCCCATCTGAATTCAATCCCAGATCCCACACGGTGGAGAGAAGCCTCTCTCACGCACACAGGCTGTGGCACACGCACACTCACAGAATAAATTAAAATGTAAGGAAAGACTTAAAGAGAAAAGGCACAATTTAAATTAATATTACATGCACATATAGCTCGCAATCATCTGTAATGGGATCTGATGCCCTCTTCTGGTGTGTCTGAAGACAGCTACAGTGTGCTTATAATAAATAAATAAATAAATAAATAAATAAATAAATAAATAAATAAATAAATAAATCTTTAACAATAAAAAATAATAATTTAAAAAAATTTCTCTTCTCTTGAGGCTGGGGATACAGCTCGGTGGCCAAGTGCTTGCCTAGCACTTACCCGGCCCTGGGACTAATCACCTACACCGCACACACAAAATAAAACATTATTTTCGAGAAGGCTCATCCCAACACTGGTAAGGACATCTGCAGGCAGAAAGGGGCTGGCACTCTGGGGACGGCTGAAGCCGAGTGCTGCCAGCTGAGAGTCTGGGTTATTGAAAACCAGAAGCGAACGAGCATCACCAGCCAGGGCATTGCGGAGGGGCCGCCGTGCCATCGGCACACACTGGCTCTACACAGATGGCTCTAAATCTCACAGCCGCCATGCAAGATGAGACCACAGCTCTGGGGCTGAGGGACATGACAAGGCCAGAGCTACCAAGCCGATCCCACTGAGGACGAAGAATCATTCGCAGCCCGTCTGTCCACGCAGGCAGAGCAGCCAAGCCATCTCTCAAATATTTATAGACATAAATGGTGAATGAACCAAAGCGCAGTTCAGTCCAACACATATTTATAAATATTTATAACCAAATGTTTGGCTTTGATAAGGCCTATTCTCTGAAGTGCCTCGCATCAGACACACAGGGCATTTTCTGCCAGAACAGACTGGGGCTCACCTGGGAATAGCCCCTCATTTCCCTTCACACACACTCCTGTCTGCGAACACATCCAGACCCAGGTGACTCACTACCCCTGGTACCCACCAGCATCAGTTTAACACTCCGTGAAAATAAGACCAGGCTTTAGGATGCTGTTTGTGAGGGAATCTGCCTGTCACAGCCTCTGCTCTACAGAAGCACCCTAGAGCCCGAGAAATGCAGCGCAAGGCCTTGAACAGAGACCCCCAAGCTTGTCTTCTTTGAGGCTCACAGTCCGCCCTGAGCAAGTTCTCTGGGACACCATGATCTGCCCAACACCCAAGCCCTGTCCTTCCCGCTCTACCTCTCCTCTGGCCTCTGCAGTGCTGCTGGGCTCCCCAGGACCCTAAGGGGATGTCTCCTCCTATAGGAAAGCCTCATCTTTACAAACCTTTCTGCATTCGCAGGCAGCGAGCTGAGAGGCGGGATTCAGAGTGCGCAATACGCAAGGTGCATGCCCCCTGAGCCTCATGACCTAGGGCTACATCAAATAAGGACTTGCCGAATAGAAAAGCCACACCCACTGCAGGCCCAGAACCAGTAATGTCTCATGGTACATTATCTGCTTCCCTCTCCTCAGCACACCATTGGCCATTGCTGTCCCATTTCACAGGTGAAGAAAATGGGTCTTTAAAGGGTCTGAGTCACACAGCCCGGCCCTATACTCTCTAATTTCAAGGCTCATGATTGACCACTAACAGTTTTGTTTTGAGACAGGACCTTGATAGTCCAGCTGTCCTCAAAGCATTATTTAATGAAAAATGACCTTGACCTTCAGAGCCTGCCTCCACCTCCCAAGAGCTGGAATTACAGGCAGCCTCCCTACATTTCTGGGGTGTTTTGTTTTGTTTGTGTGTCTGTTTGTCTGTTTTTTGATGCCAGGGAGCAAGCTTGGGACTCCGTGGATGCTCTGTTCAACGAGCGCTCTACACACTGAGTTCACCCCAGACTTTACCTCCTTTTGGTTTTGGAGTCAACAACTAAACAACATCAGAAGCATTAGAAATCCACCTGGCTCTGCCTGGGACAAAAGGTGTGCACTACCTTGACTCTTCTGGAGCCTCTAGAAGTGTCAAAGGCTTTCCATTTCAATGAACTCTTCTGAAACTTTTCCTTTAGGGCTTAGATTTATGCTGTGATGCCCCCAAAGGTGAGCTGAGAGTCTCTTCTCTAGTACAGAGGGAAAGCCTGAAGACAAGAGAAAGGCTTCATTAGACCCAGGCAGGGCAGAGAGAGGGGATAGTCCCCACCCACACAGCACTGCCTAAATCCATACCTGCCTTTCCCAGGCAACAGGTACCAGGAACCAGGCAGGAAGTGGGGGCGAGGGACCCTGCGGAGGAGGTATCTATTGGGTTTCTGGCAACCTCACAATGGACCTTCCGCAATAACGATGTTACATGCCAAGGACAAAAGGGACCAGGAACAAGAAGTTTCCCCAGACTCCAGGTCAATTCAGGGCTCTTACAGAGAGCCAGCAGCCTACAGAGTCACCTGTCACTAGGCAACTGGAGAGTCACACCTGCACACACTCGGGTCTTCTGCCAAGATTGTCACAAGCAGGACTTGAGGGAAGGCCTTGATTCTTGGATCTGTGTGACTCTGGAGTCTTGTCTCGGTTCAGGAAGAGCCCTGAGTCCCAGGAAGACTCAGCCTCCCAGGCTCCTTGAGCCAAAAAACATTTAATATCCGAGCTCTTTTCAGCTGTGTGATCTCAGGCACACCCTTGGCCACTTATAACCCAAGTTTTCTTTTTCTTCTTCTTTCTTTTATTACATCAATAAAATTTAGTATTTAAGTTAAATTAGTCCTACATTTAACAAGATAAAGAAATATGTATAATTCCTTAATAAAATATGTAAGAGAAGAAAAATTCTATTTCAAAATTAATTTGAAATAATATTATCACAGAATATATAAGCACAATGAAACAGAAGAAAAACTCTTCATAGATCTCACATACAGGACATACATAAATATATAATTAAAATTCTGTGTTAATTTAGTAGGAAAAGGAAATATAGCACACACGATGAAGCAAAATCCAGTATAACCTTATAAAAGTAAAAACTACAATGGGGGAGGGGGTGGGGTAGGGAATCCTGAACTCAAATAATGCATTTAAGACTCCATTACTACCTAAAATTCTATTAGCATCTCAAACTGGGTAACAGCTCCCCAAAATTGTCATTTATATGAATTCAATAAATACATAAAAGAAGCTCCTATCAAACATTTACAAATAGCATAAGACAATATCTCACCTATTATACTGGCAAGTCCATACAAAATTTGAGCCTAAGTTTTCTACTCTGCCGATTGGAGTTGGCGGGCTGGCGAGGTGGCCAAACCTGTAACCTCAGCAGTCGAGGCTGAGGAAGGAGGGTGCTGCTTCTCCGCCAGCCTGGGATGCAGAGCGAGGCTTTGTCTCATGACCGTGAATGAGGGACCACTGCTCAGCGTCAGGCAGTGTCCCACAGAAGGCACCCTGCTCTGGCCTTTCGCTCTGGCTACATGTGAGATTCTTGGCTGCCCGAGGACAGAGATTGCATCTGCTTGTCACCGGAGCCTAGTCACAGAGAAGGTGTTCAGCAAGCCACAGAGGAACAAGGGGCCCTGCCCCAGAACATCTAAGGCCACGGGGTCCCGGGGCCCAGGAGCCGCTCTCAGCCCTCTTGGCGGCTGGCTAGGGTATGGCTGCCACATCCAACCCAGGCTCTACCCGAGCCTCCAAGGCACAGCTCTCTCTGTTCCTGGGGGCTGGGGCTGACTTAGCTACTCTGTTTGAGAGTGGCCTTCAGGCTCCACTGGTGAAAGCGTCTCTCTGTGTCCTCGACAGTGTGCCGCCTGAGTCCCCATGCTCCCATGCCCACACCCACCCTTTAATGCTGAGCTGCTTCCTCTGCCAAAGCTCCCCTGTTTCTTTAGAAGCTCTTACAGGTCTGGGTGGAGTTGGGGGCTTCTAGGCTTGGCAGGATAATGTGGCATCCCTGCTGACCATCAGGGACCCCAGTGTCAGGCTTGGAGGACGCCTGGGCATTCTGTCCCCATGTTTCTCTGTAAGTGTGAGGCTCACTGTCACTCTGGTCATCGCTGAAGGGACTAGAAATAAGCCTGTCATCAGGCACCTGGATGCACTGGATCCTTATCTAAAATTCAGTCTATGAAGCTCCTGGCCTCATTGCTTTGTGGAAAAATCATGCCTGCTCCCCCTTTCTGAGGTACTGAGGACCAATCAGAAGCTTAGTCACACTCCAAAGACTTTCAGAAATGAAGAAACACTCCTCCTGTGAGGACCGGGGACAAATGGCATAAAGAAGGCCTTCCCATAATGCTCTGTCAGACGGAGTGTGGATGTGTGGGCCTAGTGGACAGGGCACAAGGCAGTGTGTGTATGTGTGTGCATGTGTATTTGCACATGTGTGTGCATTTGTGTGCATGTGTGCGAGCACACACCAGCTCCCCTGTTGTGTGGCCTTGGGTGAGTTGGCCTGCCTTTCTGAGGTTTAATGAGAAAGAAGAATCAACTCGGGGGCTGTTGTGAGATTACAGTCGTTAGCTGGTCTGGGTTAGGACTGGTACTAAGGATGTGGAAGAGGAAGAGAAGAATTGCATTGAGTCACTGTATCCCTGCCTCCTGATCTCCCAATCCCCTCAGCCCAGCTAATGAGAATGCCCTTCCCCCACATCCTGGAAAGGTCCCAGGCCTCTTCCTCATGGCCCTTCTTGGGGCCATGGGATCAGTATGACCTCCCTCAGCCTTCCTAGACAAGAGGTACCCACTGTCCATGGTCCATCTGTCCCACACCTCACAACCCCAGCTGATAACCTAGGCTGCCATCTGAACCTGGTGGCCATGAGGCTCCTCCCTGATCTAGCCCTTTCTGTAGCAGGGGGTGTCGGGGTCTGGGCACCCTGCCCAATTAACACCCTCGAGGGTGCCAGCTGCCTCACAGCCAGGCTCCCTGGGGAGGGGGCCCAGGTGTTCTTGCCTCCTCTTCTGGCAGGCTGGTGGCAGGAGTGTTGACGACCTGCCAAGGCCTGGCCCTCATCCTAGGGCATCTGAGCTTCGCGCAGGATGGAGAGGCAGCTCACCCCTCCATGCCTGCACACCGTGCAGACTGGAAAAGCCTCATGCATGCCCGGACCCAGCTTTGTATCCATCTTCAAGCTGTTGGTGGATGCTACCTTGCGTGGTTGCTAGGTTACTGGAGAGGGTGTGGCTTGGGACCTGGTCCCAGTAGGTGCCCCAAAGTGTCCTGGCTCTCTCTCCCTGTCTCCTACCCTTAGGAGACACATAAGTGGCTGGCCCTTTCCCTCTTGGCAAAATGCAAGGACGAAAGCAGCACTTTCACGTCTGTGCTTCTGAGAGATGGGAACTTAGCACTTGGCAGAGAGGAAAGTTAAAGATGCTGTGAGATGGAGAAGCCTCCCCTGAGCAAGCAGAGAGCACAGGAAGCCGAAACACGGAGGCGAGGCAGACGATCTCGCAAAGAGCGGTATCTACTAAAAATACCACAAGGAAAGGAAACATCCTCTTACCAACCACTTATTCACACCTGAATTTTCACCTAAATATTCTAGATATACAGTATTTGTTGACATCTAACCAGTTTGATAGCCAGTTACTTTTGATTTTTGAAAGGTCGTGAGTATTCAAGTTTTAAATGCACAGTGTAGATTCGAGAGTACAACCCCCAAGCCCTGTAACACTGCCCCCCCCCAAGTGGCACTGTACCAATTGGAGGACCAAACACGGTGGGGTTGATCTGGTTGATCTGTAAAGTTTGACAAGCTTTGACCTTCACATGACCACACGTGTGGGTGGTGCCTCAGCTACCAGTTAGCTTTTTTGAAACATCTGAGAACTATGGAGACTTCTTGCATAAGAGGAGTCGGAATGGCTCAGCCCTGCGTTGTAATCTGAGCCTGGTTCTCTGTCTACGAAATGAAGGGGGAATCCTAGAAGGCCTCTAAGACCCTGGGCAGCTCTGGCCTTCCAAGACTCTAGGAAAGCATCTCAAGGTGAGTGCTGGGTGAATGCATTAGAATTCCTGGGAAACTCCAAAACCACAGGCTTCTGGTTACAGCCTCAGAGTCTAAATTGGAATATCAACAAGTGGAGGCTGTGAAGTCACTCCTGAAGACATAGACCCTTATGTCCCTGTGTCTGAGAAGGAATTTTCCAAGACCGTAGGTTTACAGTTCAAGATGCACTGATATCAAGCCTGTAATTACGGCACTCCGGAAGTGGAGGCAGGGGACTGGAAAGTTCTGGGGCCGGCTTAGGCCACATAGTGAGATGCTTTATCTCTGTTATGAATGTAGAAGTTTCGAGGCATCCAGCTCTATCTTACAACCTACCATTTCCAGCAGGCTAAAGGGTAGCTCTCCCAGAACACCATGGTTTTAGAAGAGTTTAAGGCCCATTTTACCTGATAGGGAAACTGAGGTTAGAGAGGTAACATGAGAAACTCAAGGTCATCAGAAGGTAGGTTAAATAAGTCCTTTCCTTTGGAGTGACCTCCTACTTCCCAGGGCACTTCTTGACTCTGCTTCCATCTTGTGTGCAGGGAGCTGGGTTCTGTCTAAGCCTAAAATCCAGAGTCCCAACACACCAGCCCTCAGCAGATCAGCATGGCCTAGGCCACTGGTACATTTTGATGCTGAAATTCCCGTCACATTTTGAACATTGGACCCCAGCTGGTGGCATTATTCGGGAGAGAAAACTCCTGGAGTAGGTCCCTGAGGGCATTTCTCTGGAAACTCCTCTCTTTTCTTGGCCTTTTGCCCAGGTCCCCACGGTCACTACCTACCCCACTGCCTGGCTGCTTTTGCTCTTGTTCCGGTCCCCAAGTCATGGAGCCAGGGGACCCTGGGCTGGAACCTATGAAACCGTGAATCAGGAGTCTGATTCCCCCCACCCCCACCTCCACCTCCATCATGTATTTGCCACAGTCATCAGGAGCCTGACCAACAGAGCACCTACCAGCTCCAAACACTCAACATGGGTTTTGATACTGAAATGAGGCAGGTGTAGCTGTGATCAAAATCTGCCCTTGCCTCTTCTGCCTTGGAGAGTACCTAAAAT
Source organism: Apodemus sylvaticus (assembly GCF_947179515.1). Classification (NCBI taxonomy): domain Eukaryota; kingdom Metazoa; phylum Chordata; class Mammalia; order Rodentia; family Muridae; genus Apodemus; species Apodemus sylvaticus. The sequence goes on along the minus strand of NC_067472.1, from coordinate 19,991,906 downwards.
GAGGGTCATGAGGGTGGAATGTCCCCCTCCTGCCCTTGATATTTCCATTAAAACTATGGCAACACATTCACGATGCCAGGCTGGGGAAAATGGAAACAAGGCCCTGGCCTGCCCTGGCCTGCCCTGGCCTGCCCTGGCCTGCCCTGGCCGCTTTACCCAAGGATGCAGGACTGAAAGCTAGAAGGTCCCACAGGCCCCACAAGGCTCACTGGAGTTTGCTTAGACGTTGTGTCTGACTCACACAGCTCTCCTGCAGGGCAGCTTCTAGAGCAGGCAGAGGGGACTCTGGCTTAAGTCTAACGGTCACCTTCTGGTTCGGCCAACATTGGCCCCACAAGCTGCATAGCCACACACAGCAGGCCCGGGCCCCTCTGTGTGTCCTCCCAGTCAAACTTGGTCTCTCCTCTTTCGGTAGGATGTGGAGGACTCTGAGCCACCCGGCCAGCTCGCTGTTGCTTCTGTGTTCTTCAATTACAGTGACAAAATGGTTTGCCTCGGGAACCGAGCCGACATCTGGGTCTCAGTTAGCAGCTGACGTGGGGCTTGCTAATTAATCTGGAAGCATGAGTTGACAATGGCTCGGATCCTGGCACAGTCAGGGAGAAAGTGGCGGACGGGGGCCGAGAACAGACGGTGATGGGTGGTGGTGGGCCAGGGAGGGATGCCAAGGTCACCAGGAACGAGGGTCCAGAGGGCAGGGGAGGACGGGGGAGATGGCCAGGCCTCTCCGTCCCTCTGGCTTTGTCTCATGCCCAGAGCCCAGCAGGAGGAGGCGCAGCGGCAGCTGGGAAAGCCCAGCCCAGCCCAGCTCTGTGTCCACAGCCAGGAGAGAGACAAAGGGCTTTCTCACTTCACGGTTTTATCTTACTCAGTCCCTCCGTCCCTCAGGTCTGAAGTCAGCGTGCTGTTGCATGACTTTCCTAAGACTGGATTCCTCCTCAAAACAGTGAAAGTCTGTAAAGGACGACACTTAGAGTTTCGAGGGGGATATGCATGTATTTTAAGGTGTTTATTCTCGCAATCAGCATCGATTAGCCAGCTCCTAAGCCCCACGGCGCTGGCTCTCAAGCTTTGATACTGCGACCCTTTAATACAGTCTCTCATGTTGTGGTGACCCCCCCCAACCATTAAATTATTTTGCTGCTACTTTATAATTGTAATTTTGCGACTGTTTTGAATCGCAATGCAAATATCTGATAGGTAGAAGGCCTTGGGTGGCCCCTGTGAACGGATCAATCAACCCCACAAAGGGGTCACGACCCACAGGTTGAGAACTGCTGCCCTTCACGGCCCCACAGACAGAGGCACAAGTTTTATGTCCGTGGCCATAGTCCTTATATCACCCCGTGAAGTTCTCGCTCCATTTTACAGTAGCAAAAACAGGTTCAGAGAGGTTAGGTTAATTGCCTATAATTGCACAGCTAGTAAGTGCAGTTCCAGACTTGGCACAGAACTGATCAAAAGGATAGCATGCTAGTCCCAACTCCAGGCACCTGTAGCCCCCCATGAACTCTCTCTATCCCTCCCGACTGTTAATTAAATGTGACTTTTTGGGAAGCATGTGAGTTATAGAATCTCCAGCCACAAAGGCTGAGGAAGCCCTCGGAACGTGGTCCCCTGCTGTCCAGTGTGTTGCGCAGGGCTCTGCGACTCAGTGAAAAAGAAGGCGGGGGGGGGGGGGGGCTGCTGCTACCCAGCACGCAAGGCTCACTGCCTGCCTCAACATCTGCTGACAGACATTGTGTCTATTGTGTCTTCAGGAAGCCCCGCATCCTGCAGTCTGTGCCTTCCTAACTCAAACCCGCCGACTCCAGTCAGACACAAAGACACTCGGGAAGGAACCAGGCCTGACCCCGGGGTCCCAAGCTCACCTCCCTTCACTCAGCAGGTGGCTCTGGGCATCTTTGTTTCAGAGTCAGTATCCTTCTGCTTCTGCCTCCTCCACCTCAGTGCTTGCCTCGCTGAGTGGTACCACCTAGAGAGCCATCCGTTCTACGTGACACTGGGCAGGAGATGCTGAAGCCGCGGCCTTGACTGGGCTCAGGTCTCCATCAGCCACTGGATCCCGACCCTTATTCCATGCCTGTCACCCCTCAGGGATGCTATGGGCTCCGGGCAAAGTGCTCTCTCCCCATCCCTCAGCAGAGGCCTCAGCCGGTTTGGCCAGCACTGTCACCACTGCCTGGCGGCCTCTCTGGCCACGTCTCGGGTCCAGCCTGGAAGTGGCACCCGCACACACCTCGTGCCCTGCCTGCCAGTTGGCTGTGTTTTGCTCGCCCCTTCTGTGGACCCCATTCATCACTCCCAGGCTTCCTTTGGCTTCTGAAAATTAATTATCAGTGATTTGTTAAGTTCATTAGTTCTGCCTCTCAACGGCATGGAAGACCCGCCATCTGGACGCACGTTTTCGTTTCCATGTGTGCCGTTTTGTAATTACACAGTAAGCGCCGTGGCCCTGCAAAGCCACGCCAAAGGCACTCAGCTCACCCCTCCTCTCTCGACCAGTATGTGCTGAGTTTATCCCCAAGGGTCTCAGGGTTGTCACGCCTCAATCACATGTAAATTCCACTGGCTTTCCCTTCCTGGGGTTTACAGTGCTCCCTGAGAGCCAAACCCTGGGTTGATGCTGGTCACACCCATCTCTTATTTACGCCTCTGTGAGGTCATTATTACCAACCCAGTCTGCAGAGGCAGAAATGGAAGCTCAGACAGCATCAAATCATAAAGCAACTGTAAGGAACGCAGCAAGATTTGTACCTGAGTCCTGAGTGCACACCAGAAAATTCTCAAGCTGGGTACAGTGTGCTGTAGCAAGGCCTCCATGATGGACCATTCCGAGCATGGCTCTTACTCAAGTTCCGCTTCCTGCTTGGCCCCTGAGATGCAGGTAGCTGTCCTGCCTGCTCAGTACACGGAAGTCAGCTATGCGACGACCAAGAGATACCTAGATCGTCACCCCTAACCCCAGGAATGTCTTCCAAGGCAGGTGGCTACAGCACATTCACTTTGTCAGGTGACAGTTGATACAGAGTGGATGGACCATGACTCGAGGTCACCTGGTTTGGAAGGGTCGAGGTTGAAGGCATCAAGGGACATATAGTGGGGGGATATCAAGAGGCATATAGTGTGTGGGGGGGACATCATCTAACCCAGAAATGGATGAAAGAAGGATTTATGTTTCAATTGAGACCCATAGGACAAAGAACTGGCCCAGAGGAGCAGTGTGTGTGTGTGTGTGTGTGTGTGTGTGTGTGTGTGTGAGAGAGAGAGAGAGAGAGAGAGAGAGAGAGAGAGATGCATACACACATGCATATTCCCAAGACAGGGGAGCGCGTGCAAAACCAGAACTGGGCAGAAAGATACACGAGGAACTCAGAGACATGGATGTGTCTAGACATCCTCAGAGCAATTCATTAGCTCCACCATTTGCTAAGGGCCAACAAGGACCTCATTGTGTCCTTGCCTACGAGTTGCTCTGGCTGAGGAGGGCGGTCCTAGAGCGGCCTTGACGCTGCTTCCTCGGACCATCTCCAAGCCTCTGCTGGCCATCTGACATTTGTCACTTGGCAGTGTGGCCCGGGAGGGTAAACATGTAGGCGTGCTCGCCTATCCACTAGCCGTGCCCCGTTCAGGACACACTGTGAGGCAGAGGAGTTCAGTGAGGGATCCACTGAGGCAGCAGCCAACAAATGAAACGCAAGTCATCAAGGCCAAAGGCAAAGGCCCAGAGCCAGGCTAGAGATCGCCCTCCCATGGTCTCAGGGCAAGATGAAACCCAGAGGGTCTCAGGACCTCTGCCAGCAGACTCTGCTGCTGCTGCTGCGCTAGTCAACAGAAAGCCTCTCACACAAGCAGACTCCCGGGAGACTGACGCAAACTCTCAGCAAACCTCCACCTCAGCAGTCCTCGGGAGGCCTCTGTGGGGCCTGGCTTCCCACTGCTGCCCTCTGGCACAGTCAGCGCCCTAATGAGTACACACAACCTTTATCAATTTTTAAATACTCTAAACAAAAAGGCATGGCATTCACAGAAGCTTTTGTCCCCGAAGAGCTTAAATGACACATGCTCAGTCCAATTATGAGCAGGCAGGGCAGGGCAGGGAAGGCCTAGGACATCTGTGGGCATTCTGGAGGTTCCATGGCTTTGGAAGACAAGGCTCCAGGAATGGGCGTCTGTCAGCCTGGTCCCTTCCTCAGGCCTTGCTGATGCTCCAAGATCGAGAACTTCATGTCTTCTTAGTGATTCACAGTACAATGTATGTCCGAGGGATATTCTTGGGTGGGCAGGGCTTGGGAGGGACAGTCCCAGTAATGGAAAACTTTTACTTACACCCCACAATGTCTCACAGATAAACAGGCTCAGAAACATTTTTTAGCTTGTGTGTGTGTGTATGTGTGTGTGTGTGTGTGTGTGTGTGTGTATTTGGGCACACGTGTGGGTGCACATGTTGAGGGTGGGGTTAATATTAGGAATCTTCAATTCCTTTTTTATTTTCACTGAGACAGTGAAACCCAGAATTTACCAGTATGACCAATCTTGCTAACCGCCTGAGCCATTTCTCTAGCCCTGTGACCCAGAAGTACTTTCAATAGCAAGTTGCAACCCAAGAGACCTGAGCTCTGGAGACGTTTTCAATGCTTCCTTATGCTGGGAATCTCCCTCATTCTACTCAGGGCATTCCCAGCATAAGGTCCTTCTTCTCTCAGGAGCACTAGGTCTGCCCCTTCCAGCCTGTGGAGTAAGCATATAGGAAGATCACTAGAGAAGGAGTGACAGAGGTGGGTTCTGGTCCCAGCTCTACCATTTATCTCCTGTGTGACCTAAGACCACTGGTCCACCCTCTCTGAGCTTCAGAAAGAGATGACATAGAAAAGCGAGTATCCAAACGGGCAGAGGGACCAAAGAAGAACACAAGTGTCTTCAAACACCTATGAGGGGGATGTTCACACTGTCTCACATCCAACTTCCTGCCCAACGCTGGCCACCAACACCTTCTCAGGCTTCAGAGATTTCTTAAACTGATCATCAGTCTGACATTTATACAATGCTCCGGATTAGCCAGCTCCATCGGCCCTGCCCTGTAGTTTAGAAATGAGAAGGGAGAAAAAGACTCTCCAAGCATGCACCCACCGTGAGTTAGGACCGCCTAACAAGGCAAGATGCTTGGCGTTACAGCATTCAGTCTCTGGAAGAGGCAGACTCGGGTCCTCTCTGTGATCTGGCCAGACCTTGCAGTTCAAAAGCAGCCTGGCCAGCCAGGATCCTCTCAGAAACCCTGTCTTCAGGTACAGAGCCAAGCCCAGCAGACACTTAGCCCCTCCTCTGTGCGGAAGCCCTGCCCAGTGGAGCACAGGACCACACCCTGGCACATCACGGATCCTGGTCATACAGCTTTATTGATGAGCAGGGAGGACCCCACCCCACCCCGCCGCCAAATGAGGAACCGTAGCAGTGGGCACTGGGTGTCTAGGTCTAACTCTCATCTCTGCTCCCTCCCTGCCGGGACTCCAAGGAATTCCTCTCACTCTGTTGGCCTCTGTTTCTTCATCTGCAAAGTCAAGACTTAGGTTAGATCTTCTCAGGAACGTCCTTGTTCATTTCAGGTGGAAAGAGGGATCCCTTAGAAATTCACACATAAAGCAATGGCTCAAGACAGATGCTGTTCTCACACCTCCACAGCAGGCAAGCCAAGGAGGCCCTCGGAGAATCAGACGCAGCAGACCAGCCACTTCCGGCTTCACTGGGCGTCCTGTCTCCCCCCACTCCTGTGTTCAGGTTCTCTCCCCTGCAGCTGTCTCAGGTACAACAGTGGCAGCCTGGTCCTCTCCTTCTACCCCTGGTCCATATTACCCCTTCACCAGGCTCTGCCCACCCCTCAAAGTGAGGCCTCTCCAGAGATACCCAGGGGGGCTCTTCATCGAATTGGAGGAACAAACCTTTTGAGCAAATGTGTGTAATCACGAAGATGGGCCCAGCGGGAAAAGCACAACTGTTATCACTCACCTGGCATGCGGCCCTGCTTCCCCCTCCCCTCCAATCACTTTCCTCTTCAGTAAAGAGCTGGGCATGTGTCCACCAGAAGACACCCACCCACTTTCTTATGCCTGCCCCTCCTTCCTCCAGGGCTAATATGCCCTCTTGTCTCACGCCCACAACACACATCATGTCTGTAGTATCCACAGAAAGGCACGCCTGGAGCCCAGAGCCCAGAGCCCTGGCTGGCGGCAGTTGCTAAGAGACGGAAGATGCCCAGCTGGAATCTGGAGGGAGGCTTCTCGCTTGTACAGAGGCAGGATGGAGAGGAACGAGGAGGACAGGTTTTAGTGATAAATGTCAGCTCCACCAGCTCCTGCCTGAGGGTGAGAAGCATTTGCTCGGGATTACACCCAGCAGTGGCTAATCTCTCCAGCCCTCTGACAGCAGGAAGAGCTATAAATCGCATTTCTTCCCTGCTCCTGAAATATATGCCCTGAAACTAAGAAGGGGAAAGAAATCCCAAGAGAGAAGATAAAAGTTGGCCTTTTATTGTGTAAAACACACCGCTGAGAAGGATAATCTGAGGGCCTGGGCTGTGGCCATCAGTATTCAATCCTGGCTTCTCTGCTGACGCTGACGCCCTTGGGGACACAGAAACCAATACAAGTTCCTTACAGGGTGTCGTGAGGACTTAGGTTAGTAATTCCCTGGTGTACTAAGTGTAGCACCTGGTTTTCAGTCAGTTCCCACAGATGCCCATGTTCCCTGGATGCGGACTTCGAAAGTGAAGCAGGTGACTACGTGGCTTGTCCTGAAGAAAAGATGCACCTAAGGGGCAGCATGCAGCCACGCACACCAGTCCCCTGAGTGGCTGACACTTGCTGAGGGAAAAGACGTTCCCAGGGAGACCACCCACCGAATCTCTGTCCTCCCTTCGTCCCAAGATCTCCATGACCACAACACAGCCCTGCTGTCTTCATGCCCTCGTTAGCACACAGGTCCTGAGTGGCACTATCTGCCCACATCTTGTCAGGTAAGAGGCAGGAAGTGTGGCTGTTCTGAGCGTACAATAGACAAAACCCTCATTGCGGAAAGAGACCCAGCTCCCATCTGCGCCCTGATGAATCCCCTGTTGGAAAGTAGATAGCTCTGTCCCCAGAACCCTTGACTCCTCCGTGCCCTGCTATACAGGCATGGCTCCTGGATTCCAAGTGGGACACACAGAAGGAAGGTAACAGGCTTTCTTCACAGGGTCACACGTCAGTTGACAGAGGCAGGAGCCAGGGTCAGAGGAAGGAGTCACTTGGGATAGTGCCCTGAGTGGGCTGGGGAGGGACATTTCTAAGTCCTATAAAAAGCATGGATGTATTTGTATAAAAAGTCTGGCGCATGAAGAAGGAAGTGTCTGGCACAGTCTGGCAGTCGGTTCCTCAGAACTTAAACATAGAATTGCCATATGATTTAGCAATTTCACTTCTGGGTGTACACTCAAAAGACACAGACTCTAGGAGCCACTTGATGCCCGTGTCCATAGCAACAGTTCACACCAGTCACAGGATGGCCAAAACCCACGCTCCACCCGTGACTGGATAGAATGTTATCTGTCCTTTAAAAGGAAGAAAATTCCAACAGGTGCAGCAACAGGAACCTAGAGGACTTCAGAGTGAATGAAGCAAGTCTATAACCAAGGGACAAACACCGTAGGTGTCCACTCGTTCACGGTGCCTAACAGTGTCAAAATCATAGAGGCAGGAAGCAGCTGGTGGTCACCAGGGGCCGGGGAAGGGAGACAAGGGATTCTCCAGCAGGTGCAGGTACAGCAGCAGGGGAGACGAGCGTTCTGTGGATGGGCAGTGGGTGGTTGCACAGCAGTGGGGAGCGGCCTGTGCCACTAGCTGCATCCTTGAAAGGCTTAGGATGGTGGAGCTGGGAGGAGCTCAGAAACACAGCACTTGTGTAGCATGAACGAATTTGTACACACTCTATGCATACACACGCACAGGCTGAAATAACAGCCATCACAAAACATCCTGAAGGGTGACAGTGAATAAGATCTGAGATGGAAACTTCCAGAAGACTTCTGCATTATCCCTAGGTACTACCCATGCCGATCACTAAAGAGCCACCTGTGGTCTCTCCCCCCCCCCGCCCCGCCCCCACTGTCTCCTAAGCTGTTTTTCTCACTCCACACACTTGGGAATATGAGGCTTGGGTGACTGGATGTTCTGAGAGCTTCTCTCTGATGTTTCTAGAAGTTTCCATTTTCCAGGGACATGGTACCTGGGAAGTGGGCTAGGTCTAAAACCTTATCTCAAATAAGAAGGGAAGCCGCCCTGGGCTCCACCCTCCTCCCATGGCCAAGATGCCCAATCGGGTGGATGAGGACCAGAGCACGGAACATAGAAACCCCTCCCTTCCCAGTCCATACTACCATCTTCCAGCTAGAGAAGCCCTTACTCTCCCGTGGCCACCCCTGGCCAGAGGAGCCATTTGAGACCCTTTACAGATCCTACCAACAGATCTGATCCTTGTCTTATCCCAAAACAGGCTGCCTGGATAGCCAAAATAGGCTTCTGTGGAATGGGCTGAATTCAAACCCATCCCACAGAAAACCATCGGTTCTGGGGGCCCGAGAGGATGTAACTCGACCTTGCAGAAGATCTGCCTCCCTACCATGGACTAGCAGTTCCGGACATGCCAGCCCACACACGCTTCTGCCAACCATAGCAGGCAGTCAATGCCGTCGTATGCACCACCCTACCGGGAACCAGGTGCTATTGAGAGTCTGCCCTCTGGAGGATGTGACTTTTCCCAAGTCCCCAAATTCTCCAACATGCAGGGGAACAAAGGAGAGCAGCTTCTCCGAGCACAGAGCCTCTTGGATGTCTCTCCTGTTCCATCTAGAACAACCTAGCTGATTTGTCACCATGGTCTGTAACGTCAGGCTTCTTACCAGTGAGCAGTGTGTGAGGCGGGAGACGCTGGCGTCTTTATATTCTGGGTGAGCACACTGAGGCAGAAAGAGGGAAGGAAACGTGCTCAAGGTTGAAACATCTCGCAGATGGCAGAGCGGGTCCAGGACCCAGCATGGTCTCTTGCACATACCTTCAATTGCTACATAGAGAGAGTATGGGATGCTGTTTTCAATCATGTTGCTGTCCAGATCCCCCAACTCTCAGGTTCCAGTGAGGCTCAGGGGCTCGGCTCCGGTTAGCTCCCGTGGCTGCAGGAAACTTCCTCAGGCTGTAGGCTGTCAAACTCATTTCCCTCCAAGTTCAAGCTCCTGGCACTATCAACTGAGGTGTCCGTCTGCCAGCCTCAGCACCCTGAACCCCGAAAGTGTAGGTGAGCCCAGTTTCCAGGCAAAACTGGTGAGGGTCACTAGCAGCCTGGTTCCTGACCCCCCTACCCCCACCACAATGCGGTAAAAGCATTTTAATGTTGGAGATGCTGCTTCTCCAGAACCACAGCTCCCACCCCTGTGAGTCCTCAGGGTTCCGTGAGCTGCGGGTCAGAGCTGCACCATGACAGGCGCCCTGTGATCATCTTACAGCTGAGGTCTGCGGCTACGTCGGCCAGCCAAGCTCCACGCAGCATCCAGCCCATGTCTGCTCCTCCATTCATCCCCGAAGCCTAAACCATGACTCTCGAGACTCTAAAATGTCCATGTCAATGTCCCTCATTGGTTTCCCAAGGCCACCTTCCACACACACACACACACACACACACACACACACACTCTTCGCCATGGTACGTCCTACCACCTCCTGGATGCCCCTCGCCTCTAAGCCTGCCAGCGCCATCTGCCTGAGCACACTGGGAGTCCTGTGCCTCTGAGATGCTGAGCTCTGTTGAGCTGCCCAAGCCTCCAGCACCAGCTGGACCAGCACGCTCAGTTCCTCGCCCACCCCCTTCCCAGCCTAAATTAAGATCTCCAGAGAAGAGCCAGCTGCCGCGCAGAGGGAAGCAGACGAAAGGAGTGGCTTTGGGAGGCACAAAACGAGTCACTGTGTCCGCCTCCAGGCCAGGTCCCTCAGGAGCTCGGATGAGGAGCAAAGACACCCCACACAGCTCACGTCTGGGGTCAGAAAGTAAGTCCCAGCGAGCCTGGAAATGGGCTGAGACATGCACCGTCACCCCCAGGAGCTGCAGGGCAGAAGCCACCCCATGCCCAACACAGATCAACAGGTACACAGTGTCTCCTCTGCCAGTGAAGGGACATTGCTCAACCCATAGGAAAAAAGAGAGCTTTGACACATGTTATAGTGAGTGGCCCTGGAGAGAGTTGGGCAAGGGGGAGGAAGGAGGGGGAGGAGGGAGGGGAAGGAGAGGAACACTACTTGATTCCATTCATCCCAAAGTAGTCAGTTTACAGACAGCTGTTGCCAGGGGTGGAGGAAGGATAGGGGAGTCACTGCTGGATGGGTGTGAAGTCCCAGTTTTATGGAGTGAAAATATTGTAGAGCTTGGTGGTGTAACAGTGTGAAGGTACTCACCACTGCAGCTCTGTGTATTTTAAACGGCTTAGTCGGTAAAGTTTATTAGACGTTATCGTGATATAAAAATTCTAAAACATATTAAGAGCGGAGAGAGAGGGCTATTTTGCAAACTGTGGCATGGGTCTACAGCTCAGAGTCTTGCCTATAAGGAAGACTCTGTGCTGGAGGCTGAGAAGGAAGGCTCTACATATGCATTTCCAGGGCCAGCTAAAATGTGACACACACACACACACACACACACCAGCACCAGCCCAGGTTTTCTGAACCCCTTCCTCGGGGCTCAGCCCCAGAATGGTTCTGATCTGCCATCATTCTCCTTATAGTCAAGTTAAAGGATTTTGTTTTTTTTTTTTTACTCTGACGGTGCCCTTGGGCTGCCTGGCCAAGCGTGGAGCATCCTAGGGAGGGGGGCAATTCTTCCTGGAGACTTACTGTCCTGTGTCTAGAACACCCTCAACCCTAGCCTCCATTGGCCATCCTGAATTTGGTCAGATCCAGGCTTCTGGTGCCCAGATATTGGGGCGGCCTCACTTCCTGTTTCCTAAGAGGTATGTTTGTTCTACTCCAGGGGGAGGACCATTAGCCAGCCCCATCCCGTGCCCCTCAGCCCACCAGCCCCGCCTACCTCCTCCCTCGTCCCCTAGGTCCATACAGTCAGTGGAAACCAGAACTGTGTGACAAATGACTGAGGAGGTCCTGGGGATACCATCTCATTCTACAGCCATTATTGTGACTGACCTAAACCCACATACCCAGGCCCCAGTCTCCAGGGTGACACCTGAAGGCCCTGGTGTCCTGGCAACCAGGAACAATGGCCCCTGGGAAAAGCACACAGAGTTTGGGAAAGGGCAGTCTTTTCTCTGTGCCCCTGGATAGGACGGGGCCTTTCCACCATACAGGCGGGGTCTAGAGTAGACTGCAAGCCACCGACGAGGCCCAGGGGCCCAGCCACATCCTCCTCGTCATCACCACAGCCCAGCCCAGAGTCACAGAAACCCCTCCACCTTGGGCTATGTCAGCTGCTCTTTACTGCATGAAGGTCCCTCACGGTGACTCACATCTGTTAAGGATGTCTCTAACAGACATCCCTCCACCAAGGCTCAACTCAGTACTTTCTCCCCCAGACCCGATTCAAGGAATAGGCTCTTCCAGTGGCATCTGTGGTCGCCTTGGGCCACTGTAATGCCATCCACGTGGCCTTCGGTTCTCTGGGCAGACTTCTCAGTTTGGTGATAGAGGCTCTGGAGAAGAGGAGAGGGGACACAGGTTTCCGCCACTCTCTCCCAGCCAGTGATGTTCTCACTGCCAGCTCTGGACGAGTCATCACTCCGCCATCTGCACGCCCCCACCTATGAATGGGGATCACAGCCTCTCCAAACCTGCTGGGAAGGTTTACGGAAACCATGTGCTCCCCGGACCTCAGTATGCAGAGCGTCTCTGCTCTGAGTAACACTTCCATCCTTGGCAAAACCGAGACCAGACCAAGCTGACTGTGCCGTTCATCATAACTCCTCACACCATGGAGGCCATGAAGGCTGAGCTGCGTGGGTGTGAGTTCCAGCTCCCAGTCCCACAAAGGACCCCTGCATAGGGTTCAGCAGAGGTGACGCAACACTAACACGCCACGGAGGCTGCTATTGGTGGGATGACTCCTGCCTGCCTGCACATGGAATTCTGTGGCTGGTGCTGGGATTGACCCCAAGGCCTCAAACACACTTAGAGATTTCTCTCTCTCTCTCTCTCTCTCTCTCTCTCTCTCTCTCTCTCTCTCTCTCTGCCTCACCTATACCCTTGGTCTTTTTTTTTTTTTTTTGAGACGGTTTCTCTGTGTAGCCCTGGATGTCCTGGAACTCACTTTGTAGACCAGGCTAGCCTTGAACTCAGAAATCTACCTGTCGCTGTCTCTAAAGTTCTGGAATTAAAGGCATGTGCCACCATTGCCCAGCCCCTTGGCTTTTAAAAATCCACCCAAGTCCTATATATCTTTTTGAAAAATACACAAGAAAATTTCTAAAAACACTCATTCACTGAATTTTTGAGCAATGTTTGTTTTCTTTAGCCTGGAACTCTGTGTTTTGCCCCATCACCAACCAGGGAGGAAGGAAAGAAGGGTCATGGCTGGTATTCTAAAGATGAGATGTAGACTTTTGAGGTCAAGGACACAGAGAGAAGGTTTCCCTGCTGAGAGGGGTACAGGAGCTGAGGCTGAAAGGGACAGATGGACAGACGGCACCCAGTCCAAAGGAACAAACCCAACTGAAAATCGTACACATAGACAATGGCCCAGCACAAATACCACAGCCAGAAGATGCCAGAATGCCAAGGGTGCTGCAAAACAGGGGACAAAACTCAGCTGTCACCAATCTGACTTAGCAGGAAGCAGAGAGAGAGAGGGTGGCCCTCACGAGTGCTGAGTGCTACACTCCCAGTACTCGCTGAGCTCAGCTTCAGTGCTGAGTGCGGAAGAAAAGTGTGTGTGTGTGTGTGTGTGTGTGTGTGTGTGTGTGTGCTCCCTCTGCTCCTGTTGATTCGGCACAGCCCTGCATGGGTGACCACCTGAAGTTCAAATAAAAGTCCCCCTCTTCAGTAGCTTCTGACCCAAATTCTCTATCAGCTCAGGAAAGCTGAAACGGCGGCAGGAGACAATCTTCTCTTTATCACTAAACCCCAAGATGCGGGTGAGGCAGCTGTAGAAATAACTGTTTAAGTCTTGTTACAAATGAAGCATGAAGTCTGGGGGCGTGGGGGAGGGGCAGAGCCCTTGCTGAGCATGTGCAAGACACTGGGTTCAATCCCCAGCACTGAAGAAAAACAGGAATGAGGAGAGAAGACAGAGGAAGAGGAAGGGAGATCAGACCTGGGGGAGGCCCGGAGCAAGAGAGCAAGAGAGAATGAATGAATGAATGAATGAATGAATGAATGAATGAATGCTGAGGCACTCTGCCTGGCCTGGAAGGCTTGGAGTTCCAGAACAGTCTTTGCACATGCATCCAGGAGCCGGTACAGCTGCTGCCTGACTCACCAGCCCTGACTCTGCTCTTGCGTAGTCTCCTGCTTCTGAGCAGGTTGCTGGGTTTCCCCTAGACCTCTCCACTTCTGCTTCGAGGGCCTCTCATTTCACTCCTGAGGAAATAGCTTTGGAGGCTTACTGTTCAGTACAAAGTCAATGAAGACTCAGACACAAAAGCCACCAATCACAGGTCTAAAAGCCTCTGTCCCAGAAGGAGACAGCACCCCGAGGAAAAGTACACAGAGTTTGGGAAAGGGAAGCTGAATGCCGTGAGACCCATCAAAGCTGAGGGCAGTGACTGAGCCTGCAGACAGAACGACTGGTGGGCTGAGGTCAAGGTCCCAAGCCTGTACCCTAGGCAGGGGGCATCAGGGGTGGCAGCGGGGCCAGGCTAGGAAGCACAGAAGGACACTCAACCATCCATCTGCCTCCCAAAGCACTCACGGAGCCCAGACCTGGGGTGTGGAGTGTTTGTTCCCAGCAGAAGCAGAGCAGTCTAAAGGTTTCCACTACCTAAAGAAGACAGGGCAGTTGGGTGGGCTCCAGGGATGTCTTGGTACAACTCTCGAGTTCAAGAAAGTATTGGGGTAATGGGTAAATTGGTACTGGAGTGGAGCTAGCCTGGAGCTCACTACATAGCCTAGGCTCTTGTGGATAGCCCTGGGCTTGTATTTTGAGGCTAATTCCACTCCTCAGAGGGGCTGAGATGAGGAGTTGCCTTGTGAACCTTCTCCCCACCTTAACTTTTCAAATAAAGGCTTGAGCCAATGATTGAGCAGGAGGAAGGGGGAGGAGCTGAGAGTTTGGGGGAGGAGCTACGGAGGATGGAGGGGCAGAGAGAGAAGCTCATGGCCTGGAGAAACTGCAAGTTATATGGGATAATATAGATGGGAATAGAGTAGTGTAGTGGGAGATCCGCCCAATCTAGGCTTGTAGCTTGTATTGCTACTGATTGAGTTGACATTTTTTTTACCAGGTAAATAGGTTGGAAACAAAGTAGCAACACTAGGCTATATAGTGAACTTACAGAAATGCCCCTGTCTCCAGTCACCTAGTTCTGAGATTTCAAGTGTGAGCCTCTATGTCAGCCTCAACTCAATATGCTCTAGCCTTACTTTAAAGATGTCTATGACTGGATTGAAGTCTTGGTGAAATCCATACCTGGCACTATTATCTGTCAAAGACCTATGACTGGAGAGGTCATGAGACCCAGGACAGGGCCTCCTACTATTCTTCTGTTGAGTGGATGCACTAATAAAGCATTACAACCACAGATTAGCATCCTCCAAGCTTCCTCAGAGAAGCTTTCATGTGGAGTAGATGTTGATAAACCTAGAGACCAGAACTGAACAAGGTGCAGAGAAGAGAGTCTTGAGAACGCTCGGCACCAAATGGAACATTTATATCAAGCCTCCTCCTTCGAAGGCTCAGGAAGCAGGGAAGAGGGAGCATAGAGTGTGAAAGCCAGAGGTGACAGAGGATGCAAGGAAACGGAGTCTTCATCCAGAGCAAAGTGAGCTAAACAAAAAGCTTCAGGCCCTTCTCTGTGTCTGTGTCTGTGTCTGTGTCTGTGTCTGTGTCTGTGTCTGTGTCTGTGTCTGTGTCTGTGTCTGTGTCTGTGTCTGTGTCTGTGTCTGTGTCTGTCTGTCTCTCTCTCTCTCTCTGTCTCTCTGTCTTTCTCTGTGTCTCTGTCTCTGTCTCTGTCTCTCTCTCTTTCTCTCTCTCTCTCTCTCTCTCTCTCTCTGTGTCTGTGTCTGTGTCTGTGTCTGTGTCTGTGTCTGTCTGTCTGTCTCTCTCTCTCTCTCTCTCTCTCTCTCTGTCTCTCTGTCTTTCTCTGTGTCTCTGTCTCTGTCTCTCTCTCTCTCTCTCTGTGTGTGTGTGTGTGTGTGTGTGTGTAAAACCCTTTAAATAAAAATAAAGACAAACCATCCCTCCTGGGCTTTTTACAGAGCGCACCATGATTTAGTTCCCACAGCAAGGCAGCAAAATCAAAGAAATCTTTCCATTTAACAAGTCCCCAACTCCAGAACGTAACAAAACACACCGTGGAGCAGGCGGTGGGGCACCGGGGGTGCTTTTCAACCTCTGTTCCCTCTGGGTAAGAGATGACAGTGACAATGGGGCCTGGATTGGAGCAGATTGAGCTGGGATAAGTCTTCCATGCTAGCGTCAAAGCAGATCTCTGCCAAGCCCTCCCCCTCGACAAAGACTGATGCTGCGGGTGATGAGCCAGACAGCCCGGCATCCTTCCACTTGGGCCTCAACCCAGCCACTCCAGTTAGAGCAAGTGGGGGAAAAGGGCCCTGTGCTGATTTAGGTTCAGCCCTCTTGTCAGCACAGAAAAGCAGTTACTTTTACATTTTAATTTCTCTGAAAAAATGTTCTTTCCAGGGCTGGGGCACAACTCAGTGAGTAGAGTGCTTGTCTCGAAGGCACCAAGCCCTGGGTTCCATCCTCAGCACAGGGTAAAAGCAGCTGCAGGAGGCAAAGGCAGGAGGATCTGAAGTTCAAGGCCATCGTCATCTGCATGGACGATGTGAATGTCCTGCATCTTTATCTGTGTGAAGCCAGCCTGGGCTGCAGAATATTTGTCTCCAACTGGTGGTGGTGGTGGTGATGATGATGATGATGAGCAGAAGGGAGGAAGAAAGGAGAGAAAGAAAGAAGAAATAGGGAGGGGGAGGTTAGCAATACAACGATTTCAGCCTAACGATGAAGAAAAAACAAGTCTTCCTGTAATCTCCAGTCAGGAACATAAGATCCAAACTGGATCACTTCGGAAAGGGACATTTTGTGCTTCATTTTTTCTCTTACTGAGAACAATCATTACACTTGATTGCCAGACTGAATGCCCACAGTCTTAGCCAGGCATTAAAGTTCCTTGGTTCTGTCTGTTAAAAAAAAAAAAAAAAGCTTTGCACAGTGGCAGTATCATAGCCAATGAGGTTTATCTGAGGCATGATTATTGCTAATTGGGGAAAAAAAAGTTGTAAATCATAAAAACGTTTTGGAAGTTTGCTCAGCATTAGTAACTGGATAATAGAAATTTAACTTCTCTCTCCATAAATATGTGTGTGTGTGTGTGTGTGTGTGTGTGTGTGTAATCTTACATATATAAATGGAAGAACTTGAACTAAACACCAGAAAAAACACAAGCTTAGTATTTCTCAAATGGTCTTGCTGCCATCATCTTAGGGAACTGGACCAGGATTATCAAACTCTTTAACCCTTTATCCGGATGAGAAAATTGAGTCTCTGGCTGGGAAGATGGCTCAGTGGGTAAAGTGACTGGTGAGCAAGTGTAGGGACCTGAGTCTGGGTCGCCAGAACGCAGGTAAAGGCTGGGTACTTTACTAAGTGTGGGAGCACGCCCTGTCACCCCAGCCCTCCTGTGGGGAGAGGGGAGGCACACAGGGGAGTCCTGGAAGCTTAAGGCCCAGCAAGCCTGCTGTGCCAAGAGGGGAAGAAGAGACTGTGTTCAAACAAGGCGGAAGGCTGAAAGTGTGAAAGGAAAAGGAAAATAACATCAAAGATGCAGAAAGGGAAAAGAAGAAAGAAGATATATATGTATGTATGTATGTATGCATGTATGCATGCATGTGTGTGCACATGCATGTGTTTGTGTGCATACACACTTGTGTATATATGCATGTACATACATATACACTTTGGTAATACACATTTGTGTATATACATACACACTTGTATATATACACATATACATACACATTTGTGTACATACAAACACACTTGTTTATATACATACATGCATACATGCTAACACATACGTGTACATGGAAAGGTCATGATGAAATCCCTTTCCTTTCTATGATTTTTAAAAACAGCACAGAGCACAGGTGGAGGGCAAGACCTGGGGCTAGAGATTATCCTCTGACCTCCATTCTTGAGCCATGATGTGCACACATGCATGCACATGAGCAGGCGTGCTTACAGGCAAATACACACACACACACACACACAGAGATTTTTTAAAAGCAAAGAAAACCAAGTTGGAGACTTTGCTCCAGGTTAAGTAGAAGAGTGGCTGACTCCAGGGCCCAGAGTCCTAATTCCGTATTCTGTCTGTCCCCTGATGAACGTCATTTCGTCAAGGCCAGAAAAGACAGTGTCCAAATGGAAGAAGCTGCCCCAGGCTTTCACCGTGTAAACGGCTCACTCGTTCCTCTAGAAATACACTGCAGAGCCTTACCTTGACTTCCGCCATCAATAGATGGTGCCAATCTGCAAAGGGCATATTGGCGGGAGCCCAGGGGACAGTCACTAAGGTCTGTGGTGAGTGCTCAGACCCACTGCCAGTCGTCCCTGAGGGAACAACTGAGGCTGTCCTCATGCTAAGGCTGGCTGGCTGTGAAAGATGCCATCAAAAGCCATCGATAAATGTATTCGGGCTCTCGCTTGACTGTAAGAACCTGCCCCAAAATGATTTCTTGTCCTTCGTTTCCTGCAAACGAAGGTGTGACTTGTAGGAAATTGACTCCCGTTTTCCAGTCGCCTCTCAAGCGGTGAGACGTCCAGATCCTCAGATGCTGAGACTAAAATTCAATATGTCCCAGTCAGGAGAAGATGGATGGCAGTGGGGGACGTTGGCACAGCTGCGTGGCCAATGTGCATGCGTCCATCCCTGTGAAATACGGCCGTTCGCACCTACTCATTTTCCTTCATATTTCCCCACCCCCACCCCAGCCCCGTTTCATGGGTACTGGGAGGGGAGAGGCCGGCTATAAACCAGCCATCAAACCCTCACAACTCAAACCATCCCCTTGAGAAATGAACAACAGCAGGAAGCTCTACCACTAACTCCGCCTAAACCCAAGGCCATGCCTAATTCCTCCTCCTCACGCCCGTGCCCGACAAATGACTGCACGCGGCAGGCTAGTAATACGTTAGCTGGTTGAGTGAATCCACCAGCATCCACCCAGAGGCAGCCCCCGGTCCAGATTCACAGGGTGGGGTAGACTGCCTCTCAGCCAGCAGCAGGCTGGGGGGGGGGCGGGGGGCGGCTCCAGAATTCCCATCACCACCGCCTTCCGGCTAAGATGAGGCAGGGAATTCCCATGGCCTTTCTGAGGGATGTTCACCATGGGAAACTGGAAGTCCTCAGGGGTCTAAGGCCAGCTGCTACTTTGCAAACACCAATTGGGGGTCGCATTAAGGATTCACACCATGGCCCAGAGTCTTGGAGGAGGGGTCCACAGTGTCCCCATCAGTTGTGTGTGTGTGGGAGGAGGGTGGATCTCTCTCTTCTTTCTTAAACATTCCTAAGGGCTCTGAAGAAGACAGATAAATGAACAAAGACAAATAAATAAAAAGTTGCTTCTTTTTTTTTTTAAAGAGTATTATTAACTTGATCAAAAAACAGTTGGTGTGTAAGAGACAGAACCCAAGCCTTCACTGACAGGCGCGCTCACTGTTCTAGACTCCAGGACGCCTCGGGTTGTCTGGGGAACCCCACGGAAGCCATAAAAGTCCAAATACAAACTGTGAAATGGCTTCCTCCAAAAGCCCCCAGGCAATAAATACTGTCCCCTTTGGGGAGGTGACACGTTCAAAGGGTCTTTGTGGAAATGGCATGCAGAGCCCCTGGGCGTCCCCATCTTCAGGCTCCTGTTCTAGGAGCACAGTGTGAGTCCCTGTGGGTACACACAGGGAGGCCGCCTCCCCGCCCCCATTAGCACAGAGCTTCAGTCCTGCATTTTACCTTTGTGCCAGGCATTTACCCTGAGCCTCTGCTCGCCCTCACTCCTCGAGCACTGCAAAGCAGTGTGGATTCTCACCCTCTAGCCATCGCTCGCCCTGGCCACATCTCCAGGAGCCATGACATCTCTGGCTTCGGCCTCGGGGAGGGTGACAGCGGTGCTTGTCTCCTTGCCAAGGAGGATGTCACAGCACCAAAATTTATGCGCCAGTTTTCCTTGTACCAGCTTTTCCCAGGTTACCTCCCTGCCCATTACTACCCCATTAGTTGCCATGTGTTCCCCCTAAGTGTCGCCAGCCCACACTGTCTCTTTGTTGGCTTTGCAGCACCCGCCAGCCCCTCCCCAACTACAGATGCAACTTCAACTTCTCATTGTAAGATAGTCCCCCCCTTACCTCCCACCCCCCTCCTGCTGCAGGCCAGGGAGCCTGTCGCAAAGCAAACCCCCCCCCCCGAAGGGACTCTCTGCTCTGTTGGACAGTATGAGTAGTCCCCAGATTTGCCTGACGCCCCTGGTTCTGTAGGAACACCCTTCCTTATTGGTATTCCTACTTGGCCTCTGAGGTCTGCCCACAGAAGCGCCTTTGTTGAAAGATCCCAGGGTGCAGAAACCAGGCTCCCAAAGCAAGGGTGTCAACCTCAAAAGGGGACTGAGTCCATGCACAGGGAGGCAAGTGAGAGGGGCCAGGCAGCTGAACACTACTCCCGAGAAGTGCTGTGGCAAAGCCACACCTCCTGTCCTGTTCTCAAACCGATTCATCGGTATTGTGTCAAATCCGACTCTCAAATGTGAAACAGAATCTAGGGTCTGGCAAATATTTTTGTTCAACAGTTCATTTGAGCCCCTTTGCCAGAGGACGGCTTCCAACTCAGAGTCTTGGGTCAGGGGAATGTCATGCTTGGTTCACCTGCTGGTTTCACAGCGTGATCAGAGGGAGGCCATGCTCTGTGCCCAAATGCACCCCTTGCTAACGACTGTGTTGGGGGCACCCCCAAAGTTGCCGTGCCTGGGCTTCCAGTTCTGCATACATCCTGACAGAAATGGACAAAGCTGCTCCTTCCAGGGAAGAGGGAGGAGTGGACAGCCCACCGCCCAAGTCAGGCAGTACCCTCAGGGTTTAGGAAGCCTGCCCCATGGGGGACAGAACACACAGAAAGGCTTCCCCAGATCTCCTGCCCACTGTGCCCAGCTTCTGGAACAAACCGGTTCCCTCATCCTCGGAGCAACTCTTCATGAGGCTTTGAAATTGCTCCCAGGTTTATCTGCATTTTCTTCCCCTCGCTCTGAACACCCCAGGCCTGAGGGTGTACCCCACATGAAATGCTTTCCAGATGGCTCCCAATGTTTGCCACCCTCCTTCAGAACACAAACACCCGCAGCAAACACACACCCAGGTGCCTGGCACTGTCCTCTGGGTGTGTGTGCTTCAGTTCCTTTAATGTCTGACAAAATGGACTTCAAGGGAAAACCAGTCAGGAGAGATAAAGAAAGTCATTTCACGCCGATTGGGGAACGATCCATCGGGACATTGCAGGTCCAAACACAGGCGACAGCACAGGTGAATCCTGTTCCATAAAACAAGCCTGTCAAGAAGAAAGTCACAGGCCAGCCTAACCTGGTCACCATGGGGCCCGCACAGCAGCAGAACAGAGACACGTCGCGCTAACGACATCCTATCAGACGAACTTAACAGATGGAATGCTCTGTGAAGCGTTCCAGCCCTGCATTGTCGATGCACATTCTTTTCAGCAGCTCCATGCTTTCTCTAAGATAAATCTTCACACATCGGGACACAAAACGAGCCTCAAAATCACAGGAAAGATGAAACCACCTCTTGCATTCTACCAACCATGAAAACAACAGCAAGCAAAAACCAGAAGAAAAAAATAATCCACAAACTCATGGAGGCCAAACCACACACCACTGAATGAAGAAATCCTAAAATTAAGAGAAAATGAAGACACAACACAGCAAAAGCTATGGGAAACAACAGAAGCAGCCCAGGAGAGAAGGAAGCTCATCACCTACAAACGTGTACAATAAAAGACTAGAGGCTCAGTGGGTAAAGGTGCTTGCTGCCAAAATCTTATTACCTGAGCTTAATCCCCAGGCCTGAAAGAACGGCCAAAAGCTGGCCCTCTGAACGCCACACACATGCAATGGCATTCATGCACTAACACACACACACAAACACATACACACACAGACACACAGAAACACTCACACACACAGACACACACATATAGAGACACACAGAGACACACACACAGAAACACACACAGACACACACACATAGAGACACACAGAGACACACACACACAGAAACACACACACATAGAGACACACAGAGACACACACACACACACAGACAGACACACAGAAACACTCACACATACAGACAGACACACACACAGAGACACAGAGACACACACACAGAAACACACACAGACAGACACACACACATAGAGACAGACAGAGACACACACACACAAACACACACAGATACACAGAAACACTCACACACAGAGACAGACACAGAGACAGACAGACACACACAGACACACACAGACACACACAGAGACACACACAGATGCACCTACATACACAAAAGGAAAATAAACTTTTTAAATGTATTAAAACAAAAAGATTGAACATGAACAACTTACAATGACCTTATAGCCTTGGAAAAATAAGTGCAAGCCAAAGCAAGGAACATCAGACATAAATAATTAAGAGCCAAACAGAAATTGTTGAAGTAGAAACCAAAAAAAAAAAAAAATTACAAAGAATCAATGAAAAAAGTAGGTAAATTAACCGAAAGAGAAACAGAGAACAGCAAGATCAATAAATGGAAATGAAAATAGAGACATTACAACAGATACCAAGATAGTCAAAACATTGTAAGAACATGCCTTAGAATTATATTCTATTAAAATTCAAAAGGAGATGAGACTTTGCCGGTGGATAGGACCTGCCAAAGTTAAACCAAGGTGGGACTTTAAAAAATGTAGACAGGTCTATAACAAGCCAACCATACTGAAACAGCAATTAAGTCTCCCAACTAAAAATGTCAGTGGGGCCTGGGGGATGGCTCAGTAAATAATGCTTATTACACAAGTAAGAGGACCAGAGTTCAAATCCACAGAACGCATGCAAAAGCCAGACATGGCAGTGTGTGTCTGTAACCCTAGTGATCCTGTAAGACAACAGGAAATGAAGTGACACAAGACACTCTGCCACAAACAAAGTGGGAAGCATGGGCTGATACCATGATGAAAGCATTTTTATTGTGTATGCACGTTTTCACTCACAAGTATGAACATACACGTCACACACACACACACACACACACCACCACCACCACCACCACCACCACCACCACCACAATTTTGAAAGCAAAATAAATAAAGTATTTAAATCTCAGCTCAGAAAGCATTGCTGTGGAATTCTATCAGGGCTTTAAAAAAAGAATTAGCACCAATCCTTTTCAAATTATTCCATAAACTAGACACAGAAGGAATGTTTCCAAACTCAGTTCACATAGCTAGTCATTACCTTGATACTCAAACTAGACAGATACAAAAAATCATATAATAATTGCTCTAATAAACATAGATTTGAAAATTCTCAATAAAATATTTGCAAGCCGAATTCATGACCACATTTTGTTAAAAAAGACTTAGAAACAGAAGCAGGGTTGGTTAAGAAGAACGCAGAACTAACAGGAGCGGGCAGGGCAAACCAGGATAAGGGCGTCGGGCTGCGAGAATGATCAAAATACGTTATGTGTATGTATGAAAATGCCATAATGAAACCCATCATTATGTATAATTGATGAATGCTAATAAAAACATTTCTAAAGCACAGGCAGATCTTAACCAGGGAAGGAAAGTGAACAGAGCTGACGTCCTTGAAGAAAACCGTGGCTCCAGGTCCATTAAACGGTGACAAGGCACCATGGGAAAACTGGCTCGCAGCCACCATCAGCTCACAAGACTCATGAATACTAACAAGTTACAAATTGTCTCATTAAAATGTGAAGGAAAAAAAATGTTCGACGTAGCACCGCTACATCCCGGTGCTAGGAAAGCTAAACACGAGATCTTAAGTTCGAGACCAGACTCCGCTACTCAGCTATTCAGGGAGACCCTGTTTCAAAAAAGAAAAGCTAAGGTGCGAGAGATGGCTGTATGTGTAAGAGAGAGCTAAAATCGCTCCCTGCACTGCACAGATTTAAGAACCTAAGTTCAATTCCCAGAACCATGCAGAAGGAGAAAACTCCTTAGTTGTTCCTTAACTCGACATACATACTGCAGTATGGATACCCACATCACACACACACACACACACACACACATGCACTCTTCAGGTACACACATGCACACACACACACACACCATCACCACCACTACATCACCACCAAAATAATAATACATTTTTTTAAATAAAGAAAACTTACAACTCATATCAAAGTCTGAGAATTCTACTAGGAAGCTGTCACCCAATAGACTCTGGTGACTCTAGCCTGTCAGTGGCTGTCTTTTAGCAAGCCCTGACACCAGACGCAATCTGACCCCGTAAAGCCCACTCTTGCACTGGTTCCGGCTAGCCCACTCTGTCAGGGTTCTGGAAAAGATAGTTCAAATGAGCCAGGGACTTTGGAGAGACTTGAGGGTGTCTGAACCAGTTTTTACTGTTCCTTTCCCCAGCCCGCACCCCCAAGGCTACCTGCAAGAACAGGGACACTCCGAGCCCCCTGGGACCTACTAGGCTCATGCAGATTCCTCATTAATGCTGGGGATGAAGCCAGACAGGTATGAGGTGGAGGGACATCCGGGAGTCTCCACCTTGAAACAGAACATTGGGTGCAAGAGTTAGGGCAGGAACAGCTAACACAACAGTGGTTCCCAGCCAGAAAATATATCTTTTTTTTTTTTAATTTCCCACCATGCACCCAAACCCAGCAGTTGAAAGAACTGGGCTGTTAAAATAATCTGCATCAATAATGCATCCTCCCAAATTAATCAGCTCCCAGGCAGGGCCTCTCACTCTGCAGGCTGACTACAGAGTCTGCCCACACTGCCAGGCTCAACAAACCAAAGACAGCACACTGAAATAGCACACTGAATTCTAGCACAGACTCAGAGCATCCTATGGAACTCCACCAACTGTGCTTTGAGCTCCTTGGGACCCCTGGCCTTGATGTGTCCTAAGATCCCAGAGCAGGAAGTGGAACCACTCGAGCTACAGTGTTTCCAGTAAAGGGGGAACTAAAGGAGATGCCGCCCCAGGCCATCACCATCAGACTGGAGTCTGTTTCCAGACATTCCAGGCTACAAAAGCCTATCTCTGTCTCTCTGTCTCTGTCTCTGTCTACCTGTCTATCTGTCTCTCTCTCTCTCTCTCTCTCTCTCTCTCTCTCTCACACACACACACACACACACAGGGCTCATCAGACCCTACCTACATGTGCACATGCCTATCATGGCTCCCAAGTCCATCTTCATCGGAACCCCTGCCCACCTCCTCCCACCACTAGGAACACCATTTTTTCCTCAAACACTAGCTCTGTGCTTCTCTAGTTCCTGGAAGCAAGGGTCATGTCCAGGGCTTCCTGTGACTGCCCTGATAGTAAGGCCCAGACAACTCTTTCCACACAGCATGTAACATGCCAGCGGCAGATGCTTTTAGGCTGCACACCGGCCCTGAGCCCTGAGCGACCCACATCACATCTGCTGGCCACAGGCCAAGGCTGAACCAAGTTGTGTGGAACCAAGTCCACTAATCGGGAGCCTAACCCGTGGGAGCACAGCGTGGATCCCAGAATTATCGAGGAAGGGAAGAAAAGCCTGGTGATCTCAACACGCAGCCTCTGAACAGCCGGCCAGCAGGAATATGGTGAGTCTCACCAGCCTGACAAACCCACTTATGCCAAAGAAAGCAAGACAACCCCAAACCCTTGTGAGACTCTTCAGCCAGTGAGGAAAGGAGGGTGCAGGGTTAGGAAGAATACAAACGGGCTGTAACTGAGGTCCCAATGGCCACTAAGACGGCATGATGGGCAATGCAAGCCAGGGGCCGTCTAGGGCTGGCTAGATAAAGAGAAGGTGGCATATCCAGGTGGCAGTAAATTGAAGAAATCTTGGTACAATGCCATTAAGTCCACTTAGGTGACATAGGACAGGCAAGTCCTTGAAATCAGAAAGCAGAACAGGGAGTTAGGGCCACTGTTTAAAGGAGACAGGTTTGGGGAGACTGCCCCTATATGTGGACAGTGGTGATGGGGTGCAGCTAATGCCCCTGGAGAGTAAGTAGCACTCTCTGTGGTTAAGGCAACCGTCCGCTGTACAAACTTTGCTACAGTGTCATAAAAGGTCGAGAGGACACTGAGGAAGCAGTAACCATTTCTCCCTATGGAGGCTGGGCCAGTTCAGACCACTGAGAGAGAAGCCTGTGAGACTGAGGTATAGGCCGGTGGCCCTCCCACCCTGTCTCAGGACCAGTGAGCGGGAGAGGAGGTTTTACATGGAGAGTCTAAGACTCATCTGCCTAGTCACCTCGCTGCCTGTCAACAACTCCAGATTCCTCCTCCTAGAAGATGTAAAGTCTGACTCCTTCTATGCTTGTTTCCAGGGAATCTCTGCATAACACTGAGCAGTGGGGGCCCTGCTCATGGCGCAGATGGTTTTCCTATGTGTCCACGGACACTTTTTCCACCTCCATGTGTGACAGCACTCCTCGGGACAAACCCACCTTCCTAAGAAATCTTGGAGGCAACCTCTGTTTGACAACTCTCTAGTTTCCAAGGTTTTCTGTGACAAAGCTGAGTGGCCTGGTGAGCCTGTGTGGCCAGCATGTCCCCTGCTTCCACAGTCAGATCTGTGCTTAGCCCGGTGAGCCTCAGTTCCGCCGCCATAAGACACGGGGTTGCATGGGATTGTAGCCACCGAAAGCAGAAATGGAGTTGAAAGTGTCTGGCATGAAAGACTGAACAGATGGTTATATAACAACTCCATGTTGCAAATGATATTAAACTTAATTTTGTATGTGCATCTTGGAGAGATGACTCAGTCGATAAAACACCTGCCACATAAGTTTGAGGATCTGAACTCAGATCCCCATTCCTCTCACAAAAAGTCAGGAACAGCAGCACGCATGTACAGCCACAGCACTGGGGGGAAGGGTTGAGAAGGAGCACAGAGACAGGTAGATGTCCAGAGCTCAGTGGTCAGCCGGTCGAGATGATAAGTGAGCTCTAGATTCAACGAAAAACACTCTGTCAAAAACTGAAGGAGAAGGAGAACAGTAAGAAAGATGCTACCAGCTCTGGCCTCCAGAAACATACATGTCTACACATGCACCTGCATGCACATATATGCATGTGTGCAGATGCACACGCATGCACACACATGCTCGTACACTTAAACACCCATAAGCAAATTTGAACACTAAGCCAGGCATACTACTACACAACTGCAGTCCCAGCACCCATGAGGCAGAAGCAGAAGATCATGAGTACAAGACCAGTGTTGTCTATAGAGTCAGTTGCAAGCTAGCTATGACTACACAGTGAGATAGTGAGACCCTATCTTTCTTTTCTTTTCTTTTCTTTCTTTCTTTTTTTTGCCATTAAGTTTGTGTTTATTTGCCTCAAAGCAATAAATAACTTTAACATCCTAAGTTTTCATGTACCAATATGAATAATTGTTTTTCCAACTTAATCATGGTTTTTTTGGTATTAGATCTCTACAGAATATGCTTATTAATTAATGCATGCTCCTATATCTTTTTTTTACTTTTCTCTTATACATTACATCCTGACCAGTTTCCCCTCCTCCACTCTTCCCAGTCCCTGTCTCCCCCACCTCTCCTCCTCCTCCCCAGATCCACTCCTCTGCGTCCCTTCAGAAAAGAGCAAGCCTCCCAGGGGCATCTACTGAAGACAGCATAACAATAAGATCAGGCGCAAACCCTCATATTAAGGCTGGAGGAGGCAACCCAGTAGGAAGAAAAGGGCACCAAACACAGGCAAAAGAGTCAGAGACACCCCCAAGTCCCACTGTTAGGCGTCCCACACAAACACCCAGCGACACAGTCATAGCGCACATGCAGAGGCCCTTGAGACCCCTTCTTAACAGCAATCATCCACACACCAAATTTTAAAAAAATAAAAATAAAAAGTAAAAGTATTTCCATGCAAGCTAAAACTTTGTTAAACTGGGCGGTGGTGGCGCATGCTTGTAATCCTAGCATTCTGGGAGGCAGAGGCAGGCAGATCTCTGAGTTGAAGGCCAGCCTGGTCTACAGAGTTCCAAGACAGCCAGAGCTGTACAGAGAAACCCTGTCTTGACAAAACCAAATCAAAAAAAAAAAAGTAAATAAATAAAAATAATAAAACTTTGTTAAACGCCTTCCTTGGTGGGACAACGAAATCCCTAGTCCATTAATATTCCAAAGTTCAATGCCCTTGCAAAATTATTTGTGTAGACTTCAAAATATAAGAGGAAAAACCCCTCACTCCCTATGTCTTCCCAAACATCTCCTGCCTGCATGCACCTCCCTACTCTGTGTTCTCTGGCTTAAGAATGAGGTCTGCCTGACACGCTCTCTCTGTACAGCACTACAGCTCTGCTAGCACAGCGCCTGCATTCACTGGGCATCCTTATAGGACCACCATGAAGCCCGTTTGGGGGGACACCCTGGCTGTTGGTAACAGTGAAGACCAGCATGGTTCTGAGCCAGTTTGGGGCTGGGCTGAATCCAAAAGCGTGGGCCAGGTCTGTGTGGACAGTCATCCATGCTGAGCACAGAGGCTGGCTGGGCGTACAGCTGTCACCGTGAGGCCGGCCGCCCTGCCCTTTTCTCTGAGGCTCCTGAGCAGCCCAGTGGGGTGCTTGCCTTTTTCTCTCCCATCTTGACAGCAGGCACACATTTAATGATGGGAAGGCACTTTGTGAATCCAGAGCACTCAGTAATTGCCAACTCATTCTCTGACTGTGCTCTGCCGGCTATGGAGGTGATCATCTGCTCTGAGGGTTGGCATCCTGGGCTCTCATTCTACCCAGAGCAAGCAGAGTAAATACCCGACAGGGTCTCCACTTAAGTCCTCCCCAGCACAGGGCGGGCAAGACCTTCCTAAGCAGGAACCAAAGAGAAAGAATGTGATAATGCTGCTAATAAGGACCCTTCCACCCCAACTAACTCAGGACCTGGGTCGACGACCTTGACCCTGAAAATCTTCATAAATACACACACACACACATACACACACACACACACACACAACTCTAGTTTACACAGAGCTTAGCCATAAGACCATGGCTTTGGGATTAGATGGGCCTGAGTTCAAATCTAGACTCTCATGATTCTTGTCTGAGACTAACAGGTATTAAAACAGATTCCCTGAGATAGATAAATAAAAAGTTTGTAAAGAGAGAAACAAGTTTGGGAGATGGGATCACCTAAATCTCCCTGAGGTTGAAATTGCATGTGGAAATGACATTTTCATGAACTCCTTCCTACAGGGCTCAGGGGCTGTGGACAAAAGGGTCAGCCATTCTTCCATGTTTGAATTCTGATGACTTCTCTAGAGAGGCCAATCCCAGACTTCACGGAGAGGTGAGGCCAGGGGCTTGTCTGTGCTCCAGCCTGTCTCCTCAGCTCTGACAGACAAGAAGTTTTGCTCTGGCTTGTTTGGGGGTTTTTGTTGGTAGTAGACAGGGTTTAACTAAGTAGCCCTGGCTGTCCTAGAACTCTCTATGTAGACAAGGCTGACCTTGAACTCACAGAGATCTGTCTGCATGCCACTACTCCTGGCTTGGAGGTTTGGGGTTTTTTGTTTTCATAATTCTGTTTTGTTTTTTTGTGTGTGTGTGTCTGTGTATGGTATGTATGAGAACAGGCTCATGTCATGACACACATGTGGAGGTCTGAGGACCACTTTTAGAAGTCAGTTCTCCTCTACCCCGTGCTCCAGGTCAGACTGGTTGTCCAGTTTGCATAGACAAGCACCTTTACCTGCTGAGCCATCTTTCAGCCACTCCCCAGAGCCTTATGACACACGAGAATGTGCTAGAAGCAGAAAAGTCTCCTAGAGATGACCCTGCTGGGCCAGCTTCTCCCCTAACCATTTACACAAGGCCACATCTATCGTTAACACCTTGAGCCTCTCATAGCCTTCCTGTCTCTGGACAAAGCTCAAGAACTTTCTGGAAAGAGTGATGTTAAGAAATGATTGACACCCAGCAAGACTCCTGGGGAGGGGGGACGGCACAGACAGGAAGGAGGCTCCATCAGAGCTGGGGGCCACCAGGGAGCCCCACTTCCCACATGGCCGTCTGCATCTTCTCAGAAGCTGGCTTGGACGTGTGGCAATAGCGAGGTCACCTTCTGCTTCGGGTAATTTCCCTCGGAGGCGAGACAGATCCATTCTGTACAGCTATTTGTTTCAGTGGAGTAGCCTCCTGCCTCTGATGGGGGCTGGGCCCTGGCGGGAAAGGATGCTTTGTTCTTCTGACCAGTGCTGACAGTTTAATTAAACCCAGCTTGAGACAGGGTCATGGGGGTCAGTCATTCTTCCACAGGGCTGGGCAGGCTCCACAGCCTGGCTCCCACCACCAGGGCCTTGTTAATGAGTTATTGTCGTCCTTATGACAGGGATATAGACACACACATGGGAAGTAGATGCTCTGAGCTGCCTCAATCACTGCCCGCCCCTCCCAAACCTGCGGAAATCTGCAGAGACCAAGAAGTCAGTCTGGGCCGGATGCATAAGGGCTTCAAAGCTAAGCAGAAGCCTGGGGAATCTGAGTGACTGAAGCATCTGAAGATGAATGAAGGATGGCGCCATCCCAGAGAGTGTCTTGTCTGTCAGATGAGGAGTTGAGCCAGGTCACAGACAAGCCCCTGGCCCCACCCAGCAAGGGAAGTCTGGGATTGGCCACTACAGAGAAGTTATCAAAATTCAAACATGTCTACCCTCAAACCTGAGCCCTGTGGAAGTCCACGAAAATGATACCCTCTGAGAATTGAGTGACAGGTAAAAAGTTGGTTCAAACCAAGGTAACCTGCTGCCAGGTGCAGCCGCCCCGACAGGAGACTCGGGTGTGGCCTATCTCTCAGACAGCACCTATGGTGGACTGTCACCTCCTGGACAAGTGGACACATTGAACCTGTAAGGCTATCCAAGTTCCACCAGCCCTGCTGGCCACAGCCACAGACCGAGCAGCAAAGAGATGATGCTGAGATTCTAAGCTAAGGAGGAGAACTCTAGACCAGGCTGAGTCTGCAGAGATGAGGGAAGCCAATACCGATGCTAAGCTATGCTCAAGGGTGGGGTCACTCTGAGGCGGGAGGTATAGGAGTTAGGTTTGTTCCCCCCAGAGCAATCCCAGCACCAATGTCCAATATCCTCTGAGACCTGCCACCGTGCTAATGATGCTGAGGTAAAAGTTTTCATGTCTCTTCAGCCTCGCAACAGCCTTGGGATGTGGGCGTTATTTTGATCCCACAAAGGAGCAGCTGGATCCACGGGGCTAAAGGAAGCCACACCACGCCTCTGGGACTCGTTGTTTGCTCCAGGTTTTATAGCACTGAGCCTTCTCCGGTGCTAGACCAGCATTGTAGCGCTGTGATGCCTCCCTGCCCACCAATGTTAGTTTTACCTCAGACACAGGGGCTTTCCATTAGTGTTCAAAGCTGGCAGGTTTCCTACCATAAATACAATCCGTCCTTCTTAAAGAACATCTGGGAAACACAAAAGAGAGAAATCACCCGCAGTCAATCCCCGCTAGAATTCTGCAGTCATTTTCCATGCATTATTTAGAGCAATTCAGGGATCAATACAACTCTGGCTTTTGATATCACAAACATCTGCATGATTTGACATCTCCCGCGAAGGCCATTTCTGATGACTGCTTAAGTACTCCATCAAGCAGATATGCTGGAATTTGTCTAACCACTCCCCTGATATGGAGCATTAAGGTTATTTCCACATTCTCTTCAATGTTCTGAATATGGCTGCAGGATGCACGCTTATGCTGGGGCTTATCTCCCTGGGGTGGATGGATACTCAGTGGTGACATTTCCAGGTCCTGGTTTAAGCCCATTTTCGAGTTCATTATAGACCCTCAGAGTCCCAGTGCCTAATTCTAGTCCTTCTGTCTAACTGCTCTCTGATCCAAGGTACAGCACCTCTTTGGGACATCCATTGTTCATTTGGAAGGAATGGACAAGTTATCCCAACACCAGGGGGACTGCCACTGTAGAACACACAGTAGATGCACTTAACTTCTGGAAGCTGCACAGACAAGATCAACTGGACCGTACCACCCTGGCCACACCCTCTCCAGCACATTTGGTTTCTCTCAAGTCCACTGCCATACTGACTAGCAGAGCATCTGCATGAAAGTCTTTCATTTTCTCCAGATGTAAAGGCTTAGGAACAGATCCCTCCGAAGCAAAGCGAGAACCAACAGAGGGACCAGAAACACAGCACTGGAGCTGGCCTTAGCACGCCTTCTTAAGGGATGCCAAGGACTTGGAGCTAAAGAGAGAGATTGCTACACCAGCTGACTGCACAAACCCCCACCACCGTTGGGCCTAAGATGGACTCATACTGTCCCTATCCCCAGATCTCCAGGGGTAGCACCCAAGACCCTACAAGATCTGATCTACATGGTTACAAGTAGGAAAAGGGTTAACACTGTGGCTAATGCAAATGGTTGGGGCAGTGACATCATCGTTGCCAAGGAACATCCTGGGCTCCTTGATGGTACAGAAAGGAGCAAGACAAAAAGGTGAACGGAAAGAACTAGAAACATTCTCACATCTCAGTAGCTGTTGGGGACAGCTGTACCTGAGTTCCTGTCCTGGAGAATCTAGGAACTTGATGGTCATACTTTACCCACCCTGCTCCCCCCCGTCACCCCTACCGGTCCTCAAGATAGTATGTCTGAGAGTTTCATGACCAGAACAACTAGGGGACTCAGAATCAGATGTTTATGTCACCGGAACATGGTGGGGAGCAGCAAGTAAGCACTCCCTTATCTGTCCCCATACAGTCACCGCCATGGGGCCTGGGTGAGCCCAGACACAGGAGCAAGGACTCCACCTGTAAAACTTTGCCCAGCCACCTCCCACAGAGATGCCCTTTTCAAGATGGCTCCTGCTGGAGGTGCACAGGCTGCACAGGCGCCATCATGACTTCAAGCCTTTGCTTGATGTTGGTGGAACATGCTGACTGGTGTTCTCTGCTAAGTCCGGCTGGCTCCTATGCCTTGCTTACAGAGTCGATTCAGAAATACGGAGAGGCTGGGGCATAGCTTCGTAGTAGAATGCATGCTCGGCACCTGGGAGGCCCAGGGTTCCAACCCCAGCATCAAAGCAAAGAGTGAGGTAGAGAGCAAGACAGACCTGAAGAAAACAAGCTCTCTTCGCTCAGAGCCAGCTATGGGCTGGAGCCCTACATAAAAATGTCCTCCTGCCAAACGCAAGGGAGCAGATGCGAAGCAAGGCAGGAAGTATTCAATGCACTGGCTTTAGTTTAGAACTTGGAAATGCCATCCACCCCGCCCCCACAAGAGCTTGAGGCCACTGCATCCCTTGGCTCCCAGCCCAGGGGATTGCCAAGAGCAGGTGTCCTCTTCTCCCGGCCCCTCCCTCCTTGAATGGATTTCCATATGCCGATTTGGTTACAAAGTCTGGCTACTTAATATTCATTAAAGTGTGGAAGACCTTTGCTCCAAAATTCCTATTGAAATACGAAACAAGGATATTGTTTTGCCTCTCCAACCTTGTCTCCCCAGTGGTAAAGCGGTGAGACACTCTTTCTCACAGTCACATGTGGTAGGTGCAGGAGCTCCTTGCAGGGGAACCTGCATGATCAGGGCCATAGCAGACATCCATGGCGGGCCACCCAGGAAGGACGGCTGTACACCCCAGCTCAGTTGGTAGCTGAGCCAATACAATTCTTCTTGAATACAAAGTTCAAGAAGAAACACTGGCTGCCAAAAAAATTACACTGAGAAAACCCAGAGCCACCTGACCTCTGATGGACACACTATTTCCGGGACTGTCTCCCATTCCCTACAGAGGATCCCACCTCAGGCTATCAAGATTGTTCACTAACAACCATTAAGAGGACTCAAAAAAATCTCCCAACTCAAAATTTGAAAATCCTCTAAAAAACTAACAATAGGGCACGGTTGTGCTAAGTAGTTATAGAATGAAAAATTAAGAAAAACGTGTTATTAGAGAGCAAATGGGAGGTTCAAAGTTAAGAATGTCCTGATATATGAGGTAGTAGTCCAATAATGAGCTCCCCACCTCAGAGGCAGCCGAACGAAGACGGAGCTGCACCAGAGCTTCCTTAGGAAGTCTCAAAGGCCCCCATTGAACCCCAGATCCCACAAAACGGAACAGACTGTAGAACAGCTCAAAACCATGGAGGACCATGCAGCGACAATTAGTAAGTCTCCTTCATTCTTGGAAGAAGTACACTGGCAGCCAATAAAATGACAGCTTTGCAGCCAATAAAAACAATGGCTTGACATCATTGATACTAAATCCAGTCACAGAGCACATGATTCTAAAGGTAGACGGAGCTGAAAATAGAAATAGCTTCAGGAGGGTTTAGTGGAATGAATAAAGGGTCAACGCAAGACAGGCATGCAAAGGCAGTGACAAGGGAGAAAGTGTCCACAGCAGACTGTACGCGCAGTTGCAGACACGCCCTCCATGATCCTGCCACCCGCAGCACCGTGTGCAGCTGGATGCACTAGGATTCTTTCAAGCTCTTGCCTGGAGAAGTTTCCACACAGACTCTGATAGAAAGGTCTGGCCTGTGATGCCCAGATCCAGGGAGCACAAGGCCAAGGTCTGAGCCTCACCACCACCACCACCACCACCACCACCACCGCCGCCGCCGCGCGCGCACACACAGGGTGGGTAGCAGCCCACGTGTGTAACTCACAGTCTGGACAAAGCCTGGTTGTTCTGGAACAGTAGTTCCGGCAGCACTTGCAGCTGGTTGCGGTTCAGCCGTCTGGAAAAACGTAAAAGGAGAGAGTCACCTAAGCATCCGGCGACAGCAGAGGACACTCAGAAAGCACTGCATTGCAAGTCATTAGGACCTGGACTGGAATCCCTAGAGGACCAGAGTAGAGGAGGCATCTCCTCTAAGGCACGGCTCATCTATGAGTGACCACTCAGCCGTACTGCATCGAGGGGGGTAAAACTCTCCACGAAACAGCTGCAGGCATCCTTTCTCCTTTGTTTCCCATCATCCCCTGCATGATCCACCAAGATCTGATCTCAAGACAATCCCAGCTGTGAGTTGTGTCCTTGACCTAATGAAATATGAGCTCCGTCCTAAAGAGGTAGGGCGACTTAGTTGGCCGGGACAGCACTGGTGTTTGTTTGACTGGCTGGCTGGTTTTTTTCTTTTGGTTTTGTTGTTGTTGTTATTTTTATTTTATTGTTTACTCTGGTTCTCTTTAAATGAAAATATCTTCTATCAAAAATGAATGCTTTCAGATGATCATGAGAATGCATGCCTTTAATCCCAGCCCGTGGATGCTGAAGTAGGAGGATCGTTCTGAGCCTGAAGATGGGCAAGCCTACACAATGAGTTCCAGGACAATGTGAGACAGCTGAGGCCAAATCTCAAAAGTGGGGGGAAGTTAGATCAGTGGATAGATAGGTAGGTAGATAGACAGATAATAAATGCATGGATAAATGGATGGATAGATAGATAGATAGATAGATAGATAGATAGATAGATAGTTGGATGATTGAGAGATAGAAATAGATGATAGATATATAGACAGATTATAGATAGATGATAGACAGACAGACAGACAGATAGATAGATAGATAGATAGATAGATAGATAGATAGATAGATAGAAAATGGATGCTTTTAAAAAAATAAAAACTCGCTGGGCGGTGGTGGCGCACACCTTTAATCCCAGCACTTGGGAGGCAGACAGGCAGATTTCTGAGTTTGAGGCCAGCCTGGTCTACAGAATGAGTTCCAGAACAGCCAGGGCTACACAGATAAACCCTGTCTCAAAAATAAATAAATAAATAAACAAAATAAAAAT
Source organism: Apodemus sylvaticus (assembly GCF_947179515.1). Classification (NCBI taxonomy): domain Eukaryota; kingdom Metazoa; phylum Chordata; class Mammalia; order Rodentia; family Muridae; genus Apodemus; species Apodemus sylvaticus. The sequence continues at coordinate 19,956,602 of NC_067472.1, read as the reverse complement.
TAAAAAATTTAAAAAAATAAAAAAATAAAAACTCCGCACTGGAAGTAGTGGCACAAACATCATTTAATCCCAGAACTCTGGAGGGAGAAGCTGACAAATCTCTGTGAGTCTGAGGTCAGTCTACCTGGTCTACATAGTGAGTTCCTGGACAGCCAAGGCTACACAGAGAGATGCTGTTTCAAAACAACAAACAAATATATAAATATATCAAAATAGGGGGGAAAAACTCAAATTAAAAGGAAAGAGACACTCAAACACCAGCATGTCCCTTTCCGGACACCCTAACCATGCTTTCTAATGCCCAAGGGTGTGCTTTGATAGTTTTTATTCTTCTAGGGCAGTGGTTCTCAACCTCCTAATGCTGTGACCCTTTAAGGTCCTGGTGTCCCCCAACTGTTTTGTTGCTACTTCATAACTGTAATTTTGCTACTACTATGAATCACAATGTAAATATCTGATATGCAGAATATTTGATACACAAAGGCCGGTTATCCCCACAGAGGTCACGGCCCACAGACTGAGAAGCACGCTGTTCTAGGGCAGATGGGAGCATTGCCCTACACATGGGCAGGAGCCAGAAATCTGGGTCTGGAATCTGCCTGACAGGAAGACAGAGATCACAGAAAGGCTCCACACCTGCTATGGGAGGATTTCTTATCACTTATGAGAAACTATAGCAGATGATAGTAACTAAAATTTGAGAGACAGAGAGAGAGAGAGAGAGAGAGAGAGAGAGAGAGACTTTTGCTAAAGTCTCCAGCAAGGCATCTCAACAGAGTACTACACTACACACAGGCCACCCAGATTCTTCTCACTGGATGTGAAGAGACAGCTCAGGAAAACAACAACAACAACAACTTCTGGTGGGAGAGGAAGAGACTGAACTCCACATGTCACGCAGGACCTCATCTGTGGTTAGCTCCCCTGAGGTCACCTTGCGTCTAATATGTAAGAATGGCCTTTGTCACCACACTGGGAACCATCATGTTCTAGCTCAGGACAGACACCAGATTTACAGCTTTAGGAGATCAATCGGAAGAGATTGACTTTAAAGGGCAGGTTCCTAGGGAAACACAACACTGCCTTGTAAGAAAAGGGACTACTGATGTAAGCCTTAAAGCAACAAGAGCAGACACCGGATCTCCCCCAGCCCCTTATCCCCACTCCAATAAATTAATCCGGTATTTACACTGCCTGGTAATTGCTAGGTTTAAGTTTGTTTTGTTTTCCCCCAAGACTTTCTCATTTGTCTGCCTTCAATTTTTGAAAACATTCAGAAGGGGGAAGGGAAGGGAAGGGAATTCAACAACTAATTTAAAGTGGAAAATCAAAGAACATTCAAGGAGTGAGCCTCATCATAAGAGACAGAAGGATATCTCAGGAGGAAAAGAGTGGCTGAGGGCTCCTGCCAGTCTCTGTCTTTCTCAGCTCCGGGCCCCAGGACAGATGCTCTAGACACACAGGATGGAAACAGAGTAAAGCATGGGCTTCCTCCTCTCAAACGTGACAATGACGCTCTCATCCGAGCCCACGCCCTCCTCACAGCAACCCCACTGGGAAATGTTTAATGCCATCATCTTGACATATAGCTTGGCTCTTGCCAGGTGCCATCATGGCTTGCTGACATCATGGAGTTGCCCTCTTGAGAGTTGAGGCAGGTTGTGACACCAAGAGGGGAAGTGGTAACCTGAGTTAAGCCGTGCCGGCTTCTGAAGCTTGACCTTTTGCGTCTCCCATTCCAGCTCACATCCCCCATAACTGACCACCCATGCTTGGTGGCCTCTGTGCAGCAGGCTAGCCCAGGCTATGGCTATGACCAGCAGGGCCTCACACTCCTGCTTCTATACCCGCTTTTCCTAATTGCTTGTGAGAAGCAGCTATGTCTGCTCTCAACCCTGTTTACACCACAGGTTCTTAGAAATAGGGTTACACAATTCAATCAGCTTCATTCACAAATAAATGAAATGCTGCTGGGAAGAGACTCATCTATATGAAAATTATGTTGGCTGCTTTGGAGAGATCTTAGAGAAAAAAAGGGAAAGCTGCCAATTGAAGAGCTGTTGAATTCAGTAAAAAGATTTAATTCTCCACCTAAATTGCTTCCAAGGTGCTGAAAAAAAAAATCTCATTCTACCTTCAAGAAACCCAAACGGAAAAAAAAAAAAAATCACACAAGGTTTATGTGTGTGGTTTGGATGAATAAAGCCAAACAGAACCCCAGTCACTGTCTCATACTAAAAGGAAATAGAAGAATTCTTGGGGGTGAGGCTGGGAAAGGGGCCAATAAATGTACATTTCCATTTTAATTGAAAACGCTATATTCACAGATTGAGTGTTTCTATTCTGACTCCCTACTCCCACCAGCTTTCACAAACTGATCCCTGCGGTCTACCACAAACCAGAGCAGATGGCCGCTGCACTGGCTGCTCACTGAAGGGGTGCACAGTGCATACCTGACACCCCGAAGTGTCCCAGCTCAGGGAAAGAAGCTGAAAGCATACAGAAGTGTCAAGGTCTGCAGAGACAAGTCTCAACTGAGAAAGGAAGTCCCTACCAGGCCTCAGGTGGCAGCAGCTTGTACAATGGGTCACGGCTCCTCAAGCCTAGGCTACTCCCACCTCCTCTTCGGGCCACGCCTCCTCAAGCCTAGGCTACTCCCACCTCCTCTTCGGGCCACGCCTCCTCAAGCATAGGCTCCTCCCACCTCCTCTTTGGCCCACGCCTCCTCGAGCATAAACCCCTCACACCTCCTCTTCGGGCCATTCCTCCTCAAGAATAGACCCCTCCCACTTCCTTTTCTCTAAGGCCGGGTAAAACCAGAGGGGAGGTAGAATGGAGTAGATTCAAGTCAGGCCCGCAGAGCCAGGTATCTTATTATAAGAGTTATACAGAAAGCAAACACAGAAATGAACATCTGGCCTGGCACTGGATGGCTGACTGCTCAGTTTAAGGCCTGGGGGAAGCGGGAGGCTTCTGAGCTGCAAAGAGACAATGAAACAAGCACGCCCCTTTCTATTGGTTTAATGCTTTGTTTTCTTTAAGGAAAAATGAAAAGAGAGAGATTAATTAGGTCGAACTCTAATCTCCTCCTCTGCGCTTGCGGCTTAGCCTCTAGACCTAGGAATCTCATCTGTGGAAGGCTGCCTGCAGCAGAGTTATCTCAGGGCTAGGCCACATACCACAGGGCCAAGGGCTCCACAGAGCAACTGGCAGGGGAGGACGGATGCTCAGTATTAGCTGTAACTGCTATAGAAATTCACTGTGAGAACATCAAGGGAGTAAGGGGGGGGAAGGAGAGGGAGGGACCTGTTTTTCCTCTACTGCTCTATGTGCTTGCTTATCTGTCTGTCCTCTCTCTTTCTCTCTCTCTCTCTCTCTCTCTCTCTCTCTCTCTCTGTGTGTGTGTGTGTGTGTCTGTCTGTCTCTGTCTCTCTGTCTCTCTCTGTGTCTCTCTGTCTCTGTATGTATGTGTGTCTCTGTCTGTGTCTCTTTGTCTCTGTCTGTCTCTGTCTCTGTGTCTATCTGTCTCTCTATATACATACACACACACACACACACAGTCCTCACTTCCTGTCTTTCCTGCCTCACTCGTGCTGCAAGCATACCTCAGTGGTGTTGATGCTGTTTTCTGTCTGTGTGTGTGTGTCTCTCTCTCTCTCTCTCTCTCTCTCTCTCTCTCTCTCTCTCTCTCTCTCTCCACACACACACACACAGTCCTCACTTCCTGTCTTTCCTGTCTCTCTCGTGCTGTGAGCACACCCCAGTGGTGTCTCTCTATATGCATACATACACACACACACACACACACACACACACACACACACACTAGTGGTGTTGGTGGTATTATCTTGCCCTTATCTCCACCCAAATGGCTATTTCTAAAATTTTGGTAATTTGCTAAGAACATACAGAAATACGCATTTCTAGCCATTATTCTGGTCAGTTCCTTAATATGAAATGACCTTTCGGGTCAAAGAACATGAACACTGGGACTCTCCCAGTTAGCATCTGCATCCAAACCATTTTTGCTGGACCAGATGGGCGACTACCACAGAGAGACACCACTAACCCCTGTCCTCGCCCACCAGGTCCTTTTCCTTTTCATGGTCACCAGGGTGAAATGTAGACAGCTCACCACGACCAGTTTCAATATTAAAAGCTCCACTGGGGAGCAAGCCACGCGGAGCCTGAGCTCCGAGGGCTGCTCGCTTCCTCACTGCTGTGCCGTGGTCCTGAACCTGCGACAGCAAGCCTCAGGTGTGGGGGTTCTCCCTCGAGGGCAATGACTTCGTTTATGAACACACCAATCAAGGAATGGCAGCCACACCTCAGGAGAGGCGAATGGAAGGAATTCCACTTATGCAACCTTTTGCCTCCACATGTTCTTAGGGACAAACAGGAGGCCTGCCCGGAGGGCGGGAATGGATGTTGGTTTCCATTTTTCTCTTGATTGCCATCTCACAATGCAACATCAGGCAGGGTGAGGCTGGGGTCCCCTCCCTAAGCACCCCAGATCTTATAGCAGCCTGCTGATAAACTCTGTCAGCCCCGTACCCTCCCCATCCTGCACCCCGTACTCACAGTCGCTCCAGCTCCTTCATGTCATCGAAAGCTCCGCGCTCCACAGCTCCAATCTGGTTCTCCATCAGCTGCCTGGGAGGCAAAGAGACAGAACAGCTACAGGATGCTAAACAAGGCTTCCTAGGAACCAACCGCTGGAAAAGGGAGGAACCCCAACGAACTTTGCCAGGGCAGTGTGGGCCGGGGGGTAGGGCGAGGTGAGGGGGCAGTGGGAGACACTCCCAGGCCCCCCCTAGATCCAGATGAAATGGTCACAACTTCACAAATTCCCCAACTCAGGATCTTCAGTGTGGTGTTCCTCCAGATGAGGCACAGCTGAGCAGAGACCGATAGACTCCCCATGCCACCTGCTCTGCCCTCATCCCAGAGGCGGAAATGGCTAAGAGGTGCCCCGCCCAAGTCCTCCGCGCCCATTCTTTTCAGCCACATGGGAGGCAGTAAGCTCTCTGGGTCAGGACACTCAACATCAGCCCACTGCACCCACTCAGGAGGCCCCTGACCCCACGGTAGAAGGCCTGTGCTGGCTTATGGCTCTCAAGCTCCTATCCAGAACTCCAGACCCAAGGCTGGGGTGAAGGTAGAGGCAGACCCCGATGGGGACCCGTACTCACAACACTCGAAGCTGCTTGAGCCCAGCAAAGTCGTTCTTGTGGATCCGAGTGATGTTGTTGCCGTTGAGCTCCCTGGGAGAGAAAGGGAAGGAAACAGTGAGGTGAGTGGTTCGGGTCCATGGCTCAGTTCAGACTCCCCTCAAGCCGTCTGCCCATCAGTGAGGTGAAGCCCAGCATATCCCCTCCCCCTGCACCCCGCCATCCACCACGAAGCCCAACAGGTGGGGGCACTGGAGCATCCCATGTTCCTGCCGCAGGAACAATACATGTGGCTCACTGTTGAGGCATGCAGAAACCCCAAACATGGTTCCGCCCTGGGGACTCAGCCTAGATGGAGAGACAGATCACAGAGGTATCCTAGCCAAACCTCAGAATCCCCAACCACAAAACGAAGGGCGCCCATTGTGACAGCCCTCATAGTGTTACACAGGCACAAGCAGGTAAGGACCATGGCTGCCCTTGAGGACAACCACAGTATCATCATGGGTGACGGTGGTTCATATTCTGACAGGAGAAGCAGCGGAGAGCCATGCAGCTCAGGAACTGAGGACCAAATGACAAGGAAGACCTGCCCAGAGGAGGCATGGAGCAAACTCAAGGAAGAGCCCGCTGAGTCAGCCTGAGTGTCAGAGGGGTGTGAGAGACAGCCTGAGAGTTGCGGACTGTGGGTCCAGGCAAACCCAGAGCAAGCAGAAAAAAAGCAAGGAGCCGGTGAAGGTCTCACACAGGGCCCATGGACCTTCCTGGGCGTGGCCAAGTAGAGAAGGCTGAGCCTACTGCTCCATCCCCAGGAGCCAGAGCTACTGATGGTTTCTCCTCCCACACCATCCTAGGCATCAGGCCCTGCCTTCCCTTCCAAAGTCAGGTCCATCCTTCCCTTGCCCCATCTCCAGAAACTAGAACAGATCCTGCCCTCATGTCTCCATCCTCATGGGCACGCTAGACAGACCACACCTCAGAGGTCATATGGCCCCTTCCCACTCAGCCTCCTAACGCTTGCTCAGTCTCGATCCAGAAAGGCCCTGCTCAGCCTCAGGAAACCAGGCCACTCTGAGGGGAAGGTTCTTGCACTGACTCAGCCACAAGAGTACACAATCAGATCCCATCTGGCCCCGCCAGCCAGCATCTAACCCATGCCTGGATAGGAGCTACACTGACTGCCCTTCCCAACCACTGTCACTGAAAACTGCATGCTTTTCATCAACCTAAATGTCCAACCCCAACATACACATGTACATGAACACACACACACACACACACACACACACACACACACACACACTGTTCACCTGTAAGCCTTTCTTCTCACTTAGCCAAACAGTGGCCAAAAGTTCCAGGTATGGCCATGAACTCAAACCAAGTCTCCTTTATTCTGGAGTGTGTTGAGATGTATGTGGTCTAGACAGTGCTCTATAGTTGCTTCCCCTAAGAACTGTGTGCATTATACGCTTCCGCATGTCCCAACAACCTAGGTCCTAACCTAAGTTGCTATCGTGACCATCTAATAGACAAGGGAACAGCAGTTCTCAGATGTTGGATGCTCTCCCAAAGACAACAGCTGAGAGGTGACAGAACACATAACCATGACCTTGTGACCCGTAAGGCCCAGGTTGTCAATCAAAGCTGACAAGCTGGTAGTTCATTTGACTCATGCCCCATGTCTGGGATTCTCTGTCCTCATCCCTTTTATAGTAGGATCTGAGGGGTTTCAGTGGTGCTCCAAGTTGTCAGATCATCAGTAAGTGCCCCAGACCTAGACCCTTCCTCATCCTAAATGCTATGAGAACATCTTCTCCATGTGATGACAGACCTTGTTGATTTTGCTGATTTAAACATTCCTTCCTGGAATGACCACCTATCTGTACCTTCTGCAACACAACTTTCCTTCAAACCCTGGAAGCACCTTTGCTAACTGGCTTCTGAAGGCAATACTTCAGCCTTCCTTTGAGACATCATGATGAATTTGTTGGTTATAAGGATAAAAGATGTTAAAACAACTGTAGTGAAGTGAAAATGTACCCCATAGGCTCAGGGTTTTAAACACTTGGTTTCCAGTGGGTGGGGCTATTTAGGAGTTATGGAACCTTTCATGGATGCAGCTTTGCTGAAGGAAGTAGATCACTGAGGGTGGCTTTAAGAGTTCAACACCTTGCTCTACTTTGACTCCTGTCCATCTGTGTGGATGAAGATGTGATCTCTCAGCTTCCTGCTCCACTTACCTGTTATCATGCCTTCCCTCCCATTATGGACTCCTCTGAATTCCTAAGCCAAAATAAGCTCTCCTATAAGTTCCTCTAGGTCATGCTATTTCATCACAGCAACAGAGACATAAACAATAAAACTCAATGGTCAGCCATAGAACCAACACTTGACTGAATTTCACAAACCCAAATGTACACTGTGAACTACAAACCTGCCTGAAGACAGAGAACTGCCACCACACTGAATGTGGCAGAAGGTCAAAAGACAGCCTGAATTCCTTGAGAACCACTACATACACATTCACACACATGCACAGATCTGTGCACAGGGGGGCTGAGCCTGGAGAACACATATTCATTAATAGCTACAACTAATAAGTGGTAAGTTATAAGGTGACTTTAGTATCTTTTCAGTTTCTTTCTGCACTTTAAATTTTATAAACCAATGCAGTATCCAAATTGTTTCATTTGAAAGTGTTATTAAATTTTTAAATAAAAATATTTAATTAAAAAACTAAAAATTAGGGACATGTGAACTTTAAGTCCTGGAAAAGAAAGAAAATGTTAAAACTGCATATTAGTAAGAATAACCACTAGGGATAATCCCCCTGGGCACTCTAGAATATTTTCTCAATCTGATATATATATACACACATATGTACATACATACATGCATACGCATACACACACACATACACACATACAGACACACACACAAACACACACACACACACACACTTGTGCGTGCGCGCACATATGTTGCTTGTCTAGCTGAGGGAATTGCTCTCATGAGTACTTCTGGTACTTCCTAGGGCCCTTTTATAAGGCAACTGACTATAGTGTATTCCCAGCACACCACTGACAAATGCTAGAACCTGTCTACCCAAGACAAGAACAACATGGAACTCAAGAATCTCCAAGCACAGAATTCCCACGAAAGCAGGTAGAGGTGGACAGGTGGGCAGAAACTTCTGATTACATCTGGCACCCGCATGTCTCCCTTCTCACCGAGATGATGAGGACAATGGGATACATGCGTCAGTCAGTCCCTCCTCCCTTCCTACCCATCACCCATCTCAGTGTTGAAAGAGAACTGGACAGCAAGGCAAGGCACGATGGCTCAAATGGTAAAGCCAGTCTGTCCTCTTTCCCAGGAGTACCTGCTGATGGTTTCCTGTCCCAGCCCCAACCTGGTCTGTGTGCCCTCACTCTCAGTGGCCATAGCTAAGTGCCCCCTTCCTAGGAGAACCCCTTTCCCTCCCAGGTGTGAGGGCAGCGGCAACTTAGAAACATCATATAGGCTTTACCTGAGACATGACCTTCCAAGGATCATCAAACCCTTGCCTTAGCAAGACAACCATGGCCTCTTGCTAGAATACACAGCATCAGAGCCTCTATTCCTCCAACATGTAATCCCAGAGTGTTGCCATGGAGATCCTCTCCCAATAGACATTCTGCTGGGACACAGACACACACCCAAGACCACCACAGCCAGAGCAGCAGGTAGTGTGCCTGAGAGGACAGCTCTAGGCCTCAGATCTCAGAGAAATTCAGGGGCGGGGCTCCCCATTGCTTTACCACTGAGCCCCACCCCTACCACTCCGTCCTGGTTCTTACAATGGCTTAGAATAATGAAGCAACTTGCCCAGTGGTGCACAGCCAATAGATGGTGGGACAAAGATGAAGCCAGGCTCAAGTTCTACCCTGTCCCCTCAGCCAGTGTGGTAAGACCTTAGACAGAACTAAGGTCACTCTCAGTGAGTGGTAAGTCCTGTGGTAAGACTCATAGCTTTGCAAGTAACAGTATCAGGAGGCTCCCAGCCCTCCCAGCTAAGAATGCTCTTAGAGCGGAAGGACTTGGGCCCTGTCACCACACTAGCTATGCAACCTTGAGCATAGAGCTTAACTGTTCTGTGCCTCAGTTTCCCTATCTGTAAAATGAGAATGATTGTAATATCCCTCTCCTAGAGGTATAGTGCGGTTTAAATGACTTCGTATTTCTAAAACTCCAAGGACAACAAATAACCAGCCCGCCGCTTGCTCTCTCTCTCTGAGGATAACCAGCTGTGACTATTTTTGCTATGGTATTGCTTTCCTCCGGGATCGTGGGTGGAGTCCCCAGGCCAAGCTGGTAGTGATTGGCAGGCTCAAGCAAAGCAGAAGGAACCAGCGTTCACGTCTCAGACCCCAGGTTCAACACCAGAGCATACCTCTCTCTTCTAAGAGCAATGATTCCTCAAAGGGTGACACACCCTGGTAGCAAACGTCCCCACTTCTGCCAGTTCCTATGTGGCCCTAGGCTAAAATATAAACCTGAATGACAAAAAGACTTTGGAGAAGATTCTCCAAAGCACAGCTATGTGGGGAAAACCAAACCAGAAGGATTTCTTGACCCTTGATCCCTCCCTCTCAGGAAGCAGGAATAACTGACAATATCTGGGAGTTTGTGCAAACACAGAAGGGATCCTTGGGGAGCTTAGACTTTAGGAGGTTCAGCCCAGTCTCAAGCACCCCATAATTCCTCACCACTCTGGAGGTCCAGCTGTCCCCATTCTCTAGTGACCAGAACACTCCCATGATGACCCCAAGCCTGCACTGGTGATGGAACGCTCTCACTGGGAATGGTGTGAGGTCCCTGGGCTGCTTGCTGCACCGAGCTCTTCCCTGGGTGGACAATCAGGCACTGCTGGGGCGGGGCGGGGCGGGGGGTGTTTAGGGAAGATTGACCCTCCTCAGCACTGCCCAGAGTCCTGAGGCCCTCCTAGCCTGGCAAGCCACCTGCAAGGGGGTCTAGCTGCCTGCAAGGCCCACCTCAGGCCTTCACCCTTGTGCCATCTCCCTGCAGAGATGCCAGTGGACTCCCCACATTCACCCTAGCTCTCCTCTAGTCTGTTCTTAAAAAGCCACGGTCAAGGGAGACTTTACATGCTGTCAATTTGATCCTCATGTAAGTCCTGAAATTATTCTGTACCCCATCCCTACCCCATCACTGTTAGAATCAAAACAAAGCCTCCTTGCCATGCATTATAAGCTCACATTGCCTTCTCTGAGGGATTCCCAACTCCTAGTCCCACTAGACTTCAAGGCCTGTGGCCTCTGAGTCTGACATCCGCTATGTCCTCCCATCGGCCTAACTCACTCCAACTTCCCTTTTCCCAGTAGCAAACCTTCCAGAGCCACAGAGCCATCCTCTACTCCACAGCCCAAACCAGGAGCAACTTTACAGGGATCTGAAGGAATCGTGAATTGATGTTACAACCTCACTACCCTCCTCCAGGACCAAAAAGAAGCTTCTGAAAACACGGGCCAAATTGTTTTATTGGTTTGATTTTGTTGTTTTGTTTTGTTTTGACTTGATTTCCTCACAGCACAGGAACACGTTTCAAAAGACTTTCGGCTTTAATTTGACGTGTTTCCAGGAGTTTCCCTGGTCCCTCTGCCCTACAAGCCTCCCCCAACCCACCTGATACACGCATCCCCCTGATGGACAAATTTCCACGTGCCTCTTGGCAAGACTCTCTTCTCTTCCAGAACCTTCTATTCTCCTAGGTGGGCCCTAGGTGAGCAAGGAAATCCCGCTAGTGAAAGCAGCCAGTCACAGGCGCATCAGCTGCAGGGTGTGCACCTTCCATCGAAGGCTGAGTGATCCAGTCTGTTATGTGTAGTTATTATCACTTGTGCCTCCATTAGTGTCTGGCCGTTGGGAATCGTGCTGCTACAAACACAGATGTAAGCACACAAAATAGCTCTTGAGTCTTCTGCTCTCGATCCTTTTGGGTCATGAAGTATAATATTAGTTCGCTTTCTGCACCTATGACAGAATGCCGTGATCAAGGCTACTCATAGAGAAAAGGATTTGTGTGTCTTACAGTTGCATCTCATAAGTAACGGACATAGCCACAGAAACCAGATGCTGAGAACACACGGCTCAAACCGCAAAGCAGGGAGAGCTAGCTAGAAACAGGGCTCTTGAGTTCTGAAAACCAGGTGACTATGCTCCCCCAGTCAGTGCCACTAACTGGGGACCAACTGTTGGATTATGTGAGCATATAGGGTACTTTCTCATTCAAGTCACTACGTACAATATTTCCTTTTTCTTCTTTTCCTTTTTTTTTTTAAGATTTATTTATGTATTTAAGTGAGTACACTGTAACTGTCTTCAGACACACCAGAAGAGGGCATCAGATCTCATTACGCATGGTTGTGAGTCACCATGTGGTTGCTGGGATTTGAACTCAGGACCTTCAGGAGAGTAGTCAGTGCTCTTAACCTCTGAGCCATCTCTCCAGCCCTCTATTTTTTTTTTTTTAAGACAGGGTGTCAGTGTGTAGCTCTGACTGTCCTGGAACTTGCTATGTAGACCAGGCTTGCCTCAAACTCACAGAGACCCACCAGCCTCTGCCTCCTGACTGCTGGGATTAAAGGTGTGTTTCGCTATGCCCAGCCAGTAATTCTATTTTTAATTTTTTTTTTTTGAGAAATTGCCACCCTGTTTCACACAGCAGCTGCCTCCTTTGATGTTCTCACCAAAGCACATCCTCACCAACAACAGGTGTTAATTTCTGTCTGGGGATTTTTTTATTTTTTATTTTTTTAATGGAAGCAATCCCAGTAGGAGTGAGGGAATCAGGCCTAACTCAGTTCCAGTTCTGTATCATTTTCTATGAGAGTCAAACGTCACCTGGTCCCTTCATCGCTAAGGACTGGTCTTATTCCTGACAATCTTCTCTGCCCAGGGACCTGTCCCCACACAAATGGTTTGCATCAAGGATCTTCCCAAATAGCCACCCCCCAATAGTCACTCCCCACTGACAGTCACTGACTCCCTGGGCTGGCCTCCACCTGCAGCCCACCTCCCCGCAGCCCACCCACTCTCCTCACCTCCCTCCACCTCTGGACCACACGCCCCCTCCCTGTGCCAGCTGACTCCTCAGGTCTACCCCAAATGTGCACAGGCCGCTTCAATGGTGGAGCGGGACAACCAGGTGGCCCCAGGCCCCAGTGCACGGCACTGACAGGTGCTTTGTAGTGCTGAGTGGGTGAAAGGAGCCGGGCCTTATTAACATCTGAAGGACAGCAGGCTCCAGTCAAATCTAAAAGCTACACACAAACACAGCTCACAGGCTTCTGACTCAGGGCCTCTCAGCCAACCACTGAGCAACCAGCTGTCCAGTCCCCGCTGCAGATGGCTCCACCTCTCTGCAAAGCTGGTTTAAGATCTTCTCCCAGGACTGCTGAGTAAGACCAAGAGTGTAGATTAAACTGTAAGGCATTTTTGCCCTGAGTCTGGCGTGAGGGGAGTAAACGGCGACCACAGGCAGCTCCAAGGTGCGGCTCTGTGTCCACCCTTCTCTGGCCTGTTGCCCCACCATTGCTCTCTGGGGCTGCTGCCTGAGTTTCTCTGTGCTGCCCTATCTGCCCTAAACCTCCCACCATCTGCCAGCAGCCCTTGCCTCCACCCTCATCCTCAGAGAGTTGATGGCCCTACTCTCCTCATCCTCCTCCCCAACTCCTCCCAGTGCTCCCTCCCCAGAGCATAGCTCCTCCCACGTGGGCCATCTTTCCTTGCCACCACCTCATCCCCCTACCTCCTCTCAGTGCAGGCTAGAGTTCCAGGCAGTCCTCCTGTGGCCTCAGGGGTACACCTTCTCACTAGGAGACCCCAAATCTGAAGATCTGCTCCCAGATCTCTCTCTGTGCACCCCAAATCTGAAGCCCCTGAAACTGCCAGTGTCAAAGACTACAGAATCAGAATCTCTGCGGTGAGCCTAGGAGTGAGCATTTTGTGCTAGACTGTGTGTACATGTTGGGCCTGTGTGGCTGGGAGCAGCAAGCCACACAGAGATGTCAGCCCACGGGACAGGCAGAGGACACATCACCTCCCTCCCCTGTAACATTCTTGCCAAAAATGCACAGGCTCAACCAAACCACAAAAAAACAAAACAAACAAACAAAAAAAAACCTAACCCGGGCAGGCACACATTTAATCCCAGCTCTCAGGAGACAAAGGTAAGTAAGTGATTTCTGTGGGTTCGGGGCCAGCCTGGTCTACATAGTAAGTTCCAGGCCAGCTAGGAAAAGTAAAACTCTGCCTCAAAAACTAGACAGACAGACAGGCAGGCAGGCAGACAGACAATCAGACAACCAAATCAATACACTTTAGACAAAAATAGCTAGTGAATGATCTTTCCAAAGAGTCAGGTTATGAAAAACCAAAAAAGACAAAAGTCCTTCGGCAGACAGAAGGGGGCTGAGGAGAGATGTAACTAAATACAATGTGAACCCCTGGGATTCAGGGGGCAATTTATGGGTGAAAGAAGGGGGAAAGTCCATTGCTTAGTTAATAATATCATAGCTATGCTAATGCCTCAACTGGCTAACTGCACCGTGCGTATAAAGTTAGCACGGGGGCGGGGATGGGGCTGGCCGAAGCGTACGCGGGATCTATCTGAATCTCTAATTCATTCTACTATTTTATGGATTAAACCAACTAAAACCATTTTAGGGGGAAAATGTTGTAATTTCAAAAATTAGAATAAAACTATAGCAAAGACAACAAAATCTTAGTCACAAAAATCACATAATCGACTTTCTCCCCGCTGCCGGCTGCTAGCCTCTGACACCACTCCACCCATGGACACCAGAGCCAGGCAGAAGAATTCCTACTCGCTCCTCTTGGCCCAAGACCCCTAGGGCTGATGCTCAAAGGAGACTATCAACAGGACACCAGATGAGCTAGCCTGGGCTCCCACCTGCCAAATCTGAGATTCTCCAAGCATCAAATAGTATTGATAACAAACTAGAATCGAGCAAATAAAACAGTAATGCACAAGTCTGTTAAAAATGGACAAACAGATGGAGGAAAAGGTAAGATCCTTCCAACCAATAAACAGGGAAGAAAAGCTGAGACCAAGAATCAGACATTGGGTCTGAAGCCCCAGGGCAAAGTTCTGAAGAACATGTTCCACACACAGCTTCAAAATGTCTCCCAGAAATTACTTAACAACAAAGGAGAAAACAGATAACCCTAGACATCTATGTACCTTGGGATCAAAGCTAAAGTCACCAGTACCAGAACAAACTGACACAGCGAGTCTTCTCATGGGACACAAAGTAGAAAACAGTGTGATTTATTTAGAATTCTTCCTTAAACTGGGATAGCAGCCTAAGGAACGGATTGGCTAAAGTCAAGCTGAAGGCCATACAGCCTGAGCACTGGCCTGCAGTCCCCAAAACGTCAAAGTCAAGAAGAAGAAAGCCGGAGGAGGCGCCCCAAGTAAAGACAGAGCCGTGGCTTCTAAACACTGTCTGGGGTCTTAGGTCCATTCTGAACCTGGGAAAGTATGGATAAGACTCACACCAGCTGATGGAAACTGAGAACAGGATGGTAACAGTGTCTCATTGTTGCATGTTCTGACTTTGGAAGATTTGTTGCTCTTAAAAATCTGCAGGGCCTCCAGCCTATTCTTAAATGTTTCAGGAAAAAAAAAAGAATCATGAAGCCAGGTGCGGTGCTACATGTCCCCCATCACAGTCCTTGGGAGGACAAGATTCTGGGATCCTAAGTTCAAAGCCAGCCTGGGCTGCAAAGTGAGATCCTGCCTCAAAAAGTCAAAAACTGTACTTGAGCACGTGCGACTGTCTAAGTGCGAGCACCTGAGGCCCTTCAGGAAGGAAGGAGTGTGACAGGGATGGTTGGCTCACTCTGGGTAAAGGACACACAACTGACTCCCCCCACCTGTTTTGTTGCAACTTTTCTAACAAAATTAACAAATTATAGTGAGCGCAGGAACTCCTTGTGAGCATGCTGGCGGTTTCTCCTTTTCCTCAGCCCCTGGCCGGATGCTCTCCTAGAATTCACCCATGTGATTCTTCACTCCTCAGATAGATCTGCTCCCCACCCCCAAAACCGTGGCACTCTCCTCTACGCGGGACCCCAAATGTGCTTACACCACCATTCCCCTTCCCTCCACCTGCCTTCCAGATTCAGACTCCTAGTTGGCCCCAGCCCCGCCTGGTCTCTCAGCCCTGCTCCATCTCTCTCAGCCCCGCCCCCTCTCAGCCCCGCCCCCTCTCAGCCCTGCTCCATCTCTCTCAGCCCCGCCCCATCTCAGCCCCGCCCCATCTCAGCCCCGTCCCTCCCGCCCCCCCCAGTGCCACCACTGAGTGCCTCTGTCTCCCATCAATCAATCAACAGTCATCTCCTCACAGGCTACAGCCCTGTACCTGTATTATTTCATTTCAATGTTACAGCCCTACAAGCTAAATGTCATCACTGGTCCTGGGAAATCGAGTCACTGCTGAGCCGCCCCAAGTCTCCCAGGTGGCTGCTGATGGAGCCAGAATTCAAACTAGGCCATTGTCACACCACTGCCTGCCTGTGCTGGAAGCTGCTGCGCTCCGGGTCCCTACAGATGTCCTCACATACTTATTCTTTCTCTCCCGCCCCGCTGCATACTCCCAGCGGAACCAGCCCCTAGCCCGGACCTCTCTTGATGCAACACACACACGGCAGGTGCCCAACAGCTGTTTGTTGGCCACGGGCTGGGTTCCAGAAAGGAGAGGAGGGGGTGGCAAGCTCGATCAAAAACAGGAGCCAATTCTCCACCTCCAGCACAGCCCAGCACTCTGGCTACTGCCCAAGGCCCGGCCGTCATCTGCTCTGGGTAATAAGTATTTGTATGGCGATAATTACAGCATTTGGGAAGAAAATCCCATTAAGCAAGAGCCCTGCCGAGCTGCTAATGCCGGCACAGTACTAGAGGCAGCAACGCAGCCAAACGCCCTCCCGGCTGCTCCTGATAACGGATAATGCCCCCGGGGGGGGGGGGGGGCTGCCTGTCCCCAACGCCCCCCACGGGCCCCAAGAGAGTATGACAACCCTGGGCCACAGGAGCCACCTCCTGGCAGAAGGGGTGCCGAGGAAGGACAGCATACTTATATTCCGGTGTGATCCAGGGCTCCTCCCCACTGCCTGGTGAGAGGCCAGGGTACTGCCAGGATCCAGCACTGAGTGAGTGGTCCATGAATCCTTTTACATCCCTGGAACTCTCTGTCACCTTAATAGCAATAATCGCCCCATTTGTTGGGCACTTGCTGTCTGCCAGGCTCTGTGAGGCACACAGTACCTCTCTGCCTATTATGGCGTTCAATACTCAAGCCCAGCCTTTGAAGCAGGTTCCCCCACTTTACGGGCAAACACCCCAGGATTTGAGGGAGTGCACTTTTCCTAAGCACTTATCTCAATTTGCAATGATGTATTTATCTCCCTCTCAGGCTCCCCTGCTGGACAGGACTTGGGAAGAGGCAGTTTTCTCCATCCACTCCATCCACGCCCGCACAATGCGGAGAGCTCAATAGACAGCAGCTATCTGTTGAATGAGGGAATGCAGCCTTGCAGCCCTGCCGCCCTGCAGGATGCCCCAGCTGCCAAGAGGCAGAGCAAGAACAAAACACCAGACAGGCATTACCAGAGCCCCGCTGTTGCAATCCTCCACCCTGCAGAGCCCCTTCTCCCTGGGCCCAAACTGCAGGGGAGAAAGGAAAAGATGCCCAGGTACAATGGCCACATGCTCCAAGCTGAGCAGCCGGCAGCACAGCACCCACCTCCCAAGCCACCCGAGCTTTCCAGCCCTTTGCACGGGCTTCTCACAGTGTTAGCACCCGACGTCTGAATTAGGAAGCATTTTCATAAACCCGGTATGAATGAATCCTTGTGGCGTTCCGATGGGATAGGAACTGTTATTCCCACAGGCCAAGGGAAGGTAGGAGAGAGAATATCACCCACATGCCACTGGACCCCAAAATATGTCCTGCAAAACTGTTGTTATCCCCTTTATATGTGGGAAACAGAGTCTCGAGAAGCAGAAGGGCCACCCCTGGGTATCTATATGAGCTGCTCGCTCAGAGCACGGCACAGTGGCTTCCATATCTGTGCCTGTGAGAGCCGGAGACTCACACACACACACACACACACACGCGCGCGCGCGCGCGCGCGCACTGCCAGGCTAGCTCCTCTGCTCAACAAAATTCTCTGCTGAGGATCCCACAGTGGCTCACCTAGCCAGGCCTTGGTGACAGATATGGTTTCAGCCCCTGGCCTCAGTTCCATCATTATATGGATTCCAAATGGACTCCCTAAACCATGAATGTGACCAGCCAGCCATGGATCTTGACAGCATGCATGCAGCTAGGGTGGGCTAGACCAACCAGCAGAAGGGCACCAGAACATTCACAGTGGCAAGAAAGCAAGTCTCACAGCTTGACAAGAGGCAGAATGTGATGCACCCCCGGGGGAGATGGTGGTCAGCATCCTGACCTTCCAAGGCCCCGCTCCACCTCTCTTCATCCTCAGATGACTTGATGGACACTCTGGCAGAAGCCTTTCCCTTTCTGAACCCTGAAATACAAGTGCCAGGGTAGCAGGGAAGAGCAGTGTCCATGCCAACTAAACCTGCCCTGCATGTTCCTGGACGCTCTGGTGCAAACATTGGACGTGCTGATCCTTGAGTGGAAGGGAAAAGCTAGCATTTGGCCACCGTGGCTGAGCCCTCTGTGCCTGGGCCCTACAACACCATGACTTTCCCAGGGTCTTGCCAGCAAGTCTTCTCCATCCTTGCTCTTTACTGTTGTTCTATTACAGTGAATTATTTAGCATCCCTTCTCCGTCCATCCGCCCAGCCCTTGACCTCTGTGGCTGGACCAATTTCCTTAGCAAGCGCTGGGCATTACACAAGCTCTTTCCAGAAGTCTCCACAGAAAAACCAGAGCAACGTCTCCCCGCTTGGGAGAACAGGTCTGAACCCAGCATTACAAAATATGTAGTTATAAAGTTTCTGGACCCTCTGGGCAGCCAACCGGAGACCCCAGAGAACAGAGGGCAAGCACACGGCCTCAGAAATTTCCCAGCCTGGGGAGCTGCTGGCCAGTCTCTGACCAGCACACCTTTTTAACTCCCCCATAGTCCCACCCAGACATCTTCAAGGGGAATATAAAGCTGGAGAAAGGTTTTCCTGGCCCTTCTCAATCTCTCTTTATAACCCCAGGCTCCTCTCCTCTCTGGACACGATGTGATTCAGCCCTTGGGAAAATCTGACCTGCAGGTGGCACCAGTCAGGGCCAGTCCCAGCCACAGGCTTTGTGTTGAGGCAGACAGTCCTGCCTGTGTCACTCCTGACTGTGTCACTCCTGCCTGTGTCACTCCTGACTGTGTCACTCCTGCCTGTGTCGCCTGAACTCTGCTTGGCAAAATCCACCAACCCTAACAACACACTCCACCTTCTAAGAAGCCTCCTCAACCCTGAAAAGGGCTTCTTGGCCTGCTGTTCTCATCCCAGTTGCATGACTAGCTGGGCCCCTCCCTAGATCTTCCTGCAAAAGATCCCCTTTCTGGCCCTTCACGCCATCTGCCCTTTGGAGGCAGAGACAGGTTCACTCTCTTTGGGACCTCAGAACTGAGGAAAGGCAGCGGCTTGATAAACATGGAGTTGTCTCCCTGTGTTAATCATAACAGCGCCTTACTGAGCGAGCACCAGAATTCCAGCTTCTCCCAAACATTACCTTCCATTGCCACAAGAACCAGAAACCCAGTGTAGCCTGAACTCCAATTCCTAATAGAAAGCAACTAAGGCTCAGGGAAGTCTGGTAACTTGTCCAAAGTCACACAGCCCATATTTCACAGAGCTGGGCTTCTGAGTGCCGGGGCTACCCCCAGTGCTGCGCTGTCCCAGGATTCACTTCCATCTCGCTGACTAGAAAGACTAAAGAATTCATGAAAGACGAAACAGAGCCTGTCTGAAGCATTCGAGGTAGTAGGATAGTGGGAAAGTAAGAATGAAGAATAGCCACAGTGCCAAAGCAAAGGGCAGGGCTGTGTGTGTCTCACGTGTGGGCTGCTGCCAGGGTAACCATCACAGGAAAAAACACACCACTGGGTAAAGCAGGGGACAGAAACTTCATCCAGAAAGAACAGCCAAGGTGACCTCAGAGATCCTCCAAACAGACTTGCAGGTTCTTAATTCCTCTCCAGGTCCATGAGGCCTCGAGGAAACTCAGTCGGGTGCCACCCACCCCAATTTCTACACGGGCAAGCACACACACACACACACACACAAACACACGCGCGCGCCAATCCCCAACTAGATTGCATGCAGATTGCAAATTCTCTGAAACTGTCACGGGAATGTCTCAAACCCAGCCAAGAAGAGTCAAGCGTGTGCTCACTAATTGCTGGCCTCGGTACAGAAGTTCAGAGTTTGATATATGCAACAGCTCTCCCCGGGGTTTGCCTCTGACCAGCTGGGACTCATGAAAATATGCTCCAGAGTTATCAAAATATGTATACCTTTTCTGACGCTCACTGTAGTCACCCGGGCATATGGGGAGAAAGAGGAAAACCAGCTCAAAGAAACCACTAACCCTCCCCAAAGTATCAAAAAAAAAAAAAAATCTCCTGGTACGGTCACCTCTAAGAGTGTACAAAGGCCCTGTGTGTGACTGAAAATCCACTCGCACGACCCGCAGACCCATGGCCTCACACTACCGTGGTGTCCTTAGATACTGGAATTTCACACTAACCACATTTGGCAGGAAAAGAGAAAACACATTACACACACAGTCTCTCTCTCTCTCTCTCTCTCTCTCTCTCTCTCTCTCTCTCTCTCTCTCTCTCTCTTTCTCTCTCTCTCTCTACCGCGCTCAGGAGGCAGGTCTAGAAAGGGTGGAGTTTCCTCAAAATCCAGAAGTACAAGAGAACAAGAGGAGAGGAAGGGTGCTTTTCACGGCTTGTCACCTTCAATGTTTTCAACCTTGTCCCCGACCCAGCTCCTCACCCCTAGCATCATTCCTTGAACTCTCCGTCCAGGACTCATCTCGCCCTGTAAGCGTTCGGAGGTCACATTCCCCAAAACCCAAACCAAAGGCCCTCGGGTCCCATTGTCTGTCTGCCTGGGTTAGGGAACTGAAGGAGAGGGTAGGTTGCTTACACCTTTAAGGGAAGAATTATCCAGGCTCTGGGGCCAAACAATGGGTAGAATAGGCGACCAGAAACTTCTGCTCTGTGGCACCAACCAGTGAGTCCTTGGAGCCCAAATCCACCTGCCCACTCAGAACCCAGCCAAGCCCCGTGTGTCCAAAAGAAGACACCGTGCCTGGCGTCTGTGGGAAGCTTTACTCCTAGATGTCAGGAAGGTTCCAGGTACCCTAGAGGAATAAAGTGTTGTACGGTGGGAAGGACCTGTGTCACAGTGGAGAACGCCAGAGGCAGGTGTGAGGATGGGCTGAGGATGCTTGCAGGGCCTTTGAATCTGGCACCCGCAAATGCGCTCCTGGTTTCTGGTTTCCTACCAAGGCACTGACTCCTCTACTGGCGACGGAGCCCAACAGTCGAGCGCCCCCCACCCCATGCTGGTCCCTCGACTCCCGTCAGGGTGGGAGAGCACCTAGGGGTCGAGGGGGTGGAGGGAGTCCCGGTGGACGGGCGGAGCCGTACTCACAGGCGCTCGGTGTTCCGTGGGATGTTCTTGGGAATGGCCTGCAGCCCCGTGCCGTGGCAGTCCACGGTCGTGCCGGTGCAGGTGCAGAGGGCGGGGCACGCCGTGGCCCCCAGGCGCCACGCGGCTGCCCACAGCAGCAGCCACAGCTCTGGTCGGCTCAAGCCCGAAGAGGACCCACGCTGGGGCGACAGCGCCATGGTGCCCTCGCCGTGTCCTGCTCGCGTGCCAGACGGCCGCAGCCGCTGACCATCCCCGTCCGGGGCTGTCTCCAGGTGCTGTCCCCACCGAGGGACCGAAGAGCCGAGGGTGGGGGATCGCACGATGCGCCCTTGCGGTTCGAGTGGCACCTAGATGCTCCCGGACGGCGTCTGAGCGTGGACCCAGGAAAGGTGTCTGAAGCGGAGGAGCGGAGGAGCAGAGGAGCGGAGGAGCGGCAGCTCCTCTCCTGTGCTCGCTGCCGCCGGCGTCTCCCTCTCCCTCCAGCTCCCAACTGACTGCTGAGAGGAGGAAAATGGGCAGGCCCCGCGTGCGCGCACCTCGCGCGCGCGCGCGCGCGCACACACACACACACACATACACACTCACACCCGTACGCTCGCTCACACCCGGCAGTCATCCATCAATCGAAAAGCACACTTCCAGGGCCAGACTCCTTCCCGCCCTCCCCCCAAGCCCGGACCACCGCCCGCCTCCTCCCCACCACTTCTCGGCTGCAGCAGAGGCCCAGCCGCTGGCATACAGTTTCAAAGGTGCAACCCCACAGGCGCCAAGGGCGGTGGGGGCCCCAGAGAAGGGGGTTTACAGGCTGGACCTGCTCTGTGGGCTCTACACACACACACACATACACACACTGCAATAATTTATACATTTAGACCAATCACTTCAGTACCCTCAGCTGCTAGCACAGAGGAGCAAAAAGATTTTTCCCTACACCTTCCCTGGGTCCACAGACTTCCCCAATGGCTGAAGAGGTCACCAGGCCCCACTAACTTCCTTTGTCATTTGTTGGTGAGGCTTCTGGTCCCAGGTGGCCTCTCCAAGCTGCCTTTCCTTGCCCAGCCTGGGACCTTGAGGGAAGAGGCTTGAGAGAATATGTAAAGCCCAGGCCAAGTTAGTCTTCTCCCTCAACACATGCTCTCCACAATAGCAAAACCCAACTTCTTCCGAGAACAGAAGTCAGCCAGCTGGGATGACAGGAGTCCTGACAGGACTTTGTAAGTCCAGGGGAGGGCTTCTCTACACAAACCTGTGTACCAATGGGGAGCCACCCTGGAAATCCAGCAAATATCCTCTCCACATCTGGCAGGTGGGACTAGAAGAAAAGGAATATTTGGTCCTCTCAAAAGGCCACAGACATAGTGGAGAGAACACACAGCCTGCTTAAAAGAAGAAATACCACCCAGTCAACTGCCACTTGTATAGGACCCTGGGCCTCACAGTGCTATGGGCAAGGAATTTTCTTATTCTGACATAGCTGTGGATGTGGGTGTGACTAGGAAATCCAGTGAGAGACAGAATTCCCTCCAACCCTAGAGAAGACGAAGCACCTCCCCCAAGCAGAGGACAGCTGTGGCTTGCTGGGGCTCTAAAGAGCTGAGCTCCGGATATGAGGGAGATCTGGCTGAGACATCTGTCATCCCATTGATCAACATGGTTGATCTGCTGATCTGAGTGTCGCTGTGGGTGTCCCTTTCCTCCTATACCAGTCCATGTGCTTCCCCTCCAAAGCTTTTCACTCAAAGAGAAGGACTTTACTGAATAAAGATGGCTCTGTCAAGCACTCGAATGATCCTCTGTTGGAACCTCCACACAAGCTTTGGGGCTCATGGTGGGCTGAGCTCCGTGAGTCAGGGCCCTATGCGAGGATAACACAACTGGACACCAGAGGTAGCTCAGATGGTCAAGAATCAAATGCCCCCACCCAGTGGAGCTGCTGCAGAGTGCCCCTCCTTGGGGAGAAGCAGAAAAAGGCAGGTCCAGAGAAGCAGGACGTAAGCCCAGCATGAGGGCAGCTTGTCTGCATCACAGTGGTGAGATCCTGAAGTCACCACACGATTAGAGGTGTGGGACCCGCCTGGAACCGTTGGGCAGATGGTTGGCTTCCATCTGGATCAGACTTTTACAGTTACTCTACTGTATAATGCATAAGGCACTGTGGTCAGAATGTCACACTTGAATGACTGGGTTGTCAAGCTCTGGACCACATTTCTGATCAGAGCAAGCGCTCTCCATCCCAGCTCTGTCTCTTGGACACAAATTTGGTGACTCTGGAGGGAGCTTCCTCGGCGGCGGGTCCTTACAGTATGATATGGAGAACTTCTGCCACTACCTCTGTAGTACAAAGGGGCTACTTGCTCTTTTCCCAGAAAGCCAACCTATCCTCTAAGGACATCTCCCAGACCCCCGCTGGAGCCTCCAGCACAAGGAAATCCCCATGCTTTAGTGTCTGAGTTGTCTATTCCAAATAGCTGAAGCTGTCCACGCTTGTGTTCCTTCCCTGACACCCCAGTAGCAAAGCACCACCCCTTCGCTTCCCTCACCTCCTCCTCTGGCACCTACCCCGCATCTGGCACTTAGTAGGCCCCTCACAGACAGTGCCCACACTATGCAAGCCTCCAACCTGCTGCTCCAGTGGTGTCCCACTCCCCCAGTCCCCTCATCTCAGAGGCTCCTAGAAGCCAGGACCCATGTGGGGAAGAGGAGTGTGTTGATTAACTGGGCGACATGCCCTGGAGTCCTCAGAGTGGCAGAGAGACGGGGATGGGGCGGGGGTGCAAGATCAACCTTGCTTGGGGCTCTTCAGAGCTAGGCTCCACACTAGAAGCTTCCAGACTAGCCTGGCCAGTGAGTTCTGAGCAGGCCCTAAGCCAAGTTGTCAACGCCTGGCAAGGCCTGGCCTCTCCTTTGAAGGGAGGGAAGGAAGGAGGGCAACTCGGGCCCAGGACAAAGACTCCCCTACCAGCCCACCATGGGAGGCCCTGCCCCAGTAGCCAGGCAGCTCCCCAAGTTGGCTCCCGTCCGTGGATCCTCCACCTCAGAGCCTGGCGGGCTCCCCGGCTCCTAGAGGCAGCTTCCCATGAATGAGCACAGCTCATTAGTGCATTACTCATTAAACAACCGCTTGGCCAGCCACATACCCCACGCTACCCCCTCCCCTACTTTGCTTTTTCAATTTCCTCTCCTTTGCCCCTCCCTCTGGGGGTCTCCCTACCCCCTCCCTACAGCCCAGGCCACCTGCTCCCGCTGCACGGATGAGGAGGGGCTGGCCTGGCACATCGATTCTGGCAGGCGTGCTCCACCAAGCCAGCTCGGCCTGCCGTCCGTCTGTCTGTCCACTTGCAGGCAACCACCATAGAAAGACACAGGGTCGCATCTCCCTTTCCTAGCTGGATGAGCCGTGCATGGACCGAGGCCCCTCACTAGGACAGTTGAGGGCTGTTGCCTTTTAGATAACTTTAGAGAGAACGCCACCAGCTTTTATACAAGGGTCTGTCCTCCCCCAGCCACCAGGACAAGGAACCCAAACTGCAAAAACAGTAACAGCATGCCTGCTGCCCAGGGTTCCATCATCATTGCTTATGAATATTGATGACTCCAGGCAGCCCTGGGACCGAATCGTTCATCAGTGAGCCTGGTCCTGTGATAGCCGCAGCCAGAAAGGAGCAGAGGGGCAGGAAAGTGTGAATGTGGAAAGCTTAGAGGTGGAGGAAGCGGGGAGGACCAGAGGGACAGGCACAGAGAGAGGCCTGAAGGCTCCCTACAGGGCAAAACACTTCAGAAGACCTCCGAGGACAAGGAGACATTGGCTGGACAGCAGTAGAGTGTGACCGACCTCTCAGCAAACACAGCAGCTGGGATAAGACACCAGAGGGACAGCTTCTCAACAGAGACGCACTGTGGTGACTTTTCTTCTCACTGTGCAGAAATAACTGACAAAGGCAACTTAAGTCCGGAAGTAGCACGGTGGTATATGTTTTCAGTCTGATACTCCACAATCAAAGGTGGGCAAATGTTGCCGGATTTTCCCTGTCCAATCTCATCAGGGCAGTGGAAGGCCTATGGCTGGACAGGAAAAGGGAGGCAGAGCTAGGAGTTGGGGAGACAGAGAGGGAGTCAGAGAGTGGAGAGGAGGTCGCAGGAGGAGAAGGGAGGAGAACGAGATGGTTTCAAATGTGGACCTGTATGGCATTTACTAGCCACAAATAGCTATGTTTTTATAAGGTTAGAAATATTGGGATAAAGCTTTTATCATTATCAATTGGCTCTAAAATTATTGTATTAACATCTTGTATTACAGTTTTGTAATATTATTTAAACATAAATCTGGTTGGTTAATTAAGCATTAAGAGTCTTGATTCTACCAGGTAATTAGGTTATAAGGTAGCAGATTGTCAGGTATGTGGGGAGTTGCATGGTAGCGAGAGGAACTTGGGGTCCCCCACCGGAGAGATGGCAGGCAGAGGTACCACGGAGTGAGACACACCAGGCAGGAGCCCTGTGGCCCGACAGACGTGAGCTCTGTGACTCGCCCAGTTGCCTTGCCAGCACTAGTGCGGAGACATGTCGGTTCTCTTTTTTAATATTTTCTGCAACAGGCAAATCTGTGAGCTCAAGGCCTGATCTCCACAGCAAGTTCCAGGTCAGCCCAGGCTACCTAATGAGACCCTAATGAGAAGGGTTTGTTTGCGAAAGCAGACGTCACAGGCCAGGCACAGTGGCAGGGGCATAAGGAAGCGATCCTGTTCTGTCAGCAATCGAGAAGCCCAGAGGTAAGTGCTGGCACTCTGTCTGCTCTCTCCTCTTCACTCAGTCCGGGACCACGGCCCGTGGAACTGACGCTGCCTGTATCCACGGTGAATCTTCCCTCCTCAGCCAAACTACTCTGGGAACATCATCACAGACATGGCCAGAGGTTTCTCTCTTCAAGGCGATTCTAAATCCTGTCAAGTTGGTTTTGCTGACATCACAGGGATCTGGAAGAGATGAGTCACATCCCAGAGGCCTGGGCCCAGTCATTCTCTGGTTCTGTTGAGTCGCCTGTGTCACCTGGCCTGTTCTCATGCTGAAACGCACGCCTGAATATGTATGTGCTTAGGCATGCACTGTCTCTGGGACATGTTTGCTTTTAGGGAAGGGATGCAGGTGGCAACAGGACAATGTCCACACCCACTTACTACTTTCTGCTCTTTGGAGAGATTATCCCAAATAGTGTGATGTGACTGCCCCACACATGTACTTTTTGAAAAGTCATTTGGGAGTGCCCATTACCCATGCTGATTCCTGGGACCTACCCCAGGCCTCTGTGCTCAGAATTTTAGCTTGGAGCAGAGAAAGGCAGTGTAGGTCTACTGTGTGGGCTTCCAGAGACTGTGGCCTATGAGCCAAGTCTGTGAGCCTGGTGTGCTAGGTAAGGAGTTTGAACAGTGCTGGTTTGAGGAGGAATGGCCCCTATAGACTCATGTGCTAGAACGCTTGGTCCGCAGGAAGTGGCACTATAAGGAGATGTGACTTTGGAGTGGGCGTGGCCTTGTTGGAGGAAGTGTGTCACTGTGGAGACGGGCTTTGAAGTCGCATACGCTTAAGCTACACCCAATGGGAGACACGGTCTCCTTCCACTGCCTTTAGATCAAGAAGTAGAACTCCTAGTTCCTTCTCCAGCACTATGTCTGACTCTATGCCACCATGCTCCCCACCATGGTGATAACCAAACCTCTGAAACTGTAAGGCAGCACCAACCAAATGTTCTCCTTTATGACATTGCTGTGGTCATGGTGTCTCTTCACAGCGATAGAAACCCTAAGACAGACATGTCCTTGAAAACTCTAGGGAGCCACTGGAAGAAGCCTTCAGGCCCTGACAGAGGAGCTGAGAGCTCCCTGCTTTTGCCTCTCCATCAGCAAAGACGAGGCACATCAGGAGAGAAAGCCCAGAATAGGTCCAGAAACTGAGGTAAGTAAGCACTGAAAGGAAAACTAGAACATACTAAATCTTGGACTGGCAAGATGGCTCATTGGGTCAGGGCATCATTGTCAGGTATTGCTGTCACCCAGAGACTCACAAAATCAACACATAAATGTAAAAAAAAAAAAAAAAAGTTTAAAAAAAGTACTAAATCCAGTCATCATGGTACAGTTTGTGGCCCAGGGGAGGGAAGACACTAGCTGACCTCCTATGTCAAAGGGTCAGGGGCTGATCTGTGAATGATGCTGGAGCTGGCTCTGTTGGACCACACACTAGGAGGGCAGAGGAGGGGGAACACGGCTAGGAGGCCTAGGAGGCTAGTACCAGCAAAACTTAGGATTTTTTTTTCTTGTTTGAGACATGTTTTTTCTGTCTGTCTTGGCTGCCCTGGAGCTCGGAGATCCACCTGCCTCTGTCTCCTGAGTGCTGGGATTAAAGGTGCGAGTCACTGCCCTAGTTTAACTTTAGTCTCTAACCCTCTCCCAACCTCCCCCCCCCCCATGCTCAGACTCCCAAAAGGCTGAAGCGCCTGAGGCGTACAGTTACAAAGACCAGAGCAACAGCAGGCAGGCTTCCTAGCCCTGAGGCGAAGTGTCTCCCGACTCAGTCACCCTGTGTGATCAGGACAACACTGGCCTATTAAACAAGAGACCAACAACTAGAGAAAGGGAAGAAGAGAACGGAGCTTCCAAGTCATGGCGGGGAGAGGCCCTTCTGCGAGCCCAACTCTCACCAGGCTCTGCACACCTCAACTATAGTGCTTCTCAAACTTGAAAGAGTTTTCACCGTTACCTCTTCGCATTTTTTTTCCTGTCCCATCCATCCGGAACCCCGCATCCACAAAAATCGGCCTCTTGAGGCCGCCTCCCGCCTCACTGATGCTCTGTCCGTAGTCTCACAGCCTGCTTCTGTGTTTCATTTTGATGAGTTTCTGTTACTGTGTTCTTACATTCACTCTTTCCTCTTTCAGTGTCTGACCCACCGTCAAGACCATCTAGTGTGATTTCCCAAATGCTTCGGGTTTTTGTCTCGGGTTACCACACTTAGGACTGACCCTGGGGTCTTCCACGAGCCCAGGCAAGCCCCCAGTCCCTGAACTACGTCTTCAGTCCTCTCTGTTTGCTTTTGAGATGTGGGCTCCGTCGGTCTCCCAAGCTGACCTAGAACTCATTCTGTAGCTTGAGCAGGCATTGAACTCGGAGTCTTCCTCCTCAGCCTTCTGAGTGGCCGAAAGGACATGCTCGCGCCAGCGGTTCCCAACCCACAAAGCTTCTTTACTTTGATTTACTTTATTGTTTGGGTATTTTGCCTGCATGCATGTATGCTTGCTTGCTTGCACATCACATGTATGCCTGGCACCTGAGGAGGCCAAAAGAGGACACCAGAGCCCTTGGAACCGGAGTTACAGATGGTTGTGAGGTGCCATGTGGATACTGGGGATTCCTTTGCAAGAGCAGAAGGTGACCTTAACCACTGAGCCATCTCTCCAGTCCTGCCTCCCCTCCCGCCCCCCATTTGTCCTAATAGGTTTGCTTCCCTACTTCCTATACACGTGGAATATAGTTCTAATTTATTGATTTTTGTCATCTGTGTTTATTTCCAGGCCAGCTTTGACTGATTGATTTTCCTCTTCATTGTGGTCCAATTTTCCTATTATTTTCAATCCGAGTAGTTGTTAATTGGTATAAGGCTGTGTGTATGTGAGTGTGTATGTGTGTGTGCTGTGCATGTGTGTAACTTGCTGTCATTGTTTTGTTGTTACTGTTTTGCCTTGTTTGTTTTGCCTTTGTTGTCAAAGATGATCATAAACTTCTGGATGTAACATCCTCCTCTCTCAGCCGGGCGGTGGTGGTGCACACCTTGTAATCCCAGCACTCTGGGAGGCAGAGGCAGGTAGATTTCTGAGTTCGAGGCCAGCCTGGTCTACAGAGTGAGTTCCAGAACAGCCAGGGCTATACAGAGAAACCCTGTCTCGAAAAAAACAAATCTGAAAAACCAAAAAAAAAAAGAAAAAAAAGAAAAGAAAAATCCTCTTTTCTCACTGTGCAGAGTAGTCAGGACTTGTATACCTAATGTTTCTTGTTTCTGTGACAAAGTCCCTGTA
Source organism: Apodemus sylvaticus (assembly GCF_947179515.1). Classification (NCBI taxonomy): domain Eukaryota; kingdom Metazoa; phylum Chordata; class Mammalia; order Rodentia; family Muridae; genus Apodemus; species Apodemus sylvaticus. The sequence continues at coordinate 19,927,651 of NC_067472.1, read as the reverse complement.
GAAGCAACTTCTTCAGGAGAAATGTTTATCTGGGCTCTTTTTTTTTTTTTTTTTTTGAGGTTCTAGTCTGTCCTGAAGGAAGCCTGGGCTCTGACTTGTTTACCTCTTAGCAGATCAGGTTGCAGGGCCCAGGCTAGAGCTGAGCCAGGCTCCAAAGGCCCCACCCCCAGTGACCTGCCTCTGCAGCAGGCCCCACAGCCCATAAAGGGTCACCATCATCTGGGGCACAAGGGTTCAAACGCACAAGCCTGTGGGGGACACTTGAGGTCCAAACCATTATAGGTGTGGGCAATCTGCCGGACTTATTCTGATATTATTGAAGAATATTTTTGAGCTTTTCTCTGGAATAAAGCCAAGTTGCTTGCAAAGAGTCTTATCCTTTTGAAGCATGATTTTTTTAGGCTCTCGAAAGAGCAGAAGTGCCCTTCAGTCTAGGACTTCCCCCAGAAGCAATGCCTTCCATAGGCTTCCCCGTTGAAGGCAGAGCAAGACACCAACTGCTCCCTGTCGGAGCTGCAAGGCTCCTGTCATCTGATCCGCTTAGGTGAAACTGTGGCTTCAGGTAGCTCCCGATGTGGCACGAATGGTCCTCAGCAGCACCAAGGAGCCATCGGCAAAACCCTCACTGATGCTGCTCCATACCGTAACCTCCATCTCCCCTTCCCTGAGGATGACAGCCTGTCGGGTTGGCTCTTGCACCCAGCCCCACCCCTGCGCTCAGTACTATGGGGGGTGGGGCGGGGCGGAGCCTAGACTTGTTCTTTGGCTGGGAACTCTCCCCAGGCTACAAACCTGCCTGGGGTGGCTGCGGTGGCGTTCACCACATTGCTTTCAGTCTGTTAGCGATCATCAACCTGCGTCTCCTACTAAGTATTTCGTGTCTGAAAATAGCTCCGTCATTCACATTCCCTGTTCGCTCTTCATTTAAGGCACAGGGGTAAATCTGGCCCATCGTACCATCCTGACTAGAAATGCAATTTTTGTGAGAGGTGGCTTTGGTTGGTTGGCTTTGGTTTGCTTTTCAAAGGGACAGAAAGCTCGCTGAGCTCCGGAACGAACGTTTGGTGATCTCATCCCGGACAGCCAAGCCTGGAGGGACAGACAAGGGAACCCAGGGCAGCTCTTGCTCCCAGGAGCTGCAGCCCTAGGGCACCAAAGGGCACAGTGCTAGGGGGTTTCCCTGCAGAGAAAGAAGGGTGAGGGCAAATGATTTGAATCTGGCTGGTGATGCCATCTGGACCTGCCTGTAGGTGGGGGTGTTTGCTAAGGGGGCTCAGCACAAAGGGACCCATGAGAGCCTGCCTATGGACAAAGGAATTGGGGGTGGGGTGAGGGCTCTCGGGGAGGGCTCCAGCACCATCTGTGAAGGGGTGAAGGCAGATTTGCTGTCTTCCCTGGACCAGCTCTGCAACCCACATTCAGTTTTCCAGCCACCCTGTCCTCAGTTTCCCTTGTCAGGGACAGATGAATGCACTTCAGTCCAGCACGGCTGAATGTTTCAGGATATCAGAGAGGTACCCACAAGCCTCTCTCTCTAGACATGGAGGCAGAGTCCCTAGAGGAGTGATTTACCAAAAGGGAGCAAAGGACCCACTCCAAATGCCTTGCGTATTGAACTTCGCCTTATGGTGTGTGTCTGCCATCTATAGGTAAGCCCCACGCTGTTCCCAACCCAGCACCGGCTAGTAAGCGCTCAGTAAGAGTGTGGAACTGAAATAAACTGGGATGGAGACAGAAAACCAGGCCCTGAATCTTGGCAGAATTACAGACTCCAGAAATCTAGGCGATCCTGGGACTAAGGATGGCTGTAGCTCGTGGTAGGGTAGTTGCCGAGGATGTGCAGAGCCATGGGTCTGATCCCCGGCACTGCAAAAGGAAGAAAAGGGCGAAGAGAAGACTGGAGTAGGGGAGGGAGAGAGGAACGTGGGGGGGGGGGAGGCATGCGACCCAAGAACACTAACAGGTGCTCAAAACAGCATAAAATACCTGACAAGCAGACCCAGCTCAGGCCCTGTCCAGGGAGCTCCATCCTCCACAGGGAAAATATGAGCTGTCCCTCCCCCCCAAACCTCCCCAAACCCCCACCACCACCACTCTCTTTCTCTCAAGGCTCGGGATAGGGAGATGCCAAAGGCCTTGTCTTAAAGTCTGAGTGCTAGGGCCAGAGAGATGGCGCCGTGGCTAAGAGCCTAAAATGTTCTTGCAAAGGACCCGAGTCCAGTTCCAACACTGTGCCTCCCACCCCAGGGTATCTGACGCTCTTTTCTGGACTCCACAGGCACCGGCATACATGTACGCATACACACACACACACACACATACACACACGTAATTAAAAACTAAATTAAAACCTACAATCTTTAGGCCGAGGGACACAGGAACCAAGATGTATGCTAGCATACAAGAGACCCAGGGTGCAGTCCACAGCAGGTCACACACATTTGTAAACCCAACACTGGGGAGGTAGAGGCAGGAAGGTCTCTCACCCTGGGCTACATAGTAAGTTCTAGACCAGACAGGGCTGCATGACACTTAAGACTAGAACATTCCGGCGTTCCTAGCTACAGTCTGTGTAACATTTTCCTAAGCTATGTGTGCTTAAGATGCATCCACCACGAACAAGCCCTGTGTACCTGAAGTGAGAAGTGTGAACCTTATGAAAATGAAAGACAAGTTTACCAGCCAGGAGTCCCGCAGGGAGTCGGCACAAGCCGGGAATCAAGTAGATATTACTACATGGCTCCATGGACACGGGTAGGACAACATTGGGCAAACCCAGAAAAGTCTAGGAAGAACTGGGGGATTGAGTTATTCAACTCTAAAAGAAACTTATGTCTAACGAAGTCACTGAAAAGAGAAAGGCTTCGGTGGGGCATAGATCAGAGTGTATTTGTCTGTGAGATCCTGGGTTCCATCCTCAGCTGATGAACGGCGTCAGAGAGGGAGGGGAGGAAGGGGAGGGGGGGCAAAGTGCTCCTGGACAGCTCTAAGTCTGCCTGGATCCCAGCGTAATGATTGACACATGTCAGAGACTGTTCAATTCGATGTAATTCACGCACCCTTGGTCTCAGCAAGGCCCTCTCCCGCAATGCATGGGCGGGTGTGATTAAGTCCGCCAAAGGATACAGAAAAGACTATTTATAGCAGCTTCGCTCATTACAGCTCAAACATGGGAGCAACCCACAGGATCCACAGAACAGTGCATGCGTAAGCTGTGTTTCCACCATACAGCGGAACAACGAGCAAAACCAAACCACTCTGCCACGTGAGTTAATTGCCCAGGCGTTAATGAGGGATGGGAAGCCAGAAATCACTGCGCATGCAGCTCTGCTCCATTTATATGAAGTAAAACAGGAGCAAAAGAAATCTATGATAGAAACATCAAGGAAAGTGGATCTCACACCTGTAGTCTTGGGGCTAGAGAGACTCAGGCAGGAGGAGGACAGCCTGGGCTATACAGTGAATTCCAGGTTAGCCTAGACTATGTGGAGTGAGTTTTTGTCTCAAAAATAAAACAAAACAAGAACAGAGATAACAACTTTGAGATTTAGTCACCTTTGAGATAAGGTGACTAAAGGTGGGGTCTGGAAATGGCCAGGAATATGAGTGTCCTGTGGAATATTCTGTGGATGTGCGTACGCGCACACATGCACATCTATATATGGAAGTGTATATCAACTTATACATTTAAATTAGTGTTCTTTATGAAGTTGTAAGAAGAAAATTATCTCTGTCTGCAATGGCAAACACAGGGAGAGGAAAGTGCCACGCCCCAGCCCATGGCGTCCCTAATTAATCAGCCTACCCCCATTGTGGGGTTCAGCCTCAGAACCAATTCAACCAGCCCTCCCAGCAGCTGTGCTATGAGACAGACCCGGCTGGCTTTCCCTTGTGCCTACCCAGCGTGTGCACATAACGACGCTCCAATGGACAGACTGCACAAAAGGGAGGGTACCGGATTATACCAGGCAGCCACACCCTAGCCATCCCAGTTTGTACACTCTGATTTCACACGACAGAATCACTTGTCAATGCCTTTCTCTGAATGTGTCCGGTCATTAAGCAACGAATGCCCGCACCTTCCTCCATTAAGAGGTTTAATAGAGGCAGCTGCACTTTGAGGAGACCGAGAGTCCACTCGCTAGCTTCTGGAACCCAGATTCAGGCCCCAGGGGGAAATGGCCTCTCAAGTGCAGATTGGGAAGTGACACTCTAACATCCTCAGGACACTTGACTGAGAAGAACTGTTGGCAGTGGACCCGGAGGTAACTCAGCCCCCAAGAGCCCAGAGCAGCACAGTCAGACTCGGTGATTCCACCCTGGACAAAGCAGGTTTGCTCCCCTGGTGGGGAAGAGAGAAGGAAGAGAGGGAGAGCGTTACCAACCTCCCTTCCACTTGACACTATGACCTGCCAAGGTCTGCTGGTGTCCCCAATGCAACTGTGAGCACAGCCACCAGCTTCTGGAGTGTTCTCAGTTCTGGTTACAGCTCCTTCAGCTCCCCCTGCACCTCTCAAGCTCCCCCAAGTCACAGGCTCACAGCAGCAGGGTCTGAGCGTGGCGGGAGAGCTCCGCCCCACTTTTTTTTTTTTAATTTTTATTATTTTCTTACTTTTTTAGGTAAAGTCTCTAGCCTAGGCTGGCCTCAAACTCTCCACATAGCCGAGCTTGCTCTTGAACTGGTAATCTCTTGCTTCTACCTCCTGAGTGCTGTTCAGGCAAACAGTACTACACCATTTATGCTATGCTGGTGACAGAACCCAAGGTTTCAGGCACACTAGACAACCCTCTACTGACTGGGCTACATCCCCCGTGTGCTCAGAAGACACCTAGAAACAACACCCTCTGTCACCACATGGCGATGGGCAGGGGTGAGGGAGGCACTGTGATAATAAGAAAGTCTGTGTGGAAAGTTGGGAGAGAAAGAAAAGAGGAATGGTCTGTGAGCTATGAAGAGAGAAGGAGCTAGGAACTCCAGGGTAGCCAGGGACAGCCTGCGATGCCACCTGAGGCCACGCTGAGGCCCCAGCCACCAAGGGCCATGTCTGGACCTGTGGCCCTGAAACAGCCTGAGTCTGTCTCGATGCCCATAGCCCATGTTACCACCAAAGGCCATGTGGACCTGGTCCAGGCTGGACTCCTGGGGCCATCTTGATGTTCCACAGAATTAGCCTCTCCTTTCACTGGCTGAAGCACTTGGGAGAGCCAGCTCATGCCTTGCTAGCTACAGCATCTGGAAGATCTGCATCTTTCCTGGGCAGCACAGTAGAGCTTGCCCTGGTGGTGTGGGTGCGAGTGAGCAACCCAAAGGGCTGAGCTCAGGAGAGCTGGCCTGGAGGGAGGGAGAGTGGGTGAGCTGATATGGACCCTAGCCAGAGTTCATGCGTGTGGGAGAGCCAGCCCCACCCCTTGCCAGCTGCCCCAAGCAGGACTGGCCCTGCCACTCACCTGGGCAGAACAGGAGAGCTGGCCCCAAAAGTGTTGGATCAGGAGAGTGGGTGGGCTGAACAAAACAGCCACCACCCAGGCCCAGATCCAGGGCTTTGTTTGAGTTGGCCCACCTAACATCTGCCCATCTGTGAGCTGCTGGCTTGTGTGAAGGGGCCCGCCCTGTAGAAACCAAAGCTGCAGGATCTCCACGACTCAGGGAACAACAGGATAACTGAGAGGAGTCCCTGGTGAGGATCCAGTATAGATGGTGTGACAGAAACCTCAAAGAATAGCAAAGGCTTCCAAACAAACCAGTAACTCATTGCAAGGAAGATTTGCAAGAAGAGCTATTTGGGCAAAAGGGTGTACTGTGGGACACTGCATACCGTGAGACACTGCAGCTTCCATGGAGAAATCGTTTTAAGTTTATTTTATTGTTGTTGTTTGTTTTCTTTGGGGGAGAGGTTGCAAAGGCTGAGGGCAGATATGGAGGGATGGGGAGATAAGTGGGGTGCGTGATGTGAAATTTACAAAGATTCAATAAAAAGTGTTTTAAAATATAGTTTATATATTTTTATATTATATTATTTTTAAATTTTATTTATTTTATGTATATGAGTACACTGTAGCTGTCTTCAGACACACCATTATAGATGGTTGTGAGCCACCATGTGGTTGCTGGGAACTGAACTCAGGACCTCTGGAAGAGCAGTCAGTGCTCTTAGCTGGTGAGCCATCTCTCCAACTCCATATTATTATATTTCTTAAATGTATGGTCTCTGTGAAAACACTAAGCGTGTGAGCATGGAAAAGAATAAACTTGAGTAAGATAAGTGCAACAATTGTCTAAAAATTAGGAAGCTGAAGGACAGAGGTGCAAGAGCTTCATGAACTTTTTGAGAAGTATTCATTTATCACACGTACGCTGAGTGCATGGTAACGGTCTTCAGATGCAGCACAAGAGGGCATCGGAGCCCATTGCAGATAGTTGTAAGGCATCACATGGTTACTGAGATTAGAATCAGGATGTCTAGAAGAACAGTCAGTGCTCTTAACCACCGAGCCATCTCTCCATCCCAATCCATGAGCATCTTAAAGACGAAAGGAGACTGAAGATTCGAATGCAAGTACCTGACCCCAAAGCCCGTGCTCCTGCTCCAACTCAGACCTCTGCACCCCAGCCCCCATCAGTCAAGTGGAAGGGTGACGTAGACATTGGAGGGCAGACTTCCATACCTTGAGCAAGAAGCTCTTAGTGGGTTCCCAGCCCTTTGTAACTTACTGGAAACAGCGCCTCTGCTGTTTGACAATCTTTGCAGGTCCTTGATGTTCATAAAATCATTTTTGTTACCCAGGAATGGTGGTGCATGCCTTTAATTCCAGCAGGGAGGTAGAGGCAGGTAAATCTCTGTGAGTTCAAGGCCAGTTAGTCTATGCAACAAGTTCCAGGACAGCCAGAACCATATAGAAAGACCCTGTCTATAGGGCTTCAAGAGAGTAAAGAGGGAGATTAATTCAACCAGCTATCATTATCCATGAGATCTGGGCTCTTCTATGTATTTTTATAAGCAATGGCTGTTTTAAGTGATATCATCTCATTTAAAAACCCATATACCTTCCTGTCTCGCCAATGGCCGTGGGCCTCAACAAGGGCCACAAGGTGACAAAGACCACCAGCAAGCCGAGACACAGCCAGCGCTGCGGGCGCCTCACCAAGCACACCAAGTTCATGTCAGGCATGATCCGGGAGGTGTGCAGCTTCACGCCCTATGAGCGGTGCGTCATGGAGTTGCTCACGGTGTCCAAGGACAAGCGTGCGATCAGGTTCATCAAGAAGAGGGTGGGCACGCACATCCGAGTCAAGAGAAAGTGGGAGGAGCTGAGCAACGTCCTGGCAGCCATGAGGAAGGCGGCGGCCAAGAGGGATTAATGAAGCCTTCCCCAATAAAAGTTCCTCCAGGAAAAAAAAAAAAACATATACATAAAACACAAGATAGGCCCCAGGTGTTGGTGGCACGTGTCCCAGTACTCAAGAGGCAGAGGCAGGGAGCTGTTTTTGAGTTCTAGGCTACCCTAATCTACAAAGCTAATTCCAAGACTGCCAGGGCTACACAGATAAATCTTGTCTGGATACAAAATAAACCCCCACACACAGCTAGGCACAGTGGCACATGGCTGAGATCACAGTACTGGGGAGGCTGAGGCAAAAGGATGACAAGTCCCAGGCCAGTGTGGACTATATAATGAGTCCTGATTTAAAATACACACATGGGACTAGAGGGATGGCTCAGCAATTAAGAGCACTGAGTGCTCTTCCAGAGGTCCTGAGTTCAAATCCCAGCAACCACATGGTGGCTCACAATTGTCTGTAATGGGATCTGATGCCCTCTCCTCTTCTGGTGTGTCTGAAGACAACTACAGTATACTCATAGAAATGCATATATATATATATCACAAAAATTTAGGATCCAGGGCAGGGAGATGGCTTGGTGGATAAAAGTATCTGCTGCACGAGCATAAAGACCTCCTGAGTTCAAATCCTTAGCATCCACATGAAGTGAAGATCCAGGTATGGAGACACAGCTAGGAGCTCAGTGCCCACCAGTCTAGATGAAGATCAAGCCCCGGGGTCAGTGAGAGACTTTGGTGAAAGAATGAGGTGAAGAAGCAATTAAAGAAGACATCCCAACCCCCTCTGGCCTCCGTGGACGGGGAAGCGCACCACACACGTTACCCAGGCATCTCCCCACATCCAGACAAGCCGGGGTGCCACGGATTGCAACACGGCTTCTCTCCAATGGCCAATTGTCAAAGATCCTTTTGAATCTAATTAACAAAACGGGAACAATCAATTAGAACAACACCGCTTTGAATCCACCAGTTAATTACTGATGTGACATCCGTCCTCCACGGTGACACACACACAGTAATAACATATGTCCCTCTTGATGAACATCACCGCCTCAAGTTGCAAAAATAAAAAAACCAAAACCTGATTCCAACGAAGCCTCTGGAAATATAGGCAGAGGACATGCTCTCCGTTTGTCATGTTCATGATCAGGGGACAGCCACCAGCTGTCAGCCCCTGGGTCCTCCACCTGCACTGCAGGGAGGCAGATCTTTGCATTAAGAGAGGCTTAAATAAACTAAAAAGTGTGTAAATGTGCGGCCATGTTCATAGCTGCATCCTTCACGGGAGCCCAGAGAGTAAGCCTAGTGCCCAGAACGATGATTGACGTGTGGGATGCACGGTAAGGTAACGCCATCCAGCCTCACAGAAGATGGAGACTCTGGCACGTGGTACAGCAAGGTTGGACTCTTAAGGGCATTGCGCCAAATGAAGTAAGTCAGCCACACAAAAGCAAATAGAGTTGCACATGGGAGCTCACACCAGCAGCCACAGCAGTCAGGAGGTGGCTCTCTGTGAGTTCAAGGCCAACCTGGTCTATGTAATCCAGCCAAGGTTACATAGTCTCTACTAAACAACAGGACCCGTACAGCCCACTGTCACTCTCTCTTCTCTCTCTTGCTAGCCAACCAACTATGCCCAGTCCCCTCCTTAGCATCTCTCTAATGAAGCATCTTACTGTTGATTTTAACGTGTTCATACTCAGTGTGTGTCTGGTGCTCTTGGAGGTTCCACTGGATTCCGTGGAACCGAGGTTATGAACAGTTCTAGCGCCACCATGTGGTTGTCTGCAATTGGACCTGGCTCCTCTGTAAGAACCAATGCACGTGGCTGCTGAGCCCTCTCTCCAGCCCCTGACATCTTTCTTGATTACTCTAAGCCAACTATGGTGCTTCGTTCTCCCACAATGCTCTGTTTAGGAAAGGGTGTGAGAAAGCCTTCCCCACTCTTACTATGGGACACAGGAACAAACACTCCTCCTCAGGCTCACACCATGTCACCTAACGACGACATCTGGAGCTGGGGCAGTCCTCCCATGACCATGAGAAAATGAACGCCATTCTGAGTGCCACGGAGCTGAAGACGGGGAAGCTGAGGGTTGGCGAGATGGCCC